>NC_079373.1:21482500-22082500 GCF_021018895.1 Seriola aureovittata
ATTGTTGGACATGAGTCCATGCAAAACTGTTATTATTATTATAAAGAGATATACTGCCGAGGTATAACAACCTGCTCTCCTGGTTCTACACACACAGCCGTAAACAGACTCATGCACACACAGCTGAGACAAGCACAGCGGCAGTTCATCTCAGTTGGAACGCGCTCTTTCTCTGCTGGCCCTATCTGTCTTTTCCAGCAGTGGTGATTGAGGAGTGTCTGTACCTCCCTCTCCCGCTGTCAGTCACAGCAAATACCTCTGGGCAGGTTTTAGCTCTGCTCTGTCACTCAAACACACACAGACACCGCTGTTGGTCATGCAACCCCGAATCAATGTCTTGGTTGTCTGTCTATTCTCTTGCCTCCTTCCCCCCTTCCCTTCCTGTGTCATTTCACTCTGTGTCCTCATCTGATCATCATCATCCCGTGATCCATATGAGCATCTGCAGTTAAGACTGCTCTGCTCTATATTCAGCATTTGTAACAGGAAATAAAAATGTATTCAGGTGTACTAACCCTTAAACATTTTTGCAAGTAAAATTACTTTTGTGCTTTGGCAGCTTTCTCTCACCCCTCTCACATCTTTTTTTTCTTCATTTATGTTTATTCCTACACTCCCCTGGGTGCTTTTTGGCAACTCTGTGAGTACAGGCTAAAGCTCTTGGTGAAAACAAAAATAGTGAGGGTATAATAACAGCAAAGAAGTGACTCACATTCAGTTCCATAAAACCTGTTTTGTGGTGCGGTCTTAAGGTTTTGCCTCTTGTATGAAAGATTTATTGATGGCTGAAAGGCCTCATGTTTTTAAATAGATGAAACATTTCCTGTTATTAAACTTAATTTTATCTAAAAATGCTCATATGAGCATGAAAGCATACAAATCTTTTTTGAAAATTAAATACTCACAGTTGACTCTGGTAACTTTCCATGTTTTGTCAATGCCGGGCTGTTTTCCCAGTTCTATCTTAAAGGGTGCGCCGTTAGGTGGGAGGTCCTTGTCCCGTCCCCCAACTATGGCCACGTTCATATCATGGGCATCTTCACATACTCGTGCTACCGATGGGACAACATAGGGGGCGTTGTCATTGTAGTCTTCAAGGTGGATGACCAATGTGCCAGTACCTGTGGCTGGAGGGTTGCCTGGAGACACACAAAACACAGAAGTTCAGCACATATGAGGATATAGATAGAAAGGGCAAAGGTCTTTATTGATTCATTTGGCACACTTAAGACCTCGACTGTTGGCCTGGATGCTCGTCATTCTGTGGAGAATGTGAACAATAATGATCTAGGTTGATGTGAAAAGACCAATCATACAATATGGCTGCAATAAAACATGGTGTACTCATGATTACTTAAAGTCAATTCTCCTCTAAATGTTTTTCATTCTGCAAATGTTCCCAGGTGAAATCTAAAACCGGATCCCTTTTACAAACCAAGATGCTAATGAACTTAATAAAATCCATCCTGCTCTTTTCTCCTAATTTGACCTAATTCAACCCAAACAAAACAAAACCGTGTTTTGTTTCGTGTGTCATTTCAATGCCAGAAGAAAATGAATCACAGTGACTCATGTTTGCAAAAGAGCATTTTGACTTGGCACACGGCCGGCTTCTGTGTTTGTATGAGATTACACCTTATTGGAGGATGCTGGGTTAAAAAGCAGCTTGACTCTTCTCTATTACTGCTCTCTGTTTCACCGCGATTAGAGGTTATTAAAAAACCCACATGGCATCCACAACAGCTCCAGAGGTCAGTCAGCAATTAACACCTAAAGACAAGATCTGTAATTGGAAAATGGGTCTCCTCCACCTTTTCAAGGAAAAAAATATTTGCAGACAATTTAGGGTGTGTGTGTGTGTGTGTGTGTGTGTGTGTGTGTGTGTGTGTGTGTGTGTGTTTGTGTGTGTGTGTGTGTGTGTGTGTGTGGGGGGGGGGGGGGGGGCAGCAAGTCAAGATATACAGTATGTGCAATAAATGTCAAGTGATGCTGGAATGAAATCCAGTCTAGGTTTTTACAGTGCTGTTAGAGGAAGCTGCACACACTGAGCAGTAAATGTTCCTGCCGTGAAATGCTGATTACGTGAAAGTTAACTTTTTAGGACAAACATATAAAAACTAACTAATGGAGCAAAAGGACTTGGATGTTAAAATATGACACGTGACTTAGGTGAGGTAAATCTATTCCAGTTTCATAATAGGCAAGATTGGTCATGATCTACAAAACCTGATTTTAATTTCAAACAGATATAGCGGAACACTATAGACTTTTCCAATCTATAACTGCATGTACGCAGTTTACAGTGATAATGGTAGCAGATTTAAACACAAAAATTTGTAGTAATTTTTCAAACAGTGGGTCCTTGATTTCAGAAGGACAAACATTAGAACTTGAAATGAGGTAAAAACTGCCACAGTTAGATTGTATCAACTGTAGCTAATTAGCTAAGTGAGCTAATTAGCTCCATGCATTGGTAGAAGTAGCTGTCTCTGGCTGATTTTTAAAAAATGTTCTGACTAACTTTTTTTTTGACACAAGACTCTAAAATGGGTCTTAAATATGTTAGAGCTGGTTAGTGATAAGAATACTTCATTCTAATATAAACCTATTGCTTAGCATACATATGTTGTAATTTTAAACTGTATATTTTCCCTTTGAATGTTGCAAAAGAAAAGAGTAGAAGGAAAGAAGAAGCAATGAGTTTGATGAATATCTTGGGAAATATTTAGCATACGCTCTGATAGTTTCCATGATTGACTTCCTTTTGGTCGTAGAAGCTTTTTTACAGTTTTTTCATTCTTTAAAGGTTTGTAGAAAAAGAAAACAAGAAGGAAGACAGGACACCACTCTCCAGACTTGATATATATTGAGTAATGCTCATGCATGTGATCTTTTGATAGTTTGCGTTACACACTGACACAAAATGTACAAAGCACAAGTTTCGGGTTAGCATTATTACTTTGATTTAGATGTCATATACCTATTGTAAGGGTTTAAACATGCACTGAAGCAGCCACATACAGTCCTCACTCTGTATACATGCTTACCTTGAAAAATATCCCTAGCTAATAAATACAAAATGTCAAACACAACAGTTTTGCCCAGGCTGTTAAATCCCTCCAGCAATTCAGGCAAGTATCCAAGTGGTAAATATTTACTATCTGTGTAAACGCATGTGTGTACTGTATGTCAAGTGTAGTGGAAACCTTAAAATTAGTGCGTAGGTGCTGATCCTCTGGGATAATGGCAGTGAGCCAACTTCATATTCACCAATACAGACACCTCCCCACACCCACACAGAACACAAATATCTACAGCCTCTGAGAATGTTTAGCAGATAATCATCATGATCCGTTTGCTTTTTTCCAAGCTCAAAACTTTAATTTTATACTCATCTGTGAAACCATCAGCAGATTGTGGTAGTGAGCGATAGGGAGAAATCAAATGTAATGGTAGCGAGTTTGGCATTTCTGCTGTGTAATAATCGTAAAATGACTGCTATCTCTGCACTCGGCTGTTTCTATATGCAGCTACACGAGGTGCACCCACAGCTCACCTGGTTAAACGGCCTTATCACAGTGGCCTAGGCCCTTTGCTGCATATCACCCCCTCGCACTCCACTGTGGTCTAAAATAAAGGCAGAAATGCCAGAAAAAGAAGAGCGGACAGCCTCATATACTGTAGATAAGTACAGCTGTGAAGATCAGCGGCAGATTAAGAGCACAGAAGAATTTGGCCGAAGCAGAAAGAAAATGTGCACGCAAGCAAATCAGTGGCTCTTCAGGCGAGACCCTGGATAATCTATTATCACTCTAAATGTGAGACTAAGAAAGTGAGGATGAGGATTGGAACCCCCGTCAGTGAGAAGATGCAAATTCTAACTCATTTGAGAGTGGGAGAGGTCGTCTCTGTGCTTGTCCAGCTTTAAATGAAGCTGTTTGTCTTCCTAAATGAATACTCCCCACATCTAATCACTACATTTCTCTGCTCCTCTCCTGTCCTACTCCTCCTCATCCCGTTGCATCATGCCTGTGTCATCATCAGCCTGCCTCGGCATCAATTGAGCTTGTCTGCTGGCCTCTGCTTCACACCGCTTTGTCACAAAAGTTCTGATTAAACACATTGCAAGTTACTAAAGGAGACGGCAATTTATGGAAGCGTGTCTACCCACGTCTGCATGTTAGGCACTAAAAAGACCATAAAAAAGTAAAGTAGATGATACTAAAGGAAGACAAGGCAGGATGTGCTGCGATGCCAAAAGCAAATGATAATTTTCAGGGTGATGAAACCTTCAAGTGCAAAAGACTGTCCTCTCGTGTCAAAAATGTTTTCATTGCCACATCAAGCTGTCGGACTGTTTCGGCTGGTAACGGGGACTTCCTGTCTAATTAACAGAGGCTTCAATCTCCATTTACATTTTATCACAAAAAACAATGTCAATGCAAAATTCTGAGCCTAAAGAACACAGGGCACAGATTTGCCGATGCAGACGTTAAAATGAGAACAAAGCTCTATGCTCACTGCCTCTCAGGAGCTGTGTGTGTTATCCTGCAGTGTTGTGTTTGTGTGTCATTTAAGGCATCACTCTCTTCCTCTAGTAACTCAGATAAGAACTGTGTTCAGAGTGACTTATTATTTTCAATTGAACGCAATTGCCACGTTCCAGATGCAAATTGTCAGTCTTAATGGTGAGCTTAGTGGGTGTATATTAATCAAACAACAGCCACAGCAAATGACGAGTGATTATGGGAGTTTAGTACTACGCTGTTCCAGGTCTGTGCCCATATTTCCTCTGATTAAAATTGTATGTCTATTAACCTGTTATTATTCAACTCTCTAATGGTTCTGTGTTATTGTTTGGCCATGATTGAAGATTAGTTTATCCAACTAGTTTCTTATGAGTTATCAGAGACTTGAAGGAATGAGTTAGTTGGCATAATATTTACCATTAATTCCCACTATTAATTTTTCTGGTAATTTTTAATAGCGATAGTGGAGATAGACAGGAAAGGCAGGGAGGCTGTTGCAGTAAGGATCCCATGATGGTCCTAGTTGAGGGATCATCGAAGTTGATACAAATCACGGAGTGATTTCACTAAAGTACAAAAATGTCATGCTCTAGAGGAAAGGTTACAGGATCACCAAAGTCAGTAGGAATCATCCTCTGGGAAAACAAATGTCTGTGAAAAAAATAGTAATAGTAATCCATACAATAGATGTTGAAATACTGACAGATCAACAGACCAACACTGACATCCCTAAACTCACACTGTTAACATGGCTCTGAATTTGCAGCGCTACACCCATATATTGTGTATATATTAGAAGAGACAATCCATGCCTCCTTATCTTTACTACATCACTCTTCAGCAGTGCCTGACCCTGGGCCAGGCAATGTTTCGTAAAACTTAATATCAATGTACCTGTAAGTAAATTACATTTTGTCAAAATCAAAGTAATCCAATCACTTGTGAGGCTCTGACATTTTGCATCTTGCTAATAGGTTACCATGACATAAATGTAGATGGAAATCCCCGCTCAGCAGTTTTCTATTTTTCTTTCTCTTACAGGCTGCTCTGCTTTATTTATTTAAGGTAACAGCGGTGAAGTCAGAAAGTTCTCAAACTTGCATAAGCTACGAAACTTCTGTTCAAGTGAAAAGTGTTTTTTTGTACAAATAATATAATTAATGATGTATTATTTTCACTGTAAAATTAACAGTGCAAAAGTAAAATTTACTTTACACAAGTGGGGAATGATTCTGATAAATTGTTTTCAGAGCAGGAATTACACTAATTAACGAGTGAGATTAGGTTTAATTGTCTCAAAGTCTCTCTTTAGTATTAAAAGGAACAAAGCCTGCGAGCCAGTTCAGACAGACACTCGCACATGACAAACTCTACTCAGTGAAACATCTACAGTATATCTAACGCACCCTTTGCAAAAAGATGTCCTATTTAAGAGGGCATACTGCACATTACACAATGTTTTGCTTTGGTAAACTGTACTCTGAACAGTACTCATTTGTAAACAATTTCTGTAAACCTCTTGTGGTCCCAACCTCATCCTCCAACTACCCGTATGCCTTAATTTTAAGTTTCTGTTCGGAGAATAGCTCGAACTTGTGGGAAACAATGTCCCAATGAGAATGTTCCTTCAAGGCTGACTGAACTGTGCTGAAGTGAAGGCATAAAATATAATATAATTCCAACAACAATGTAATGTTATTTAACCAATAAAAGCTTTAGATGGTGATGAGGACATATCATAAGACAAATATTTGTATCTAGTGTTTTGACAAGAGTTGTGTATTTGATACTTAATGCTGATTAGTCATGATCCACAAAAAAATATATATACTTTTTTTCTTTTTTTGTGAAACATTTCAATAGACCACTTTCCTGGCTACTGGAAGCAAAGCCATAGCAGTTTTTAATTAAAATGTGATCACATTTTGAGGTCAGAAATAAGTGGAAGAACAGAAGCTGTTACAGAATCACAGGATATACAGATATTTACGTTTTGAATAGCAATTTGCATAATGTCTGCTGGGAAACAGAAGCGCGCACACACACACACACGCGCACACGCGCACACACACACACACACACACACACACACACACACACACAAAATAATGACAAATTAAAAACATTACTGATATGAAATTATTCTAGGTTGTGTCAGTTAATTGATTCAGTATAATAATATGTGAAAGTGGGTATAATTCCAGAGAAATCTGTGAACACATATACACAGATATTTTGCACTTGTATTATTGAAATATTTGACCAGTATTTTCAAGTCATCATAAGTTGTGGAAATTCTACAAGGCTAATTCATCACCTCCAACCTCTTCCTTTAGGCTTTGCCCTCCTGCTCCATCTCCATCGGTCACCACTACTCCTGACACCTCCACCTGCCCCTGGCTAGCAGTTAGACAGCCCTGTTATTCTCCTGTGTGCCCAGAGATGAGAGGAGCAAGCAGACTGATTGACTCCTGGGGCCGTCAGGGCTAATCCACAGCTACAGGCTAAAAGCAGGACACACTCTCTCTCTCTCTCTCGCTCTCTCTCTCTTGACTGCTTTCCCTTCATATCTCTCTGTCTACCCAGCCAAACACTCTTTTCCTCCCAACACTTTGGCTCTAGGCTAATGCTTTCTTTCTGTTTGACTGTCACTTTCCGTTGTTATCACTTTATATTTTCTCTCTGTTGTCTGACTTTCTCTTGCCGCTATTGCAGAAAAGGAATGAAAGACAGAGTTGTGACTAGCAGCGGTTTGAAATGTACCAATTTCTGCCCCTGCATGGTATGGTGAGTATAAAATCCATGATCTGTTTGCACTTGGTCTCTCCTCTTTGGGGGGAAATGTGTTGTAGATGTGAAGTTTTATGAGAGGAGGTAAGGGCAAGAAGCACAACAAATTCAAAGCGGGAAAAAGTACAGCCAGTTCCATTTTCATTTTTGGCAAAGTCATAGATTTGATAAGTTTCTCTTACTGTGAAATAAGTCTGGCAAGTGCACCAGTCACAATTGAATACACAGGATTAAAATAAAGCCCACTTGTAGAGTTTGTCACCAAGGACAAAGCTGAAAAATGACTATTCTTATCAGGCTACATTTCTTTTTCTCATTAGAATAACCATTAAATGCCAGGACAGCTTAGGTACAAACAACCAGTGGATGATGCCCTTGTCTAAGAATATTCAGCATTGTTATTACTATGATTATTTTCCTCGGCCACATAAAAGCAGATGATGAAGGAAATGAAATAACAACAAGCAGGGACCAGAGGAAGCCAGCAGCAGGGCTCGCATGTGAGGAATGGCTCACTGGAAAATGTCACAATACATTATGCTGCAGCTAAACAGTCAGGAAGACTAATTCACAGGTGGACTACAGCAAGGTAATAGAGGAGAATGAAAAAAGATAAATGAAGTCAAAATATAAAATGAGAAAGGGAGGAGGTGAGCGCAGGAGCAGAGGAGCTTTGAACTGAAGCGATTTTGGAAATTTTATGATTATATGAAGTGTCTGCCTTGGTATAAAATTCTACCTAAATGTAGTTAAATCCTTTTCCTGTCACTTTACTATGCCCAGCAAAACAGAAAAAAAACTTACCTATTACTACCACCAGCACAATACTGAACCTTATACACACATGCACTGCTGCATTCTCCCATTTCTCTTCATATCCTCTAACACATTCCACTGTTGTCCACTCTTGTAAAAGCTACACGACTCCAAACACATTCACGCACAATGGGTACATGCATGTTGAGGCCTGTATCTGATCACACTGCAATACTTCTCTTTCTTTTTGCGGTGTGCTGAACGATGTTGTGCTGTATTGTCCTCGGTTAGAAAAGGTGTTTCCATAGCCAGTGCAGACCAACTACACCAAATACAGCCAGAGGACAAATCACAAACAGAGAATATGAAGCTACACATAGTAAGACACCACGCACCCAGGAACAAAGCCCTTGAAACAGGTTCAAAAATAGTAAATAATAAAAATAATAAAAAAGAAACAAAAAAAAAAAACGGGATGAGAAATGAAGAATGAACAAAAGAAAAACGAAAAGCGCATGTTTTGTGACATGACAGCTACTGGAGTGTAGTTTTTGCAGAGTGAATCTTGCTCAAATATTGATTAACCTTATTAAGATGTGTATTAAAATGTGTGTCAGATATCTCTTTAGACTGGGTTTTTTTTCCCTCTTTCAGTTAACCCCCCAAATACTTAAGAATGACACATTCAACATTATGCAAATAGTGAAGTTACCCTGCCTTAATTCAGAGAGAAACTCCCTCGTGCTCGCTTGACTGTGAATTGATTTAAGTGAAAATGTAAAATTAAAAACGATTAATTTGCCATTCCGCTTTCCTCTGGTCAGTGTATTTCATAGAGAGAGAAGCTACTAATGTGTGAATGATACGCTACCCTATTTGGTTTTAAATTTTCCAGTTTCTCACTATCCATCTTGCCACTGCATAAGTCAAAGACCTTGTTAAAAGTCCCTTCAGATAAACCACTTCATTCTGTCCCATCACTCATCAGTCTCCTCAGGGCTTTCGGCAAAAACTATCGCATAACACCCTGCTAATCTGATTGGCTGATCAGAACTGTAAATGAAACCAACCAGAGCCAATTACAATAGGCACAAGTCATTAAGAGAGATGACTTTGGGGAGAGGAACGATGCAGGGGACAGGTGCATCGCTGCTAGTCTGGCAAATTACTTTCAGAATAGAGTTTGGGTTATCAGTTGCTGGTTATTATACCAAGTGATTTGAGAATGAGGGTATTGATACAGCTTTAAGTAGGCTTACACTGCAAGCTCTTTTTGTGCTAATTAAACACTAAAATTGCCTTCCTTAGGAGATTTCTTATTTTGGTCTCTTCCCAGAAAAACTCTGCTGAAGGATTTTTACTGCGATAAGCTGCCGGATCAAAATGAAAAAAGTGTTGTGACGCATCCAAGTGAAACAACTTTAATTAGCAAGTTTGTTAAACTCACACAATTCACAGCACTTAAGCAGGATCTCTGGCCTACAGGGCCAATCTGAAATGATAAAATCTGAAAAATTCTTTTAAACAGTTTACCTGTTTAACTTTTATTGTACAACGCCTTATATCAACTGTACAAACAGCAGCGAGCCAAGTTACACACTCAAAAATAGTTAAAGCCCCTATACAGGTGCCTGTTCACCCCCTACCTGCATACCTGAATCTCATTCCCCTAACAAAGGCCTCTTTCCCTCAGTTCTCCTCCACATTGTGTGTATTCAGTGAAGACGTTTTAACATGTCACAGTAGGAAAATCACAGGTTGCAAATGATAAAATGAATGATGGCTGAATTCCATTTACTTGCTGCAGTTTCAGGGTCCTGGCATTGTATATGCTGGCTCACTCTCATGATTTACTGTGATACTTGAATAGAAAAGAGCCGGAACACCTGTGCTTTTCCTGCAATGTCAAGTGACACTTACTACATCCCAATGCCGATAACTGCACCCACGTTTCCATCACTTGCATCTTTGTCCCAACCACTGAAGATGCACGAAAAAGATGTGAGAAACGAGACAGAGATAAGATATTTCCTCTGAATTTCCATCTCATGCATGACCCACTGTCAGTCATCTTTAACAGCCCTGGTAACTTTTGATGGTTTGGAGTTTGTATTTGCACATACTACATTGTTCATATAGTAACATTTATTAAATGTTAGCATATCAGTCAAACCAGTGTGTAAATGGATCTACATATGTATCATGTCATTTATCAATCATGTTTGGAGGTAGTCTAGCTTGCACTGTGATTGATCTCAGTCAATTAATCCATACAGTGGGACTACATTCTTAAGAAAGAAATTCCCCAAACAAGTTGAAAGGTTACCTGACTCTTCCTGCTAGCTTAAGCAGTCTTAAATTAGAGACTACACCCATCCTAACAGCTCTGTGAAGATGCAGTTATAGGCACAGAGGTGCTTTGAGTTCAATGTCATCACCAACATGCTCAAAATGGCAACATTAATATGATGGTGTTACCATGTACAAGTACACCATGAGACTGATGGGATTAGTTTTGCAGGTATTTGGCCATAAATTAAGGTATTGATTAAGATTTTGACTTTGTGATTGTGCAAGAGAAAAAGAGCATTACCAAAGTGATCTCATGGCGGTGTTAGATGAGAAGTTTGGGATTACCAAAGTCACTGTGATTCATTATCTGGGAACCACGAATGTCTATACAATTTCATGGCAATTCAAGTAGTAGATGTTGAGATATTTTACAGGATTATTGAAAACTTTGACCTGCAGGTGGTGCTAAAGGAAAAGTCTGGGTTTCTATTTCTTGGTCGACCAGCACCGTCAGGTAGGTGGATTTTGTTACCTTCAGTTTTGTTACCTTCAAGCTCTTTTCCCCTGTTTACAGTCCTTATGCTACGCTAAGCTAAGCAGCTGCTGGCTGTTGTCTTATATTTAATGGACAGGTATGTGAGTGGTAACGATCTTCTCATCTAACTGTTGGCAAAAAAGCACATAAGTGCATCTCCCACAATGATTAACTATTCCTTTACAGAACGGTATGTGTCCTGAAACTATAAAATCAAGGATTATCGATTTAAAACACATTACTTTGATACTTATGTGCAGTTTATGTGTATATTGTATATGTGGGGTGCTTTGGTGAGTTTTCACGTGTGCAGGATGAAGGATAGAATTAAGCAGTCCCCTGCCGATAATAGAATATGTGTGAGACTGTATAATTAAAACACCCTCCAACCCCTGCACACCATAGTACCACCACTGCCACCACACAGCCCAGATAGTTAAACACACACACTGACGTACACAGATGGTGCTTTCAATTCTTCATCAGGAGCTAAGCCTCTGACAGATTTCCTATGTAGCTCTAATGACGTGCTTTCAAGATAAACTGAAAGACATCCTCCATCAGCCATGTTTGCCTGATTCCATCATCTGACTTCATCTTTCATTATCTATCCCTCTCCATCTCCACTACCAACTAATCTCATTTCATCTGGATCCCTGTCATTAAAACTACACCCAAAGCTGTTCATAGAGGAGGCCCTGGTGGAAAACCCTGATAGAGATGTGCAAGGTGTGGAGGTGGAGGGCACTTTTTAAATTTTAATCATATTGAATATTGTCACTTTCCACATAACCAGCTGTTTCAATGTTTTAGCCTGGCATCACTGTACTCAGAAAGAGGCTCTCTCACTGAGTGGGTAGAGGAGTGCTTGTTTTAGCGTGCCAGGCGCAGCGATAACTTTTGATCTGTGGATGAATCAGTATTCAAGGACACAAGAGAGCCAGTGCCTAATAACGGCCAACAAGAGAGAGACGTTTCTTCCCTGGCAAAGCAAAACAAGGGTATTCTTTAATCACACACATAATGTGGTCCTGTTTACAAGGTGGCAACTTCCTCAAAAGGTTCAGCAACAAGTTGAGAAATGAAAGACAGAGGCAAAGTGAGAAAAGACACAGTGTGTATTTGGGGTTAATGAGGCAGTGTGGGAAGACAGGGGAGGCAGCAGAAGGCAAGACGGTGTTGAGCTGTGATCTTCTGCAGTTTCCAGAGCATATCCCATTACACTGCAATTACCCTGGGTCAAGACGCCTTGATTCCCCACCCTGCAGCCTTCCCTCACGCTGGCATCACCCCTGTCTATGGCTGCACAGGGTCACAATTGATTGGCTGAGCAAGAACACATTTCAGCAAGGTAGTTAACCTACTCGGCTCTGTGGCTGTCTCCATAAAGAGATTGACAAGAGAGAGATACATAGATGGAGTGAAAGCGACCTTAAGACAAGAAGGGGGGAAGTAAACACTTCCAGAATTCAAATAACCCAGTTTTG
Organism: Seriola aureovittata; assembly: GCF_021018895.1. Classification (NCBI taxonomy): domain Eukaryota; kingdom Metazoa; phylum Chordata; class Actinopteri; order Carangiformes; family Carangidae; genus Seriola; species Seriola aureovittata. The sequence continues at coordinate 21,494,890 of NC_079373.1, forward strand.
GTCAAAATGCTGTCTCACAAAGCCTCCAGTCTTCATTCTCTCTTATTTCTAAAAAAATCACATCATTCCTTTGTCCTGTCATTTTTTAATTTTCACCTTTCTCTTTTCTCCCTATCTGGTCTCTTGAGCTTGTCTCATTTTCTACCATGTCTCTCTTTTTTGTCTCCCTGACACTGAGCCTCTCGTTACTATATTTACCATTCTATTAGACACAGTCTGCTCTTTAGCTCTTGCTCTAGTATAATGGATTCTTTAGAAAGCTGAAGCAGGCAGTCATGGCTGATTTCTAGCATTCACTATGCCTATATCTGGTAACAGTTCAGTCCCAAAACCTCTATTAATCAACACAGATTCATCAATAACTAAATCAGGGTTTAGTAGAGTTTCATTACACATCTAAAAGCCAAATTTAGCACTTATTCCGCTGTATAACAGTGAATAAAGTATAAGCTACTGGACCAGTTCTAGGTTTGGAGGAGTGGTTGAATGAGACCTATAAAGCCAGAGACCTTTAAATGAAATAATTGTCAGTTTACTAAAATAAAACAAGTGATACACAAACTATTCACAACTCTCAAGTTTTAGTCAATTAACCCTCTGTTTCCAAACAGACTGCCCTAATAGTTGTTTCAACCTCAATTTTGAGCTTTTGAATTCATGCTTTTGTTTGAGGGCCGGTCTTTAACATTCTTTTAGGGCTAACGGGCTCGTCCCGTCTTGTCCCTTGTCTTGGATGAGCAGGTGCATAATATATAAAACCTCTTTTACCCTTCAACTCAAAACATGACAACAGCAGTACAATGGAAAATAATATAAGACATTCTAGCAGGACATCAATAAAATTCAGTTCGATCACTTCACTTCAGTTCAGTATCCGTTCAGTTCAATAGAGAAAGGAAAATCCACAGTCCTACCACAAAAGCAGTGAAGCAGTGTTTTGTGGGCAAAGCTAAACCATATGCTGGTAGTCCAATTGCTGCAATGTTCTTCAAGTCATTAGTTATGAATTTCACGGGTGAGGCTCGTCATTTGATGTTGTGTGTGAGTGCGCTGCCCACTGCTGCCACACAGACACACACAGAAACAGAGGAGATCCAAGCCCACAGCTCAAGGAATCAGAAACTCCCAGGAAAAAAAAAACCCTGCCCTGCATGATCTGTTCTGAAATCTGTTTAATAACAAGATAAAGGTTATTAACAAGAATAGCACCTGGAGAACTAAAAGAATATCTGTAAACACTAACATACATCTTGGCAATAACTTCCATTCTATTCTATTCTTGGCCTGGGGATTTCAGCGCAGCGGGCCGACGCACTCACTCTCAGACTTTATCATTTCTGTGCTGTATTTTTAGGCAGCCTGATCACAGCTGGCTAAAGACACAACATGAGTCTATCTATCTGCATTTAGCCTGCAAGGCTGCCTGACTGTGTGCTGGTGACATGACAGACACTTAGCAGCGAAACCATTGTATCTGGGCTGGCCTGAAACACGGAAATTACTCAGCCTATTATGGCAATGAGCGGCACACTGGTTCCCAGCAGTTAGCATGGCAATGAGGCAGCACAGTGGCAGACATCACACATGAAGATGGACACATGTAAAGACACACACACACACACACAGACACACACACAGAAGGAGGTTTCTCTGCTACTGACAGCTGCTACCACTGTCGGTCTTTTTCTCTTTTGCAAGAGAAGAGAGAGAGAGATGATGAACCCATTATTCCTGTCACAGAGACGTGGACAGATACACACATGCTGCACGTAGACACACGCACACACATTCACACACAATTTTATCTAATTTGACATCCATCTGAGCACTAAAGAGTTTGTTCTCTGACCCATTAAAATTCAGCCACCCCTCTATCCTTTTGCCTCCTCCTTTTGATTTGAAACAGAGGGGATGTGATCTGACTGTGATGAACGCTGAGACTTACCACACTGCTCAGTCTGAGTGCGTCTATGTGTGTGTAACGCTTAATATTCCTGTAATTAACAAAGCTCTCTTTGACTGTGTGGAGGATGTCGCACTGTGATACAGATAGACAGACACACACACGCACAAGGAGTTCTCAGTCTAAACGGAGGTCTCTCCTCTGTACGTCCATGTGTTCAAAGCAAATACTGTTTTTCTCTTTCGTGCATAACTTAAGAGTTTCTAATAGCAGGTTCTGTGGTGGCAGACGCAGAGGACTGTGTGTGTGTGTGTGTGTGTGTGTGTGTGTGTGTGTGTATGTGCACCACCGTGTTTCAGACGACTGGGGCTTTGATAATGTATTCATGCCTTCCAATGACAAATGACTCCCACCAGGAGGCGGTTTAACATTTAAATGAGGAGCAGGAGAAAACATTGAACCACAACACACAGCAGCAAGTGGAGACACAGGGGCAAGCCAGAGAGGCACTGCATGTAACAGGACAAAGACATTAAAAACCAGGATGAACACATGATTTCAATCCACCCACACACAGACACACAGATCCTCCAGCACTGAATCCAAAAACTAATGTGATGGAAGAAGAAGGGGGTAAGATGTGGGAACAGCTGGCGTCCCGGTGGGGAATCAGAGAGCAGAGGAGAATTTGTTTGAGTGCAAAACCAGCAGCTACTGATGAGAGTTTATATAAACAGCCCGTCAAGCCCTCTGCTCAGGTTGGAACAATATCTCCTCAAACAATATCGCACCACACCGTCGGCCTGCCAGGTGCCGCTGCCCAGGCTAAAGTGGATTGTGCCTTTCCAGTCATTAACTCAAAAGCAGAAACACATGATCAGAAGCAGGGGTACAACATGCACAAATACAGATGCATGGATGACTGTGAGCCCCAGTGTATGTAACTAAACTGACAGATTTATACTCATGTGTACATATGCACATGTGCACACACAATGAAAATCACACATTATAGAGTGACAAATGGCTTCTCCTGCAAGCGCAGTTGACTGCTATGGCAACAGAGTGTAACCTCCAGACTACAGACTCATTTCTGCAAATTCCCCAGCTGTGATGACCTCTGACCTTGACGCAACCATGTCATTAGTTCACTACGTTGTTAAACCCTCAGATCCTGTGCTCTTCTCTTCTCTGCTCCTCTCGTCTTTTTGTTTGTCCTATTTCTGTCTTCCGTCCTCCTGTCTTTCTTGATCCTGACTTCCTTCTTTCCCTGTAGTATGTTTGCTCCATCGTCCACCATCTGTTGCTGCCTGGAGGGCTGCTGCAGCTGACCTGCCCTCATGCTGTTAACCAGGAGCTACAGTCAATCTGTTGCTAACCATGCAAAACATTTACCAAGAGTATATTTCCTGTTTCAAGCTAGCACACAAGGTCAAATCAGCTTACACTGGTCATGGGGCCGGCCATTGACAAAGGAGAAAATTCTTATCGCAGAAAAACTTTTAACCCAGGTTCAGATCTATAAACAAAACTGGCAGCATGTATTTAAATTTGAGAGATATTACTGAGTAGGCAAAAATCTAAGTTTATGGTTGATGAGGCAGATTTTTATTGTCAAGTGTAATGAAAAAATGTAGATAATATAATGTAATGGCATCTCTCTAACTTCCCTTAATACCTGCTGCTCTCAGTCCATTTCTCCTATTCCACAATATGTTTTCCCAATTGTTTTTTGTGCTGTGGTTCTTCTCATCCATGCCTCTCCTTTGACCTCCTTACTTTCTGTTTGACAAGGCTCTATTTCTCCTTCTCTCACTCTCACCCTCTCCCTCTCCAGTGCAGGGTGGATATGTATTCATCTGAAGTCTTTATGTGCAAGATAAAGATGAAGATGTAAGGGTCAATCGATATCCTGTTGGTAGTCTACATAGGTGGGCTGTCATACAATCATTGCGCAGATCGCTGTGGGGAAGGAGCAAATTTGTCCTGTTGACGGCAGAGTGTGCAGCAAAAAAGGTGAGGCAGGGGTCAAGCTGATATCAGTGCTCTGCTCACATTTCAACCACAGGAGAGCCACATGTATTCAAACGTTGGGACAGTAAGTTGTTTAAGGTCGAGGTTAAGGGATTTTTACGGTTCTACTCGCCTGAATCTATATATGTGCATTTTGTGCAAAAGAAAGCAGCATGGACACGAATGTATCTAAACTATCTCACATCTTAAACATAAATAATCCTCAGAGGATGAATCCGAATAACTTTGTCAATCCCTTGACTCTCTCTCTAGCTCTACCAGCAGATCAAATTTTTAATTTATCCACTGAAATATCTCAACATCTCAACATGTAATAAATATATGAATGTCAGTTATAATAATCATCCACTTATAGACATCAATTTGACCCAGACAGACGTGATCACTTTAAGTTTCGATTTCCACCGTAATATCAAGTTGTATCGTCTTCCCTCTGGCTCCAACACTAATCTTACTCTGTGTCCACTCATAATCTTCACCATTTCTCTTCTCCACATCTTCCTTACTCACTTCCATGGCTCTATATCTTTTTCCTTTTATCTCCCCTTTATGTCCCTTCCTTTCTCTTCCTCGCTTGACCCTTCCACCTCCTCCACCTTCTTCTCCTGCCCCATCCTTACTCCCCTTTCAATGCTCATCTATCTAAGGCTGCTGAATTCCCCAGCACAACAGTGCTATTCTGCTGCCTACTAATAGAATCTCTCAGTTCCTCTAATGGATCTGTCAGAATCTCCCTGAGCACAGGAGACCAGATAGATTGATAGTGAGAGGGAGAGAGACAGAGAGAGAGGGGGACAAAGAGACAGAGAGACGGTGAGATGGAGAGTGAACCAAAGAGAAGAAAAGAGAGACGCGCCGGGGCATCTCAACACTTTCATCTGTGCCTCGGAAAGTCTCAGAGTAACAGCTCCACCGACACTGCCAACCAGCCACCATATGCTCCAATAAAGGCAGTCCCACTTAAGACGATCCCAATGTCACCATGGGAAAGTGATACTTTCACTGTGACCAGGTCAAACTAATAGACAAAGTAAGTCCTTTCCAAGTATGTAGGTCTACTGTACTTATACACGGTCTACTGTACTCATTTGTTTCTACCTTTTCATGTTTGCTTCAACAATTCTACACCAACACTCGTCACCCAGGAGGAGTTATTTGAAAAACAAAAGAATGGATCTATGGTGGGAAACCTTGCTGGCATGCTCCCACTGCACTAAGCAGAATCTTTATCCAATTCTAATTCCCTTAAAACACTTTAAACACATTGAATACTTTATAAAAACATGTTTGTTTAAAGTGGTAGTTACAGTTAACTTTTTATAATCAGTTTCAGAGAGTAAATTCAAAGCCTCTCATTGACTAGCTACCAATTACTGTTGCATTATATCAGTGAAAAAGAAGCAAAATGGACATTTATTGATTTGAAGGTTCTGGTCTTATAGATTATTTTACATATGTCACATACTGTTTACATCTAATTGCCTTCTCTAGATTTCATTCAGTGGGGGTATCTGCAACTCACCGTTATCTGTGGCGATGAAGACAGCTGTGTATTTATTGTCATGGACATAAGGAGACTCACGATCCAGCGAGGCTGAAGTGTTGACAGTTCCTCTGACTGGGTTCACACTCAGCCAGCCTGCTGGGTCTCGCAGAACAGCATACCTGGGGTACAGTAAAAAAAAAAAAAAAAAAATAAATAAATAAATTAAATAAAGGAAGAAGTTTTTACCATATAAGTACCATAACATCAAATACACAGTGTATCATGCAGAAAAGTTGCCTTCCCAGTTTATTTTGGGCCTGTAGTTTTTTCGGTTCCATGCAAGTCAGACTGATAAAGACAACACAGACATTCAAAAACTCCATATTTGTCTCGTACTGTGTGTATCTGAATTTGCAAAACACAAGCCTAAAAAACATTCCCATTTAGGGAAACAATACTTTGAGATATTACATTTTTGGGACATAGGGCATACGAAATGTGGTTGCTTTTCCTACTGTGCATACTACTGCTTAAAAGACACATGCATGTTTTAGATATTTATAGCTTCACATATCATCGATAATACTTAAGTTTTGTTTCATTTCATCCGAATGTTGCACATATGCATAGCAAGACCAGTTAACAATTGCATGAAAAGAAAAGAAATATATATATTAAAAAAGCTTAGCTACAAAAAAAAACATTTTCTTTTTCTTTTCATTTTTAAAGAATCTAAAGATGTCGCTTAGATGGCACATTATTCATCTTTTTAGTGTGGCCTTTCAAACAAAAGCTTTCTGAGTGAAAACAGAGTAGGTGAGACCCCGGCAGGTCTGGCAAGTCTAAATACAAGCAGTTCCAGTGTCTTGTGAGGGATTTAGAAGATGGCACAATAAATAAAAAGGCTATACTCAAATCAAATCAATAACAAACGCTCTAATCAAAATATACCACTAGAAAAATGCAGTCCGACAGGGTTTCACCATCTGATGTAAGATACTACACAGGCGACATTTCAAGAGTGTTGAAAATTCTGACACATACCTAAAATAACTTAAAAATCCTTTATGTTTTGCTTCTCCGGCCACAGGCCAGCGCTGTACCTGTGAGTGAGTGAGTGGCCAAGTGTTGGACTTTTACCATCAGCCAATCCTCTTTCAAAATGATTTTGCAAACACATTTTCTATTACATCACCAGGGGGCATTGATTTCAACTCCCATATTTCCTCAAATAGTGATGAGGTCCTTTATTTCCCTCAACTGCAGAAGGTAATGGACCTTTATTGAGACAGAAGGTCATTATCTTATGTTGAAAGACCTGACATTTTAATTAAGAGTTTGACTAAGATTTGTTTAGTGAAAGAAAGTGGGATGTTGTATAGTTATTAGTATAGTTATGGGTTTAATAATATTGCCAAGAGAACAAAAAAATGGTGTGAAAATGGGCCCAGAGTCACTTCGTGTGCATTGGCCCCAGCTCAGTGTGACTGCAGCGGCAGCTCCTGCTGGTCTAAGGTTTGAAGATGATGGAGGACCTCTCCAAAAATCTTGTGGGCGAACAGCCAAGCCAGCATCGCCTTGAGAACAAGCTGAAGAGCGGATCGTGACCCTGCTAATGTGGCCACTCAGCCAGGCCACTGATGGCTGGTAGATGATGATTGGAGGGGGCTTGCATCTGTGTTAATGTCACAAGTGATTGATTTAGGAGTTCTGGTGCACCACTTTTCTATATACACAAATGCGTGCGCACACACACACGCATTTACTGTTACAATATACTTATACAGGCACACAAGCTTATACATAAGCTCTTTTCCTTTGAAACATTACTCACACGTGCATAAAAGGCACACACACACACACACACACACACACACACACACACACACGCACACGCACACACACACACAAACACACATTCCTCACCACAAGGCCACTCTTTGCCAAAGTGCTGAGCAGTAGACAAATTGTCTTTGAAATGGAGCTCTTCAGCTAACAGAGTGCAACAAAGCCTTGGGAAATGGCTTTGCAATCAACCTCTGCTCACACCTTTCCCCTCCTGCTCTCGCTCACACACACTTTCAGTGCCAGTGATTACTACTGTTAAACAGAACATATGTTGTACAATGACAAAAGAGGTACACCTGTGAGGCTAAATACGCTATTAATAATGACACATATATCACTTTACATGCTCTCTTTCTTCCCATCTTTCTGTCTGGTACACACACACAAACACGCACGCACACACGCACGCACGCACGCATACACACACACACACACACATAGAGAAACCACATGATTCATAAGGCAAGCTCCTCCAATAAAACATACCCGACTCATAGCTTATTAACCTCCCTATGTCTCACTGCTCCTATCACTGACTACACTATCAGAAACACAGTGTGATCTCTTACATCACTGTTTCATCAGTAAAACACTGTGACAGAGAAACACACACACACACACACAAGCTTTTAGGGTATTTGATGTCAAAAAAAGGGCCAACCAATAAATCTACACTGTATGCATCTCAACGATACTGTCTAATATTATTGGCCAATTCTTTTCTTATCACAGATATAATGTTATTAGTGTGCATGTCAGCTGATAAGTAACTAGAAATTGCAATACACAAATGCCAAAGATGTTTTTGGGAACATTTACTGTCTCCATTACATTGCGTATCCAACAGAAACAACTGAAATTAGTATTTTTCAACTAACTGTACTCTGCAGTCAACCCTGTCTCTGATAAACTATGTTTATATACAACTAAACAACAGAAAATACATTTAGAAGAACATATAATCACAAGGACATATAAACGTTATGATTCAACCAAAATTGCCCCTGATGGCTGTTCCACTAGCATAGGGTTGTGATGTGTGAATGGGTGAATGGAGCATGTATTGTAAAGCGCTTTGAGTGGTGGAAAAGACTAGAAAAGTGCTATATCAATGCAGTCCAGTTACCATTTTCTAGAGGACAGGGTTGCCTCAGCACATATCTTGTTCACAATTCTTTTGAAGAAATAGTTTGATATATTTGAGTAAAACCCTTTTTCAGCTACTTAGCTTTGCTTAGCACAAAAGCTGTGTCCCAGTTCTGAGTTCCAACTCATCCTTTGGAGGCTGCATTGTCGCGTAACAGCGGCCCAATGTATCCCAAGATTCATTGCACAGCAGTAATGAAAATATGAAAATAATATGGCAGCAAACAACACTGACAGAGAGCACAAGGATTACACTTTAAATGTATTGGGTTTCAACTCAGTTGAACAGCTAATGGTATAGCTGTTAAAAACGGGCCTTAAAACCTCAAGGTTTATTAAAAAAAAGTTTCATGTTGTCGACATTGCAACAGTAAGGGTGGGCACAGGTGCTGATCAAAATCAAAAATCCTCTGTAGGCCAGAATGTCCATTTTGGTTTGGCCTGTCGCGGTCTAGACTGCATCCTCAGTATGGACCCTGAATTGGGACAAAACTACAGACTGGAAAAAGGGGTAAACAACCAGCCTGGCTCTGCCCAAAAAAGCTCACTCATTACCACGTTATATCTCATTTGTTTAATACATAGAGATCAAACTGGGAAATGTTGTGGTTTTACAGAAGGGTTGTGTGCTGGACTATCTCTCGCTGAAGCTTCCTGGCAACATCATGGTGACCAGTCCCGGCTTACAGGTTATCTTCTCATTTAATTCTTGGCAAGAAAAGTGCAAAAGCATTTCCTAAAATGTCGAACTATTACTTTAATAACCACATTTATGCCCAACCTGCCTGTGTTCATTCCTGAAATCTTCTCTTAATTGTTCATTTTCATTTCACATAAACTCCAACATTGGCTCTAAAGCTCAAACCTTGCAAAATACAAAGGAGCTATTCATTTTGTCGAGTAAATATCAGACTATTATGTTTCTTACTACAGTAGAAGAAGACTGTAGACTTCTGGAGAAGTATAATGCTTCTGTCTGCTGGCTCAAAGGTAACCACTAAATGAGTCAGATCCACTGTTCCTCCTCTCTGTGCAAACACGGGGACAGTCCATTAGAGCTCTTTAAAGGGCAAATTAGAAAGACATTAAAAAGCCATTAGGAATATTCATATCTGGTTCTATGTGTTTATCTCCAAAACCAGAGAGGGCCCAAACAAATCAGTCAACAAATGAGACAATGCACATACACACTGACCACACACGTCCTCATTTAGTTGCAAATACACACGCTATTCACTTTGAATATACACACACAGGAACAAGCAAAAAGTAAAATAAAGAACTTAATGTAAAAAGTGGCCTGTCCGTTCTGCTTGCACTGTAAAATAATTCTCATAACAGCATGGTGATTCATCCAGACTTTTGCTTGAGTGGCAGAAAGTGCTGTGTTGTGAGGCACACACTGTGACCCCAATGTAAGAGAAAAGCAGGTTGTTATATTACTCTTTCCACTGGACTGCAGAACTATGCCCTTAGGGGCTACTCTGAGCTGCTATAGCTGACATCAGAGCTCAGTCAGGGGTTGTGTGGGCATGTGTGTGTGGGGGGGTAAGTGTGTATGTTTTGCTAAGGGATAGCTCTTAGCACTAAGAGGACACACAGGAGCCTGGCAGGGGATGGCAGGAATGTAGTGCATCTGTCTGACTGTCAAGGTGTCTCATTAAAGGTGATCCGCGGCCAGAGACATGATACAATACTAGCCTATGAGAACTTTAAAAATTATTTTACATAAGCCATCCTTTCAGTTTTTATTAAAAACAAATAGTTACTTTCAATTATTAGTCAAACCTGAAATGATCTGCTTTTACGTTGAAAATAATGTAATTTTCAGGGACTTACAATACGATGATCTGTGAGAAAACTAAAAAGACAGTCTTTACCAATAAATGCTGAGGATGTAAAAAATTTATTTTGACAGCTAATTCAGAAGTTGTTATCTGAGAGCAGCACTTCGCTATCGCCCTTGTAGATGAGTTGAGACAGATGAGCACTTTATAACTCTGATCTGAGCCTTGTTCCTCAGTGTTCTCTGACAACTCAAAGGTTTTTGAGAGTAGGAGGGAGAAATCAGGCTTGCCGCCCACTTGTAATCCAGTTCCATCAGAAGTGCTAGTATATATTGTGTGCATCTGTTCATGTTTGTGTGTCAATAGCAGGTGTGGGTCGGACACACAGAGTAAGAAAGAGACAATTTATGGTAAGAGCTAATTTAGAGAGAAAATGAAAGCTGAGCAGTGAGTGCCATAAAGGAAAGCTCTTTGCATAAATGCTGATCATTGCTCTTGTTTGTTTTCACTTACGTGAGACATATTGCTGGCACTTCTTCTAAGTAGTAGTAACATAGTGCAGTTATTGTGCAGTTTCCTTTTTTAAATATTTATTTTTTCTGGATCAACATTATACACTGTTACTCAGAGTGGATCTCTGATGTGTTTCAAAAATGTACTTTGACTTGGACAATGAACTTTTTAATACAGAAGCTTCTTAGCTCCTCCAGTTTTTTATGTCATGCCAGCGTTGAGAAGTTTAGCCTAATAATCTTAAATGGTTTTGTCAATTATTCTTTACTGACTCATAGTTTTCTTGTGTCATCAAATTCAATATCTAATGGATTAAAATGTTATATCAATTGTGATCTTAACACAAATGGGAGTTTGAATCAAGTAATCTTGTTTCTCAAAAGACATTTCAGCTGCAGATGTTTTTCTACAAATTAAAACTAAACTAAATTAAATACATTTTATTCTTATATAACATACTGTAAAATATGTAAGTAATAGTATTTTTTAGGTGTTAGAGAACACAAAGGCGGGCCGTCAACAGAAAAATTACAGTACTGATTTGCTAAAATGCTGAGGTTATGTCAATAATGATTGTCCTCTCAAAAATTGCAATGGTGGAAGTAGCATGATGTTGTTATAACATTGCCAAAAGTCTTATGGGTGGAGGTTTTATTGCATTCAGTTTTTCTGAGTCAATGGGACAGAAGTCCTTCAGTGAAAGAGCAAAATAAATCTGTGTGTCGTCTGCATAGCTATGATTAGCCACCATGTACTCTTGGAAGATATGGCCAAGTGGGATTATATATCGGTTGAACAGAATCTAGGTAGTTAGTGCCTAAGGTTATTTGGTGATGCTCATGGCATCTATTGCATGTGCAAGACAACACTATCTTCTGAAGTAACAAATGAGAACGCAGAGAAAGAATGTGGGTTTTTAAAATAATTACACACTGCTAATAACCTCAGTCTTCCACTTTGAAGTATTCCTTTTTTCTTCTATTCAAGTCAGATTTGCAGAGTCTCACACACACACACACACATACACACACACACACACAGACAGAGGCCTAACATCAAGAGCTACAGATCACATTTGAGTCCACATGAAACTCTCAAAGCGCACGCTGAAGTCATACATCTCTCCCTTAAAGCTGAGCCTGTTTTTCTGCTGAGCCTCTGTTGTTTTCCAGGAGTGTGAATGATATTCATGTCCTCACCTCCCTCTCTACAAATGTGCATCATTAAGTTTGACAAAACAGCCCCAACAATCCAGGATGACTGGTCAGGTCATGCATATACTGAATTTAAGAGGTAAATTGGTTTGAAGTAGTGAGGCAACCTCAGGTCGTAGACCCCCCTCCAGTGAACTGTGAGATGATTTTGGGGGGGGGGGGGGGGGGGGGGGGGGGGGGGGGGGCTTAGGGAAATTTATGTAATTGAAAAATACATGCAAAGAATATGCCAATGCTTTTATGTTGATATTACTGTTTTAATCCTTGTATAATTTTTTTTGTTTTGCTTTTGGGCTTACTTCAATAATGAAATGAAACTGTGAAAAATCCTTTCTTTTAGTGACAAAGCTCATTACCCAAACACCTACTGTATATCAGGGTGTTGCAGGCGTCATTTCATTTTCAGGCGGTTCTGAGTTGTTCAAAGGTACATAATGAATACAGGTAGGGGCACTGGAAAGGCTGGAAGCTAGACTACTGTTTGGCTGATTAAAAGGCCCAGCGGTAAGGAGAAGACACTGATGCATAATGAGACAAAGATCAGTGTCAAACAGCACAGGTGCAACGTGTTATTCCCAGGTGTTTCTACCAGGTTTAAATCATAATGACTCCTACTATCTGAGGTTAAGGGAAAAGGATTCAATTTGAATATTAAAATGGCTGTACATATTTGTCTGTAGGGAAAATAGAAGGTTATGTACCTCTGCTCTGTTTGGTCACCTGATAAGGTGACCATTTTGTACTCCTGTGAAACTCTGTTATAAAATTTAATTCAATTTATGCAACACTAACTTTAATGCAAACCCTATTTTCTCTCACTCATACTCCTCTTTACTGATACACACACACACACACGCACACACAAATACACACACCCCACCAACACCACACAAAAGCTTAGTCTTGCTTGTTTAAGTGTCAGTGTTACCTATTTTCAGTTTTCTGCAGTGCACTGCAACTTAGACAAGTGTACACTTATACACTTGGATGCCAATGACAGCATATAACAGAAAAACCTATTACACATTTCTCTCACTTCCCCCCTCTCTTCCCCTGGTTTGTCTGACTTTCTCTCTTGATCTCTCTGCTGGCTCCTACTTTATCTTACTGTCTTTATCTGTCTCTCTATCACTTTCTTCTTTCTCATTTGCCAGCAAGATCTTCCAGTGATTGGAGTCTAACTTACTGAGAGAAAGGGGACGGAACAGTGCCAATGCTAATAGTTGGTTTATATCTGAAAGCAGCTGAGTGTGTGTGAGCAATAGATATGAGGGCATCAATCAAGAAATGCGCAATAAAAGTACAGGGGCTCTAACGACTTGTTTTGGCCATAACAACTGTACAGTTCATCCAAATTTGTGGCCAGGAAGGAAAGAGGAGGAGGAAAGAAATGGAAAGGGGCTGAGCAGGGAGAGTGAGATAAGGAGAGGGACTGAGAATGCAGATAAGACAGGGACGCTTGACACTGGAACTGTGAATAAGTGTGTAATAAAAACGAATTCTCTGCCCTCTCCATCTCCACCCGTCTCCTCCCGACTCTACTTCTTCTCTGGCAATCAGCTGTGCCGTACAGATCCTGTTTTGCAAAGCTGTAACCATCCCACTCCCACAACCCTCAATGCCAGAGCTCACCGTTAAACCAGTTATCTCTAAATCAATTTTGGATGCAACCCATCACATTTATAGAAGACCAGTGGCCTGACCTGTCCCATAGTCAAACGTGCTCACAGCTCCTATGGAGTATGATAGGGAACCTGGAGATATAAATAAATGGTGAAAATCACTAAAGAACAAACTCACAGTTTACACAGTATGGGTACCTTCATGATGCGGTTTTGATTTATATCGTCATGTTAACAATGGATCACATGACTACTCGTGACAAGTGCCGCTTGTGGTAACACCACAGACAATCACCACCTCACTCTGCAGTCCTCTTCAGGTGTTATAGTGTATTTCAGCATATTGTTTCGTTTCATGTCCTGCAACTTCACTGTTTTGCTTCACTCTCACTGCTCTCACGGTGAGGCTCGATTGTTGCAAGCAATTTTCTGTGAAAAAGCTCTAAAAACCCACTGTACACAACTGGCTCAGCACTAAGCGGCCAACAAACACAGACATATTGGATGTATATTTCCTTCTGACGTAGCAAGAGGATTTAATGGTAATTGAACTTCTGTGCTTCTCTTTACGCTAATGAGCTGTTTCAAAAGATTCCAGGTTTTCACAGAGAGCTTATTTGGACTACAGTGGCCAAATCTGCAGACCCCATATGGAGATTTAAGTGGTCAGACAATTGCTGAATGCTAGGATAAATAAAATCAAGCTAGTACAGATGACTTTTTAAAATACCTTTCTGCTGTTTATTTTGCTTGCAGACCTTAGAGGCCAGACCCATCTAATTAATCTTTTCTGAAAGTACCAGGTACCCAACGCAGTGTAGGACTCAGTTGTTCAGACCGCACAGGGCCTCCCCCAACAGACATGGCATAAAGGAATACTAACAAGCACTGCACTTCACTTTGAACATGTGTTTCTAAGCTTAAGTGGGTCATTTACTGGAATATAAGTCAAAGGTCAAAAACATTTGCATACCTTTTGATCTGCGATAATAACATTTTATTATTTTTGCCTGTTTTCTCATCAGAGAGCGAGAGAGAGAGAGAGAGAGAGAGAGAATTTGGCTTTGAAACCATTATGTTTGAAAAATATGTGATTCCTCGGGGTCTCGTACAAAGACCACAGTCAGCCACCCTGGGCTGGATTTCAACTTTAAACTGAGCTTAGCTGCCCACTTTTAGCCAACCAATGCTCCAGGCCATGAGGACAAATTACCCACGTCACACCTGTTCATATTTCTGCTCTGTATCAGCACAGTGCAGCAGGTCTATACAGGGGAAATAAATGTGACAGCGCTGAGAAAGGGGAAAGCAAACGCTGGCACGCGTCGCATCAATCATCTGTCGAAGACTCAGTCGAGGTTTGTCTTTTTGTACGTGCCGGTGAGAAAAGTATGTGAACCTAGGAGAAGGTGCAAAAGAAGGCGGGAACGGAAGTGTGTGAGGCAGTTTAAATGAAAGTGTACAATGCTGTACGATAATGATGCAAGTAGCAACGAGCACATCAGTTCTGTAAATGTGAAATAAAGGAGAAAAAGGTGAAAAAAAGACAACAGGGACACAGTAGAGAGGTAAAGACTGGTGGTTACAGAAGAAAATTATCCCGTCCTAATGATGCCTTTGATAGAAGCCACTTTACATTTCTGTTTCTTCCATTATTCTCTTTCACCTTCCTCCTTGCACGTCTTCATGGGTGGCAACACCAGAAAGCACAGTCTCTTTGCTGTGCCTGTTGTCCCCCCCACAGTTACCAACCCAGTGTTGCATCCTAACTTGAGTGAAACCTGTGTAAGAGTGTGACTGAATATGGATTCAGCCTAAGTTTGATTTACCTCTCACACAACCTCAAAAAGCCTCGGAGGCTCTCTCTGCTCTTTTCAGCCCATTGACTATTGTTTGCTGTGAGCCAGGTAAAGTCTAGCTGAGGCTCTCTGCCAGCTCCACTCAACAACTGCAGATGCTCTGCTGAGTACCCTGAACAAAGACCCACTGTGTCGACTTAACAGCAACAGTGGAGCAAGAGCAGACAGACTGCGGGCTGAAAATCAAAGATGAAATAAAAGGTTTGCACTGTCAATATCTGGCAGGAGCAGAGACGAGTATGCAAGGACACTCCTTTGACACACGACTGCACAGAGAGAGCACACCAGCCACTGTATGTACAAGAGTGTGTCTGCACATACACATAAAGTGACACCAGTGTGCCGTCCTCATCGAGTGTAACATAATTTTCATAAATTAGTAAGCTTGAGTAACAGACCACAGAACAAAAAAGTTATTATCAATTTAAGGTGCAAAATAGAACCTTGTTGCATCAGTTGAAAACCATAACCCTTTAATTAACAGGAAGAAAAGCAATTTACTCCTGCTTCACAGCACAGCATCCCTCTCTCTGTCTGTTCCTCTTGGCATCTTTTAGGATTGTTTTAATTATTTCCTGGCACACTGACTATATGACTAAAGCCTCTCCCTCCCACCCACTCTGTCTTTCTCTCTCTCTCCCACTCACTCACTCTTCTTTCCTTTACCACACGTTCAGCATGTGTTTACTCAGCCGCTATAAATGAGAAACAAATCTAAACATCTGATTAGCCTGTAATCAGCCCCTCCACGTCCCAGAAGGACAGGAAGAAGCGAGACAAAGAAAATGGAGGAGACTGTGTGCCTCAGCCTATCCCGCTCCGCACGGTGACTTTAAAATGAAAAGCTACAACTCATATCCTTGAGAAGTTTTTCTAAGACAGCTCATCTTCTTCTTTAAGATGATGCAATGCTGCCTCAAACAGTACAGTAACAACGTTGCGTTAAAGTAACTGCAGCAAAATAGAATTACCTTTCAACATGTCTCATGCAATAAGCACTCACTAAAATGCTCATTACTGAGACTGACATGCCATTCCCTAGTTGAGGCTATGTTAAGGTCACGAACACTTGTAGATTGCATACATATTGTGTTTTCAGTTTCTGATGACAAAGGACAGAAACTGAGAATTGGTTCAAACTTCAAATTGTCCTTTTTCTTACAGCACTACAAAGAAAAAGGACAATATTGATTTCACGTATTGATGCCTGTTCACCGCAAAACTAAATTTATATCAGAAGCACGTTCCCCAGTTTACATGCCTCCCCTGTTTGCTTTTATGTTGGAGTTGAGCCATGGCATAAATAAGGATGTTTAAATGTGTAGGTGTATTTTATCAAACTAAATGACAGGGCTTAATGAAAGGGAAAATTCAACATAGTTGCAAACAATTGATTCAACAATATTTGTAGGAAATATGTGCCATTAGTTGCAGGAATGCAGTGTTTCTGGCAGCTTACAGGTGAAGCCTGCATGCAGGCATGATAGCTAGTATCCTCTGTGCGCAGTGGGTGGAACAGTGGAATTGATTACTCAGGGCTCCAGTGTGGAGAGGGCCCTTAAACAGCCTGGATTGATAAGTTTGCATCAGCATTTTTATTTCTTTTCACTAATTAGTACAGAGTGGATATTGTTTGAATGAATACACTGATAAACTGAACTTATTATACTGAAAAATATATATACTGGAATATTAGGACCCCCTTGTCAAATGGACCAATGGTTTGTGCACATACTAGAGGATAAAGTTATAACAAAGGGCCTGGTATATGGCATTTTATGGAATTTGTGCCTCTTCACAAATTACATTAATTTTGGCTGAGACATGATCTCCAGCTCCTAATGCACAAATAAGATGTAAAAGAGATAGTGTGGATGAGCATAAAAACAACAGCAGAACAGAACCAAACAGAAACCAAAATCTGGTCACACACAGATTTCACATACTGCTGAATGGTCAAAGTCATGATGGTGGACTGGCTACTCTGTGTAGTGATGACCTGAATATTGTTGAGGAGTGATGAGGAGAAATTCACTGTCATTTCCACATAAATAACCAATGTATGCCTTTAAAGTAAATGCAATTGATCTGTTGTTTTTCCTGAAGAATTCATAAAAGAAAAAACATTCAGTGGCTGGGTGGCCTTTCACCACCAGCTCAAAAGAGGAAAACAAAAAGAGAAAAAAGAAAGGAAATTTCATTGAGTGAAAAATCTGAGTGAATACAAATTTCTAAAACTGTTTAAAAAAAAAAAAAGGTTTGTCATTGGGATTTGGATTGAACCGGGCTACTAACTATAATCTGCACAAGGACTTCAGGAAAAAAATGGTGTGAGACTGTGTAACTGTGTAGAGTAGTAGTATTTAAGGCTGTTGCAGATATTGTTGCTGAAGACTAAAGAACTTAAAAAGTCCACTAATGCTTCTTCACACTTGTTACTGTTGAACTCTGAAGACTTAGCCTACACACAGAATTTCTTAAGCTGTGTGGGTGACCCAGTTAGTGCATCTTTTTTTACAGGGTTAATTTTTAATGTGATGTGTTGAGAGAAAGGGAGACATAAAGTGGTTGTAGGCTCAATGCATTGAGTTGTGTTTCACTTCTTTGTGGCAAACTTCTGGCCAAAATAATGTGCTCTGCTGCTGTGTGTGCATGGCCACTTTGAACTTGGGGATAACTTTTGGAATTAGTTAGCAAAAGTTCATCATTGATTTTCTCTTTATTCTCCTGTTTCATCCACATCACTGTGTAGTTTGTGCACTTTGCAGCAACCAGCATATTTAACTGGCCCGGCATATCTACTACTCAATGCATTATATCCTATTTAGTTTGCTCTCTTGGTGTGTGTGGCTGTCGTTTTTCTCTCATGTCCTGCATCCTCTATCTCTCTCTGTCCTCCTTGGTTATCCTGTGCAGACAGCGACAATTTCAGGCCGATGTGCAGGTGATCACAATATCTGACCTCTCTCAAGCCTTAGTAGTAGTGTTCAACACACGCACGCGCGCGCACACACACACACAGTCATTCTCGCAAGTCTGTCTGTCCGATCTGTCTCACACTCTCTCTTTCCTCATCTCTTTACTTACCTTGGCTCCTCAAAGCTACCTGCCAGTTATGGAGCCTGATATTCCAGCTCCCCATCCCTCTTCTTTTAAGTCCCATCCCTTTTAACTTGAATATGACCAGAGTGAGAAGTGAAAGTAGACAGGTAGCTACTGAATAATGGATAACCCAACTGTTTGAGATTCTCTCTATTTTCAAAAGCAAGACGAAGAACACAACTTAAATGTATTTTGCAGGAGATGGAGAAGTCACAGTCGAGAAGGAGCTGAGGCTTGAGACCTCTGAGTGTTGGGTAACCTGGGTAGTATGGTGCTGTGTAACAAAATGTACATTCATAAACATCCTGGAGTTGGTTTTATTTTCATTTCTATTTTTTCCCTTCAAATTTTCAATCAAACCATTGTTCAAGTCATTCTGTCTCCTCTCTCCACAGCTTTTCAATGTGGTGGAAAAACCCTTGGAAATGTCTGGTATGATTCGACCTGTTGTCTGCTTTTAGTGTACAAGAGCGGCAAATATTTACTCTGATCGCTTGAAAGAAAAGACCACAAACCACACACGCTAAACAAGGCAAATAACAAGAAAACAAACAAAACAAAAAACAATTTTCTTGTCTGGCAAATGTCAGTCTCAACTCTGCAGAGAAGTTCTACACTGCTGTGTTCAAACTAAGGCTATGAGTGCAGGTGAGGTTCCTTATTTTCTGCTGAAAACGCAGTCTCCTTTTCCCATCAAGCACCAATTACTTGAGTGTAAATAGTTATTCGACAACTGATGAGAGTCCTGTCGCTGGAAATGAGACCTAATTAAATTAGCCAAACTTCCTAATGACACTTCAAATTATTTGCTCCTCTCTTCACAGCCGACCGGATTGGCACCACAGCAGCGTGAAGAGCCGAGTTTAAGATAGGATTTGAAGAATATCAGAGTAAACTTTCAGACTAAACTTTCTTCCAAATTTCAGGGTACAAATCTACCCTGAAGTGCAATACATTTTCTCAATGTCAAGTGCCCACGCATCAAGCAAAACACTTCTGTAGTTGGAGGTTTACCAGAGTCAAAAACAAGTCTAACTTTCCCTGTCTCCAGTCCATGCTGTCACTGAGTGTCTGCCGTCTTCCTCTGCACTCTCATAAAACCATTTTGCTCAACTAAAGCCCTAAACCAGTAAAGAGGACTTGAAAACTTCTTCAGCAGAAACATGAGTCAAATCCCCCCAGAGCCTAATAGTTTGGCCTAAATATTGAACAGGATTAAAAACGACTCATATTTGGTGTAATTATGTAACTTGTCTGTTTACGAGGGAGAATAGGAGACTATGTAGGGTCAGTTTGAGGGAAAGGGCAGCATATAGTGATGCATCAGAAAAGACAAATAGTTCTGTTTTTGTTTTTAATTATTCATTTCACCCTTGTGCTAAATAAGGCAAATTAAAAACATAACTCTTGTTTGCCCTGAGCAATGTTTTAATTAATGCTATTTAATATTTAAAAAAGAAACTATTTATAGTTGCATCATGTGACTCATGTGAACGGTAGATGTTGTGTGGAACATTTCTTTTATCATTCTGATTTAATTATATCTTTTCCAGAAAATCTTTCCCTTCACATCATCAACGTTATGAAAGGAAGGCAGAGAAGTGATGAGATCATTAACGACTGTGAGACCGTTTGGGGCTCATCAGAATCTGGGCTACTTCAAAGTGTTTGTGGTCAAAGTGTAACAGATTTTATTTATTGGCTGAAATGTTACACCCTTGCGGGCAAATAACCTGTTCCTTAACAACATTAGGAAAAAAATAGGTAAAGGAAAGCCGCGTAATAACCTGGATAATGAGATAGCCCTGACTAACCCTGCTTGGCTGTGGGCTAGAAATCAGGCTAATGAGAACCCTTCACAGCACAGCCTGGTCCTTCTTACTGCTACAGCAGTTTGTAGCTTATTCCTGCATTCTTCAATTTCAAATACAATCAAATGCTGAATCAATCAATTTGAGTGATTGGACCTCAAACTAAAGTCGTCTTCAGGCTTGATCTTCATTCTGTTATCCTGTGTAAAACATGTATGAAGACTGAAACTGCAGTGATTTATGCCTCATTAGGTAATTTGTAGTGAAATCTTTACTGTTTATGGACAAAGTGTCATAATGACTCCTACACCACTTTTCCCCTTTTGCTATTGTGTTCCTGCCCCCCAGATGTCCTCAGTGAGCTTCCTGCAGCTGTAGGTCACCTGACTGCTGCTGTCATCACCACCTGCATGTACACCTGTGCTGCATCGGCTAAGCAGTGTTTCAGTATGTACAGACAAAAGTTACCGCAGATTATTCTCTGATTTTGTTGTTAGAATTTGAGGCACTGCCATTACCTTCCCTGTTCCTTATCACGTTGCTGACTCCTTGACAGTAGACCTTATTCACAGAAGACATTTTGACGGTAGGAGAAGCACAGGTGTAAATAATAAAATGAATGGTGGCTGAATTGCTGCTTGGGTGTGTGGGTGTGTGGGTGTGTGGGTGTGTGTGTGTGGGTGTGTGTGTGTGTGTGTGTGTGTGTGTGTGTGTGTGTGTGTGTGTGTGTGTGTGTGTGTGTGTGTGTGTGTGTGTGTGTGTGTGTGTGTGTGTGTGTGTGTGTGTGTGTGTGTGTGTGTGTGTGTTGTGTGTGTGTGTGTTGTGTGTGTGTGTGTGAGACAAGCAAATTTTCCTGCAGTGCTCATTGAATATATTTCTATAGGGGACGTTGTGTGATTTTAAAACTGCAAGTGGTGATCAATCATTTTAAAATGTGTAATTTGCTGCAATGAACCAGGAGGAATTGTACAGGGTTTTATAGATGTTGGTAAAACAGTACTGAGAAGAGGTCTAATCAGTTAAATAAGTGAAAACACAAGAGGAGGGGAACCACAGGTGTGGAGGGCTTTTGAAGTTAAATTCAGTGTGCCCTCAGCTGGTTTGGAGTATGTTATGCATTCACACTGGAAAAGTGACAAAATAAAGTATGCTCAAAAAAAGTCAGAATGCATATTAAAAATGCTCGATTTTTGATGGACACGTTTCTCCCACAGTGCAATGCACAACGAAAATGATGGAGCTGTTCACAGCTGGAAAACATTATGACTGATTGTGGATGGTGGTGGAACAGCTTTGTGAATGTCACAGCAAATAAAAAATGACTATGGAATCTTTTGTAGACTAGCTGCAAAAATTACAATTAGTGTATAGTAAATACTGTATGCAATAAGTATTTAGTATGGACTTGGAACACAGCAAGCGTCAGTAAGGTTATGTGCATGAAAACTTGAGCTTCCTTTTAGGGAGTTTAATCAGCTCAGCTCGTGACGAGGGACACGTGAGCTTTCAGCAGAATATGTGATGAGCTGCCTCCTGTAATTTGGCTCTGGCTAAAATGCCACCTGAATTGATGAATTGAGTTAAAGTAGCATGGCAAATATTTTATTTCCCGCTGGAGTGTTAATTCTGTCTGGGTGGGACCAGGGTCTGCTTTTGGGTCGAGCTGCTACCCAGAAATGTCACACATGGCAGATTTGCACAGATTTAAGAACATGGATGACCGCTCCAATTATTATAATTCACAGGAGGACACCAGGTAACAACAGGCCTACGCAGTGAGTTGAGTTGCTTAAGTTAATTTAGCAGCTGGCCACTTTATGACCCTGTGTTTCTCCACATGCTGTTTGTTAACAAAAAGTGCACAGACCAGACAGTTATAGAAAATATAAAGTAGGCATGAGTAGGTCTCTTTATGTGCATTATCATTCTCTGTGTTAACAAACTGGATTTGAGGTTAATGGTTAAAGCATGAATGTTATTCTCACAAATATTCACATACAGTCACTGTGCTGGACCCTGAGCAGCAAGTCAGACCGATTGTGTACTATGTCAAATGCATTTGATGTACGCATCCCAGGGGCAGACACACTGATAGACGCACGCACGCATGCACGCTACTTGCACAGTTATGCAGAGACAGGAAGGGAAGGAGCGAGGAAGGTAAACAGATCTGATTTTGTTTTTTATGTGTGCGCTACCTCTGCATATCCGACTCTCCAACTGTCTGTCTTTCCCAGTATCCTCGATCTGCAGGTCACAGTTATGACACTTCAAAATCACTGTTATTCCAAAAATGTCACAGGATAAAACGACAACAAACACAGAGGCCATGAAATAAATACAGAAATGTATGCGGAAGATAAGAGGAGCTGGAAGGATAAAGTTAGAAAGATACAGATCTATGTCTTGGAAGAAGAGTCAAAGATGCAACGAAGATGTCAAAAACTCAGAGCCCTCTGTGGCTATAGATAGATGAAACATCACCAAAATCTTGAGAGAACACTTTTATGTGATCAATATAGTTTAAAAATCAACCTGAGCGAGTAATATAGAAAATCATGCCGTTATACTGTTCAGTGTTTGTTCAATAACAACATTCTATTGAAACTTCAGTCTTGCATGAGTGGAAACTTTTTCTGTTGGAGTGCTATTCAGAAGAGGTGAATGTGTTACTGAAGGACAAGTAGATAAGATGCAAGACTGAATGCAGAATGAAGAAAAACAATATAAACCTCATACTGGGTTTGGTTGAGGCTTCCCTCACTCCTGGATAGTCTGATACATAAAATCATTGTTTACATTGGCTGGTTGGCTTTTAACTTTCATGTCTTTGCATATACATTTCTACTTTAAGTGATATGATTTGTGGTTCCAACGATATCAATTTAGAAAAAAACTACAGGGTACTACTGATCTAAGATTCCTTTAAGCCATGCTTGCAGCTGGGCTCCATGGCTGGTAGTGCCAGTCAGTCACTTTGAACCAGACAAAAATATCCCCAGCTTTTGAAATTTGGTGCAGATATCCATGGTGCCAGGATGAATCCTAACAACTTTGGTGATCCTTTGACGTTTTCAGTGAAATGACTCGACAACTATTGGATGGATTGCTATGTGTCCAGGCACAGTGCTGAGTGCAGGTCACCCACGTTTTGGAAGTGTTCAGAGCCTGACACAAAGTCACTACGGTTACTGATGTAAAATGTAATAAAATATGCTTGAAGCATCAGGTTGTGGTTAAGTGGATACAGCATGAGTAAAATGAGTCACTACTTATCTGTTCCCTCAAATGCATGTGAGAAGAACATGGCTGAACGCTCTCTGCGTGAAGTGGACATACTTCACATACTGTACAAAGGTGTGCTTTAACAGTGACCACTGGTTGACTCGTCTATACTTTCATTTTTTTTTTTTTTTTGCTTATCACCAAATGTTAACACGACTGTTAAGGTTAAATAAATGAAAGAAAAGACACCGACTTAAGCATAAGATTTAATAAACTTTAGGGCCCCACACTGTTCATCATATCTTGATCTTGTCCTATTATTCAAGTTTGTGAGACATTTTTCAAATTTATATGGTCATGTGACCTGACAAGTGATCTCAGTGTCAACTCCTGTTATGTAGCATTTGATACTGACAAAGTGAGTTCACATTTTATAGTACATAAAGCCCAATCAATAATTTACAGTAAAGTCACGATCTGGTGGGTTTTATTTCCCCGGGTCATTATTATCCCCCATGTGTTTACTTAACACTATTTTTACATGATGGATAATGCCAAGGGTGCAGAAAAAGAGCTATCTAAATTGAGTATAAATTAGGTCTGAAAGCCAATAAATGCAATGATGACTTTTCCATCTTGTAAAAGAATATTGCAGCACACGCTATGGGGCTCCGTCTGGCAGCAAGAGGAACAATTTTTATTGTAGCACATAGTGAAACTAATAGCCTTCCTGTTATGATGGTAATATTTGAAAGAGGGATTTTTCTGTAACAGAGTTAAAATTAATGAGCTGCCCCACTTTGACTTTACGGTTGACTGAGGTGAACGGTTTGACCTGTGTCAGTAAATTGCCGATTGTCCAGGCAATATATTTCATCTGTTTACACAACACAGACAGAAAGCAGCAGCAACAGGCAAAGGAAACACTGGAGAATATAGGAATGGAATCGGGATGAGGAGATAAAAAGGCGGCGTGATGAGGGCTCAGAAACACATGACAGAGGTGAGAACCCACAGATTGAGTTGTCAAGACAGCAGGAAAATGATGATCTGACAAGCTAAAACTGTGGTTCTTTGGCACTTTGCTACATGCCAGATCACCTTGTTAGAATCATCTGACAGGGAGAATATAGCAAACCGCTGACATAACAAAACCTGCCTTTATATGAAAGAAGGCTTTAAAAGTCCTTCTCAAAGAGTTTCATTAGCAAGCCATTCTTGATAATACTGTTCAACTGAACAGCGAGAAAATGAATGAAAATCAGAAAGCTCATTACTGACAATTTTGAGCTCCGAGCTACAGCAGATGACATTCAATCACACAACACAAACAAGCTCTCTCTCACGCTTTTTCGCATCTCATTTGCTTATACACAAGGCAAGCGATATTCTGCAGCTCGATTTCAATTAGTCTCACTTCGACTCTTACCTTATGTTTTGTATCTGTAATATATCTGGATCTGTAGCATTGAGTGAGGCCACAAAGCTGCCCACAGGGATGTTTTCCATCTTGGTGACTGTCAGGGGATCCGGGAAGAAGACGGGACCCTCGTTGACATCTAGGACTGTGACATGGACAGTGGCTGTGGCGCTGGGGCCGTAGCCAACATCAGGAACCAGAGGATCCTCATTCTCCACCTTGATGAGTAGTGTGTGGAACGCTGTGGCCTCGTAGTCCAGAGGCTGAATGGGGAAAATAGTTGGTAAGTTAATGGAAGGATGATTATGTTTTGTAGTGCAATATATAAATGCATTTGGAAGACTTTACCTTGACAACTGACAGCATTCCCTCATTATTGTCTGGGTTGGTTTGGATCTCAAAGCTCTGTGTGGGATCTCCGTTTATTATAGAGTAGATCGCTCTCCACGCCTCCGTGGCTGGATCATCTCTGTCGTCTACTGTCAGGTTGACCACCACCCCCGTCGAGCCCTCATTCACAGATGCCTCAAACTGTTAGGGTTAGGGTCAGGAGAAAGATAAAATCATTAGTGAGAGAGAACTGAAGATACCTGATTCTAGAGACTATAAAATGTGACAGAGAGGATGGCCTAGATGAAGACTTTCGATAAGGAGCTGATTTAGGTGCTGTAAATCTAAAGGTGTGTTCAGACAGAATGTGATGTGAACTTTAGAGGCAGCACAATGTTAGGCTGCTCTGCCTTCCGCCCACTCCCATCTGTTTTCACTGTGTTCCCCTTCCCGTTGTTTCCGTTGCGTCCGTCTCTCTGTTTGTGTATGTGGACATGCTGGGTGAGGCTTCCTGGTTCCTGCTCCCGCCAATTCTCCTACGCACCTGTGCATGATCACCTTGTCATCTTAACAATCTGCTGCAGTATATATACACTTGTCGCTAGATTGTCCGTTCACTTTTGTGGTGAATCACTGTGGCCAAGTTCCTAGTATCACTGCATGAGTTTACTCCTTGTTTTAAACAGTGTGAAGAGCTTCCCCTTTAGTTCATTAAAGTGATAGTTTGGGTTATTTGACATGAGGATATATGAGGCACTTATCCCTAGTAAGTGTATTACCTGCCGTAGACTTAAGTCACTGTGCTCTCACTTTGGAGAAGCAGGCACAGATGCTGAGCAATGTGCTGCTGTGGATGGGGACAGCAGAACAAAACGTTCTAGCTACCTAAAAAAATCAATATCAGTCTAAGTGAACAATATATTTTGAATATTTTCACTGCTTTATCTTGCGGTCCAACAGGCCTTTCCTTTGGCACTATAATTTCTCAACCATTGAACTTCTGTGCTTCTACAAATAAGCGCACTTATGCCGCACACTGTATTATGCTGCAGATCAGACTCATAAAGGACGGTTTGATGGCGGGATAAAGTGATGTTTTTTTTCTGCTGTCCCTGTCCACAGCACTACATTGCTCAGCTTCTGGGCCAGGACTTCTGCCTGCTTCTCCAAAGTGGAAGGGTGCCCATGTAAACCTACTACAGGTAATGCACTGACTGTGGATAAGTACCTCACACAACCCCACGTCAAATAACCAGAACTATGACTTTAAATTCCTGCAAAATCTGAAAGCAGCAGGACATGACACATTGATAAATCTACAGCTATAAAGCACAGCTGTCCACTGTGTTTACCTTGACTAAATCACGTGGAAGTGAAACCAGGGTGCAACAAAATGAGCCCACACACCACAACAACTCAGTTTGAGTGGTTTATCAATCTCGTGAGTCACTGCCTCCTTTTCCAGCCATCACTTTAGCAAAAGTGGTGTTTCACGTTTTATTCGTGAAAACAGTGCAAATGCTGCAGCGTCGCATTTTAAGATATGATGTGACAGCTTATGACATCAGATACAGTAGAACTGAAATTGAAATAGTCAGATTGATGTCTCCATATAAATGGCTTCATCAACATATTATTTTTTTTATTACTATCATCACTGTACAAGTTAAAATGAAAAACCACACCACCCCCCGGCCTTGCTGGCTGCAGATTTGTCATGCTATGTATCATGCCGCACTGCACCATCCAGACAACAATATGATTTTCTGTGGAACCCACTTTTTATGTGTCGAGCTGTTGACGTCATGTGTCACTGTAACGAACACCAGTGATGTGACTTGCTGCGTGTGAGTATATTTGTTAATCACCACGCCCTCTGATCTATATATCTATACAGCTCTTTTGTGCACTCAAGGCCTACTGCTTTGTGCTCGTCGTTGTGGTTGCACGATTAAAACAGGGGCCTTAATGTTTGTTATTGTTTGTGACATTTTTGCTTTCGTCATTGTCATATGTAAGCAGGGCACCCAGGCAGAAGAGAGTATCTCTGCTGTTATAGGGCCAGTCCTAAGAGAGGGGTGGGGGGGGGTGAATGAATGAATGAATGAATGAACCCTCACAAACTACAGAGGGAAGAAACTTCTAGAAGGACAGAAACAGAGAGACAAACAAAACATGTAAAGAGATGTAACAGTTAATTTACTGCAGTCACACATTCTGCAGTCAAATCCAAGAAAACACATTTGCCTAAACATTAATTCACAGGACAGTAAACACTTGAATGCATGGACAAACAGCGCGCACAACAAAATAAACACATTTTTCATAATTTCTCACAGTGCATCTCATTTATTTTTCAGTTTAATTCACCTCCTTCTCTGCTAATTGTTGTCAGCAGACCTCAGTCAGATTCCTATCAATGCATTCTCCCACTAAAGACTACATTGTGGACATGGATACCCTTGCAGAAGCTCCAGCAGGCCAAAGCAATTTTGTGAGTGTGTGTATGTGTCTTTGTGTCAGGACCATTATGGTGTCAGAGCTTACAGTGTAATCTTTCCGACACAGAACACTCTGTTTAAGGATAGTGCTGGTCCAGCCTAGATTACTGCGTCTCCTGTCAGCCCACGGTATTGTTGTTTCACAGATTACCCTTTTACCGCCTTACACTGCCTGGCTCCATGCATTTATCTGAAGAGAGACAAACATTGATTACTTTTCTTTCCTTTCTTTTCTCCCTTTTGTTATTCATCCAAAGCTTGTTTAAAAAAAACGCTTTGAACCATTCGCAGTCATTTAGGGCACAGAGGATGGAAACACTGTGTTCTTTAAAGAAGGAGGTTATGTTTGTACCCAAACAGGCATTGTTGGTCCTTTTGTCCAGTAAGCCTGCAGCAGTCTGGTACAAAAGCATTATGTGAAAATTAGGAGGCTGTTGAAAGAGCCCAGTGCTCATGTTTTAAGCAAGTGGGATGCACTGGAATTTAAATCTGAATAGCGACTGCATTAGCTTCAGCGAGGAACCTTGAAGTTATGAAAGCCATTTTACAAATATTACCTAGAGGCAGGGGTTAAAGTGCATCCAGCACCTTCGATTAATAAGTTAATAAATGAGAGCAAGACAGATGCATGCACGCACGCATGCATGCATGCACACACACACACACACACACACACACACACAGGCAGGAGGGAAGCCCCGTCCGGTAGATCATTGCACAAGGTGTTGGTCCTTCTAACTTTCCTAAAGAAAAAGCAACGCCCCACTTATCCAGGAACACACAAAAAAAGTGTGATTAAAAAAAGAACTTTGTTGACTGGCGGACAAATGCAGTTCTGGTGTGAACAGCCTGGCTAATGCTCACATGACAAAGAGTTGGACTGGAATTAAATAGAACCCCCGAATCTTAGCCCCCCCACCAAATCCCACTTTAACCTCTGCCGACATGCCCCTAAAGCACACACTCAAACACACAAGCAATGTGATCAGTAACAAAGGCAAGTCATTGGCATTGCTCATCACCCTCCTCTCTCTCTCTCTCCTTCTCTCCATCCCTCACACACACACACAAAATAAAGTACAGTCACACAGACAACAGCCGGGCAGATTGGGTTTAATCATGTGGGGCAGTCATGCGGTTGGAGGAAATGCTGTATTCTGTGTGATGTGGCCACTGGGCCCCTGCCCTGCCACTGATAAGGCCCCAATTCCACCTGGAGCACAAAGCAACCAGTCACCTGAAAGACTAGAAGGAAATGACAAACTACGAGGCAGAGCTCTTGGCCTGAAAGGACTTAAACACATTAAGAGAGAGAGAGAGACGAGAGATGGCAAAAGATGGGAAAAATGGGTCTACCCTCAAGTTTGCTTTTATCCATGTGCAGGCCAAGAGCAGAATAAAGACACACACACACACACACACACACACACACACACACACACACACA
This sequence comes from Seriola aureovittata, assembly GCF_021018895.1. Taxonomy (NCBI): domain Eukaryota; kingdom Metazoa; phylum Chordata; class Actinopteri; order Carangiformes; family Carangidae; genus Seriola; species Seriola aureovittata. Next base: position 21,524,138 of record NC_079373.1, read on the forward strand.
CACACACACACACACACACACACACACACACACACACACACACACACACACACACACACACACAAGGATCTTAAATAATTAAGAAATAACAAATTTTTATAACAAATGCACATTAGGAAATACACTCGCATGTAAACACAGTACTGTAAGTAGGGTGTATGAATAGATAGATAGATAGATAGAGTTGCAGTTGCCATAAATCAAAGAGCCCTGCACTTCAGACACTTAACATTCCAAGGAGTAAAAACACAGTGTGGCATTGATTTTCTGTTTCCTATCTCCTTTTATGCCTGACTTTTCAATAATCTGTCCCATAAATCTTCAGGGTAATGTCATGCTGCCAAGATTTAACTTGGTGTTAGTCATTTGAGGCACAACAACCTAAAAAAAAAGCTAAATAAATGGATAAGTTCAAGTTTCAGTTGACAGTTTCATCACTGTACATTTTATTTGTTCTGTTCTACACCTATGACTGTGATGCTGGCTCATCTTAGTTTGTTAATACGGTAAGTAACATGTAATCTGTGTATTTTTTGACTTCTCTTAATTTTTCATGTTAACATGCTGTAGAAACACAATGTTAGTTGTAAGATTTTTTGCACTTAAAGGGAGGGTAGGTTTTTCATGGTCACATCCTGTACGTTACAGCATAGACTTTTTGAAGGCATTTTTCCTTCTGCTCAAAGCATCTTTGTGTGTATTTATATCAATATAAACATCTATTAGGACTTCAGACTTGCATACGTGCCTAATCCATCAGAGTGAAGTCACGTCTGCATTCATTTATGTCAAAGCTACATTATTGTTATGAGGTTATATGGTACAGAGTGTTTATTTAATATCAATCTGTCCTTAAGTTTCATTACTACACAACAACATATTGCTGATTCACTTTCATACCATACAGAACTGAATAGAAACCGGTCTGTCTGGAACATCAGGAAAAATACATCCAAAATCTAAAACTGTAGTGCAAAAAAGGGTCAGAAAATAGTAGAAAAAGTATGTGAAATATAGTTAAAAGCTAAGGCTTGAAATCACACTGGAATGGACCTTTAAATGAGCATGGTTAAATAAATTCTGCATCATATTATATCTGTATCATGTAAAAAGTACCTCACTCCCTGCCTCATACATAGTATATAATTGAAATCGTATTTGTCACTACATTGGATAAATAGTTAAGGTTGTAAACGACCAATCTCTGGATTTGCCCACTCCTGTCTCATTTAAAATGAATAACCAGGGGCTGGTTGCGGACTGTGTGAACAGATCCTAATGAGGATGGTAAGATTCCACTGCTACAAGATAAGTTTTAATGAGAAACAAACCCAAAACTAAATCTGGGCTAGGTGGTACTTTGTTTTACAGCCAGTAATTGCTAAGTTTACCAGGTATTTGAGCTGTGATTATTGTACAATTACATATATAGTAACAGGGAATAACATAATTTAAGTACAATCTGTACCTCATATTATCTAAGTAATTTCTAGTCATTATTGAAAATAGGTTATTATCTATAGTTAGTGCCATTAAATGTTAGTGAAGATACTACAGTAGCAGGTTTCTTCTGCTTGCCAATGAAACCCAGTTGCTGCAGGTTTAGCTTCTACAAGGTCTGAGAGTCTGAATTTGGTGCAAATCAAGCAAAAGAAAAAAATGTAGTAAACAGTAAGAGCACAACCTGCCACCATGGTCAAACGTGCTCACCACTTGTTCACTCACTCTGGGATGCTGAGTGAAAGCTGTGTGAGAATACGCAACCTAAAATTGGTCTTCTGCTTCTGTTTTAGTACACCTACCTGAAGTAGTAAACATCTGCAAGGTGAAGCAAAACAGCTGATTGATTTCTGAAAACACAATATAATGTCACACAACCTCCATCATGACACTGTCAACAACCTTCTGTGTCCCTCTTCTCAGACAGATGGAGGTGCAAGGGAAGCCTGAAATTCTGGCAAAGAGCCTGAGAAAGAGATGTGAGGCTTTAGAGGAATACACACATCTGTCAGCTTTACCGAGTAACACTAAATGCGCTGTGGCTCATTAACACTACTATGGAAATTGCCTCTTATTTCTTATACAGGCTTTTAATTTGTCTTTCATTGCCAGATGGCATTGTTTGCCTGTTACAAACCACTGACCCAGAGCTTTTTCTTCTTGTCTGACTGTTGTGGTGTTGTGTGCAGAGCTGTGTGCCTAATACACATGGATAGAAACTCTCCTAAAGAGAGAGAGAGAGAGAGAGAGAGAGAGAGAGAAAGAAAGAAAGAAAGAAAGAAAAATAAGTGGTTGTTTGCTATGAACCATCAGATACTCACCATATTCTTACCGATAGTACATAGCCACACACACACACACACACACACACACACACACACACACACACACACACACACACACACACACACACACACACACACACACACACACACACACACACACACACACACACACACACACACACACACACACACACACACACACACACACACACACACACACACACACACACACACACGGAGATGAATGGAGAACTTATTAGATTCCTGGATGTCTGTCAGAATGTTTTTATGAATACAGATGGCAGCTGGGGCTGCACTGACAGGTAGCCAGACAGACAGTTGAGCAGCTGTCCTAATGGAAAGTACTTTGTGACATGTCCCTGCTGCCCCAAAGATTTTCTCTGACAACAGAACACATACCTGCAACCCATCACATTAAACCTCCCAACACAAAACTATTTTTGCCTCCAAGTAGCTCAGTTGCCACATCACAGCATGGACGCACTACAACAGCGCAGTTTGAAGTTTGTCTTCCTGAGCATGTTGGCTACTTTCTCACTCACACTCTCACACATCTCTTAGAAAGAGATAGTGAGACGTAGCTCACTTAGCTATATCTAGGTCCACCTAATCTTTCTGCTACATTTTTGATCCTCCTTAGATGGTGGATAAATCCTATCACACTATCTAGAGAAGGAAAAACCATACACAAATGAAAAAAATATGTTACACCTTAGAGGGAACATCTCACAAAAAAGTCTTAAACTCTGAATGATAGAGACATGCACTAATTTTGTATTTCTAGGCCCCTTTGTAATAAAATTCGGAGGTAGACGTCACAAAAATAAAAGTAGAATTTAGAAAGAAATCCCTGAGAGATAAACATGAATCATGTACATTTTCAAACAGGCACTTGTCTTTTCTTTATCCTCTTTCAAAAGCAGCTTAACTCTCAGCAGAACAAGGTGTAGACAGACAAAAATCTGTAAAAAAGGCACCATTTTCATTGTGCCTGCATGAAGCTGAAATGAAACCAAATGCACATGATCATTCATCTTCCCACACAATCTTATACGGTGTCTGTGTATGGCACTGGCAATTTACCGCTCTGTCTAACCCCACACCTTGCTTTGTACCCTTCCCCCTATCTTTAATCCTGCATACAGTAAGTGTGCCTGGAGAGTTAATGAGCTTACCTGTATCTTTATTAAATTTCAACAGCTTCTGCTCAGGCTGTTTCCAAAGACAGATTTTCGATGACATTCAGCAAAGCCGCTTTTCTACCTTTGCAGAACATGGCAGCCCTCATATTTGTCAGACTAGGTGAGTTAAAAAAAAAAAGAAAGAAAATAATCTTCATTCAAATAACCACGTGCTTTAAAAGCACTGACAGTAATTTAAGCGTTATAGTATGTATAGATGTATTACATTGGTTATCTATCTGGACAGTCCCTCTTCAATGATCACACTGGAGGGTTCTTCCTCTAGGAGTCTTTAACTCTCTGACAACCAACAATGTGACAGTCATCCACCTAATTTCTGCCATAGTTCAGTGTCCTCCCCTGTTCATGTCAAAACTGTACATCTACAATCATGCAACCACTGCTAAACCGCACGCCATGAATAACTCACAGTTATTCACAGACAGTGCCTCCTCACCTTTATAATTTCACACCTTTTTAAAATCTATTGCTCTATTCTATTTTTACTTATTCTGAGAATTTCCCACACCAGACATCATATATTATATAATATATCTATCAAGCCAAGAAATGGTTTGTTACACTTTTTCACTGTCATCACTGTTTGAACTGCACATCAATTAATCTTTTAAAATACACGGTCAAATCCCGTGAGATGCTTAATTCTTGGTAGTGCCACTGCAGGTGTTTTTTTTGGTCTCGACTGGACTCACTCTTCACACCATCGTGACAAATTATACATTGTTCGAATGTCTCATGATTCTGTGTGCAAACATTTTAGGTGCTACTACAGGCTTTATATATAAGATACTGATAAGAAATACTGACATACACACATACAGTGTTTGGCCTCTGTAACTTTGGTTCAGTGTTTCGTATACTCATTCTGACTCTTGGGTTGTAAAATTCAGAGTTCCTTTCAAAGGAGACAAGGTTATGCTGTAATCAGAAGAAAAACAATAACCTTTTCATTTTGGGTACATTATTTGTGGGCTTGTGCACAACAATGGGGGTTTCTGGTAACAGATTAACAATTGATCTATGGGGCTTTCTCACAGCATATATGTGTTACTTGTCATAGTAGGAAAAGCAGGTGTTACCAGTAACATTAACAATGTCTGCTCTATGCAGGTGTCCCGGTAAGCCATGACTGTGACAGTGAGGCAGCATGTAGCACACCAGGATCTGAAACTGAGGCTGCTGAATGGAATTCAGTCATCATTCTTTTCATTATTTACACCTGTGCTCTTCCTGCTGTGACATGTCTTCCTTGAAGACATTTCTGCTGAAACTTTCTTTTGTTTGCCTGACTTTTCTTCTTTGTCTCATATTTTATGGCAGCAGCATACAACAAAATGGTACATTACTGCAGCCACCTGTGGAGGCTGTGACTCAGGAGGTAGTGCAGGTTTTCCACTAATCAGAACTGTCCTTGGGCAAGATAATGAACCCCGAATTGCCCTGATGGTAAATATGATGGTGATATAAATATATATTAACAAGTAACAAATGAAAAATAAAATATAAGAATAACAAATAAATCAACAATACATTTTTTATGCTTTGGAACAATATGATCATATACCGTAGATAACTCACTCTTATCCACACTACTGATCTACGATGAGATGTTCATTTGTACTTTACAAGTATAAAGACTACTGGAAAAAGATTGAATCTGCAAATAATGTCAGTAAGGGGTCCCACATTTCTGTAAAGTGGTAAGACTAAATAAGTGACATAATATCAACAATACTACAAGCATAATGCTAACTAACAAGTCTACTATAGCCAACAAATTAACAAAAAAATTAAATATCTGATGACAGAAATCAGCAGGCAGTTCCTTTGAAACAGAAAACTGTGAAAAACTCTCCACGTTTTCAGATAAGCCCACTGTGAGCTTGTGTGTGGACAGGCAGCTGGCCTTAAGATTTCTAACACATTAATATTCCGCTGAGCAAACTTAACACTTGATGGACAATGTGGCTGGCCATTTTAAGTGGTCTCTCACAGTTCTTTTCTAGTGCATCTTCAGTCTTTATCAAAAGGACTGAGATGTCAAGAGGCATCACATTATTAGCATTTGAATAGAATTACCAGGTAATACCCATCATGACCTGTTTTATGCAGCATCGCTGCTCAGCATGCGGTGATAAATATTACTTCCTAATGTATATACAGGCTTACCAAATTATGGATGATGAAATAACTGAGCAAATGTAGACTGATGAATGGAGAATTAAATGATTGCAAATCTGTGCAAACATGACTGATTTTTAATAATTTAACAAGTGGACTTTGATTTTCCTCCATCTGAAAATCTGACCAATAAATTAAATCTAAAATTGCAAAAGTTTCAAGGACATACTCACACACTCACACTCAGCACATCTTTACTCTAACCGGATTTGTTTGTGCATATGTCTATTCTCTGTATCCACACATGCAGTCAAACAAACACATATGTACAATTGTCCTTCGTAACCTGCCTCTAACCTGACAGATAGGGCACAAATCCTGCCCCATCCCTTCCTTTTTGTGACAGCGATTTCTGGCCAACTATGCCACTGTATCACCCAGGGTAAACACAGTGTGTATCTCAGAGCCAGTGAAGCAATCATGCAAGGCCCGGACTAATCTGTGACACCCGTGAGCCATCCCCCAAGACAGACCAGCACTGACAGGGCCCTGCTGCCCTGTGCCTGGTGCTACACCCATCACCACTAAGGTCTTTATCAGCGGGACAGATGGATTGCAGGCAAACATATTCTGCTGGTCATCATAGAGGAGAGAGGTAAGGAAAAAGAGAGAGGGAGAGTGGGAGTGCAGCCAGAAAGACAGACAAGCTCAGAGAAAGACCGAGAAATTGAGTGCAAATAAAAAAAAAAAATACAGAGACTGGCTGTCAGGGAGTTTGAGTGACAGGAGTGATAAGGTCCATCATGGTCTTGTTATGAGAAGCAGGGGGAAATAGGCGCAGTCAGACATGGCGTAGAATTAGCAGAGCCAGAGAGGAGACGAGACAAGTAGAGCAAGCGCTGAGGAAGAGAACGAAGAGGGGATGAGGACAGTGGTGGACGAGGAAGAATGAAATAACGTGAAGGTCAAAAGGTGTTCAGTGTGGGGGAGCGCACAAAAGTATGTCAGTGTCTCCTCACATACCACCATTAACTAGTGCAAAATTTAACAATATCCACAAAATTCCCAAGTATGTGAGTAAGACAGTGTAATATAAAATTCAATACAGCACAAAATGTCCCAGAGACAGTGGACCTAAAACTAAGAGTAAACACACAGAGATAATATAACCCCAGCTGCGATTGAGATAAGAAATTCATCAGGAGAAATATCCATTTTCGTTGCAGGAGCATACATATCAGGAACTTTCAGATGACAGATCTACCAAGGGAATCCATATCAGTTTTCTCCTCCTCAAACAAAAAATAAAACAGGATTAGACCCTTGCTATAAAAATTAATCAGGTCTGAGCTCAATCCCCTACAGAAGGCACTTTGGTAGCAGAATGTAATACATGTCCTAGTAAGTAATAAGGATATGTTAGCAGTAAGGCTACCTTAGCTTGTGATTTTTATGATTTTAAAAACGGAAGATAGAATCATTCATCCTTAAAAAAGAACTAAATAAGCGGAAAGGAAATGGCAGTTTGGCATACTTGATTATAAATCTTTCATGAAAGGCTTTAAAGATTCTCTATACATTTGAATTTCAGTATCACAGGTTGCAGGTTGAATTGCAACATTTAACATCAGCTAACTCTTCACTTCTTTTCACTTCTGAAGAGAGAGCGCTGATTTACATTTGAACTTTCCTTGCGGTTTAGAGTCAGTTAATGTTTGGTTTGACTTTAATTTACTTTCATATTTTTACAACCCTGTATATCTAAATCTGTAAAAAGTAACATTATTACAACTTACAAGTAACACCAACAGACACACAAACAGCTGACCAGTGTGGAAGCAGATGTTGTTGGCCTTTGATTTGTCCCATCTGTGATTTGAGCTTGTGATTTGTGGTGGTCCCATTAAGGAGAGGCAGCTAATGTTAGCTAGACCCTCCTTCCTTTCTACAATGTGGGACAAACACAACACCAAGTTTGGAGGGGCAGCCATGACTCAGCAGGTGTTGAAATAACATAAACGAAAAGAAATGTCTGTTAGAATCACTGCTAATGTTAACAAGTATCCATGTGGATGATTGTGAGCCTAGCTTGCTAGCTCCCACTTTTTGCTTGAAATAGCCTATTAATACCATGATGGAGACTCTCAAATGTTTGACATTGTAAATGGACGGATGTCTTAAATTGCTAATGGTACATTACCAATGCTCTGTGTGCCTGTGTAGAAAGGGGAAAAGAAAACTATCTTGTATCTATGCTCGTAGACAAAACAGGGAAGTGACATGCTCCAGTCAGTAGTGTACCGTGGAAGTTAAGAGCGTGTCTCCTAGCAACACTGGCTCTAAAATATTAAGCAACTGCTGCCAGAGGCCTGAAGCTTCACAGCTGTGTCCTGCGTGGATGTCAACCTACTGTCATGGCTCTACATTACAAAAGGCTCCAAATCCTGGATAAGAACTTTCAAAATAAGTAAAAAAAAAGGGGTTCCAAACTTTTTTTTCTGTTTGTTTATGTTAGTCAATAGCAACTAATGACAGCATATCTACTATAAACCATAATCAGGAGCTGAAAAATATTCATTTTAAAAGCATGAAAATGATCTTCACATGTTCTGTAATTCTTAAACATTACAACTTCAAAAACTTCAATGCGGAAAGATGAATTTGAGAGGAAAAGAACAGTGTCCCTGTAGGCAGATCTGAGGATCTAGGCAGAGACTTCACAATTTATGAATAGCTGTCTCTATGAATATAACTGCAGTAGGTAGGTCTGAGGGAAAACAGAGGCACCCTACATGGGCATTATGTTTGCTGAATTCAAATAAAATGTCAACTGATAAAACCCAGCTACAGTGGATGTAATGAATAATAACAGGACAGAGCACATTCTCCTGTACATTCATTTGCTTCTTTTTTTCTTTTCCTCTCCCGTATCTTCTATGTTGGACTCTTTCAACTCATCTTTTCATCCTTCTCTCTGTCTTTCTCTGCTTGAGTTCAGCTCACAAACTGGAAGAAGGCCTTTTAAAGCTTACATCTGGTCTGTAGGAGGTGGCGTCTTCAGAAAGGCAACTCAAGATTCTTATAAAGAAAAGGGTTTTGGAAAGTTCTATGAAAAGACTTGAGTATTTAGTTAAATAATTTATACGGTGAAAGCTTGAGAGCTGCCACCGACACAGACTCAGCAGCGATACACACTCGCAAACACACTCACAATGTGATGGCGGTCATCTCAGAGGTCATAGATGATTAATCTGCAGGTTGGTATCGGTCAGGAAGAGTGGAGGGTAGAGGATTTATACATGGAGCTTAGCACCTTCAAACACTTGTTTTTTAAAAGCTCCATTTCTCCACGCCGTTAAACGGATCTCTTCCTGCTGAAAAATGAGAACATTAACTGGGACACGGACATGGTGCACTCTGCATGGCCCTGCCGAGCCCTCTGAGCTGTAACATTTCACATCTGAGCTGCGCTCCTTACAAGCTCTCTTGACACCCCAATGCATCATGGGAGGGCTGTAGGGGAGGTTTGGCTGGGGCAAAGCACAATGTGTCTCAGAATCTGACAACAGCTTAGGGCATTTCCATTAAAAACCACACAACTCAATGTTACAACTGCACCTTAAGGTGCAAGGAGAGTCTTTTTTTTAATTTTAATTTTATTTATCTATTTTTTACAGGACCTCATTCTTTTTTCCTGCTTTCACACCTCCAGAGGTGAGAAGGAGGGATGAAGAGGGAAAAGAAAACAGCCATAGTGGCAGCTTTTGACAAATTCATCATGAGTTGACACAAACAGGCAATAGGTACAACTTATTGTGTGCTATTTTCAGTTGTTTTGTACATGTACATTTTATTTTATAGTGTGACTCGCAGGCACCGGTTTAGTCTATTGGCTTTTCACTAATGCCCCAAGGCACTGCTGACTAAACAAACCATCACTGAACCACAACACATCTACTCCCACGCCTGCTCACAGATTCCCTTATCTTGCCTCTGCACCCCTATCACTCAGATGCGGGGGTCATGATGCGTTCTTATATGTCACATATGTTCTTTGCACACATATGTACACCCTGTGATTAGGGATGGGGGGTTTGAAGCAAAGGCTCCAAGGCGTGTCCTGTGTAAGAAGGGGTTGGCCAAATGAAGCGCCACTTCGAGGCATCTCATTGTCAGGAACACGTCACGCTGTTTCAAGGCCTTGACACCCAGCACTTAGGGTGCTGAGGGTGGTAGGTTGGTTCACGGTTTGTCAATGTAGCAGAGTTTGTACAAGAGTTTACCAGAGAATTTTTTATTATTAGGAGTAGAAGTAACATGAGTAGTAGTAGCATAGAAAAGTGAGGATTCGCTCCATACACAAAAACTTGTGTATCCTCACCTGTACCACAGGGCACTGAAGTTCTTATGTTCACCAGCATCCTCAGCGCCATGTGAGATGATGTTTTCTGAGGCTGGGGAGGTGTTTTGTAAGAAGAACAACCACCCCAAGCCAGGCACAGTGAAGAAAGTTCTGTTTTTAATAAAAATCAATAAAAATGTCCCATCCTTTCTCTCCCCCATTTGCACTGTACTGCTCAGTGTACTCACTGCAAGCACAACACAAATGTCTTCCTGTCAGTCATATTTAATAACAACCCTTTATAAATATGTTTGATAAGTAATGAGTCAATGACATAGGTAAAAGAAGCAATAGCAGGGCCATATTGTTCTCTTCCTCACTGCTTCAGGAAACTTCCTTTGAAATTGCTACCTGTGATAAGTGCAGGACTTTTACTCAGCATGACCTTTAGCAGACAAAGACAAAAATATTTATGTATGAAAAAGCTAAAGGACACCACTTACATATATATATATATTTTTTTTTTTTTCTTTACATCTTTGAGTTGGTGAAAGCATGTGTACATGAAATGTGGGGGCAACTGAGCATAGTGAAGGTGACTTGACAAAAAAGTTAGTTGTATGACTGTGCAGTGATATTTGCTGAGGATTGAAATAGTGAGTTCATCTGTCAAGCGATCCCAAGAGTTAAAAAGTGTCTGCATCAGCCAATGCAACAATATGTAGTAGTGCTGTGCAGGTCCACCTATAATCTGTGGGCTGGGCATGTTCGGATAAGCTACTAGTAAATATCATGGGTTTGGGCTAATCGGGTAAAAAAAAAATGACAAAGCAGCCTTTCGTTATAAATAACTTACAGAAGCACTGCATGCAACAGGCTTTGTGTTATAGGCTCTCTGACTTGCGTGCATAAGGCTAGCCTGGGATTACAGGTCCAGGTTCCACCTTCTCTCTCTCTCTCTCTCACACACACGCGCGCGCACGCACGCACACGCACGCACGCGCACACACACACACACACACACACACACACACAGGTAACCTACATCCTCATACATGTAAGCTACTGTTGTGTGTGTGTAGTTGGTGGTTCGCTGCTCTGGTTGGGGTGGTTGGGTTTCATAACTGGTCAGGGTATTAGAAAAGCCTGACCCAGGCATAGACCTTTTAAAATAATATATAAAATTTAGAAAAGGTTCAAAATAGAGACCTTTATTGCTATTTTTTCTCTTTCTACTGGTATATTTTACCATTTCTTAAAGACATTTTGCAACTTCTCTGATCTGAACTCATGTCAGACTGACATTGACACATTAATCACTCAGTGTTAAGCAACAAATCTTAACAATTCCTGGAAAGGTGTTTCACATTAAAAGCATTTGGGGGCTCAAATGGCATCGTCCCTTTCTTCTCTGGAAGGCTTGGAATGTAAAACATCTCCAGAAGTCTTGGCTGTGGTTTAATATTGAGCAAAAGAATTGCAAAGTAGAAGCAATTCAAATTATTGAGTGAAAAACTTTTTCTTTTACAAAGGAAAAAAACAGAGCAGCAGACTGGTGAATATGACATGACTGTGTTGTTGCGCTAGTGAAATTAGTGCAAGGAAAATTAACTTTATTCTGAGTTTGGCATGTGAACCATGACTGCACAGGTAAATTCAACCACTATCCACAATTTTTCAATTTTTTTTTTTTTTTTTCAATCTGGCTTTCATTACTACTGGATATTATTTGAATACTGGCTGTTATTTGAGAATTTATGTTAATTATTGTGGAGCTTGACCTCTTGTTTGTTGTATGTAACTTCACTTTTAACTGTGCTACCAGGGACCAGAAGCTATCCACAATCAAACAAAACCAAACAACAAAATTGCTAATCATAATGTCATATTCACTACCATGTCATTTATGAAGCAAACTAAAGTAGAACTGACATTTTAGACTAAAAAAGCTTCACAGGACTCACCACATGCCTCAACAATTCCTCCATTAGTGAGAGAACTGTCCCTAACCAGGAGACCTTGGTTTTAACTTGTTATTGGGAAATATCTGCTTTGTTGATGTGTCCTAAGTCCTTGAAGAAATGCAGTATATATAACTCTTAACTTACCCTGACCTCTGACTTCCCTGGAGGGGTAAACAAACACAATTTTTTTTACATAATGTCTGTAGAGGCTACGTGTGAGTGACAAGGGGATAAAAAAGAAAATACACTGCTCAAAAGAAATAGAGAGGAAAAAAGTTATGTTTCTCACCAGTGGATGTGTGAACTCAGGGGCATGGTCGTTCTCGTCTGTGATGGTGATGGTAGCCGTGGCTGTTCCTGTTAGGCCCACCTCACTTCCTGCCATGTCCTTAGCCACAATCTCCAACTCATATGTCGTGGTTGGCAGCGTCTGGAGAATAAACACACAGTGGCGCAGAGTTAAAAAAGTGATATGAGGATATGAACACAGAATATACATGGAAAAAAGAGATGAAGCAAATAAAGGAAGGATAGTGGTGTCATGTCTTATGAGAAAGAAATGAGAAGAATAATGGAGAAGGTAACACTAGAGAGGAGGCTACCAAGAAGACATTATGAGAAATTAAATTATTATGAGCACAAAGGCTTAGCAAGTACAAGCACTTTAACAGAGTGAAAGACAAAATCAAGATCATATCAGCTTCTGCAGGACTTTCTATCTCTCTCGCTCTTTCACACACACAGTTAAAGGAAGTCACAGAGTTTATCCCAGAGAATCTATTTGTGAAGCGAATCATGGAAAAATCCTTATTAGATGAATGATTAGCTGTGTGAGTGATTAAATTAATCCACTCAAACCAAAAGCTAACACTTACCGTCACGTTCTACATTAATGTAAGACCCTTTAACAAAGCTTGAAAGCTCCAATAACAGTCTGCTACAGGCTTGAGCCCACTATCAAACTGGCAGCATAAGGGTGAAAAAAAAAAAAATCACCACACTGTAAATATGCGCTCTCACGTTCACGTACGAATGTTAAAAGCTCTGGTAAACACTCGCCACATCTCTAGGGAAAGGCCAGGAATCCACATTTTTAAATTCATACTTGTAAGAACAGATAGAGTGGTAAAAAAAGAAAGAAAAAGTGTCCCGAAAGCTATGCCGTGTGGGATCAAAGTGTAAGCATACGATGCAAAGTTTACGCTCATCCATTTTAAAGATTCCCGAGAGCTCAGAGCTGGATTTAACACACATCTTCCACAATGCTTTGGGGCACTGAAGATCAAGACAAACTATTTTCCTCAACATGATCTGTAAAATTACAGTGATCATACAGGGGCCTTGAGATTTCCGAACTTTCCTTTTAGAATCTTCACACTTCACATTTTTATTTGCTGGTTCAATATTGGAGACGAAAGAATGACTTGAAAAAATAATAAAGCCTTAACTTAACCCATGTTACTTCATGCATACAACAGAAATTAAATATAATCATTCTACACGTCTGTTCGAGCCAGGGAGGAGAATCTGCTCTTGATTACAAAGAAGCTTTCCCGGAGCTTGACTGCAAAGCTCCAAATAAGATAGGTAATCCATTTACTGGCCTTCGAGCATCTGCAATCTTTATAACAATTGGAGAAATATAGCTTATACATACAGTGAGAGGATGGCATTCATAATGATCATAGCAGCAATAATCATTTGCTGCCATAATTCACACCTAATAGTAATGTTGACTCTTGTATATAAATAACAGGAGGCAGGGGCTGGTAAAGCCAACATTTATTTATCCACTGCAGTGTTTTCTCCCTGCTGGGGGTGTTAACTGTCACATGCTTAATAAACTTCATCCATCTGTCTCACTGAAAATGCTGCTGGAGCTCTCTCCTGCATTGTAGATTCACCTTTGAGCGCATGTCGACTTGTCTCATCCACCCCTGTTACAAAACACAGAGGAGCGAGATGATCCATGCACATTAACACAGTGGAATACACACTTACACACACACACTAAGAAAAGAAAATCCACATCAGTAGCAGTTGGATTTTGAATTAGAAAAACAAAACAAAACAAAAAAAAAAACACATCACCGATCATCGAAAAATCTTATTTTATAAGGTTTTTTTAAGGTCATAAAGAGAACGCCCTTGTTTAACACACTAACTAAAAAGCCTATAGGAGGGCATTTCTGTTCCAGCTGATGGCCACTAAATTATTGCTCCAGCTGAGCCAGTTTCACAGTGTAGTTCTATGTGGACGACTGTTCAAGCTCCTTGTGAAAGTGTTTTGTTAGTTAGTGAAAGATTCTTTTCAATTTCATGTCTTGTTTACAGCATTAAACAATTTCATTTAAACAGTAAGACCAGGAGCAAATTGGTATTAGAGGTATTAGTGAAATGATTTTGCTTTCAGTCATGTACGAGCTCATAGTTGGCAGTGATGAAAAGTATTTATAAATTTAGAATTGTGTAGAACAGTCATCCTTTTTGTTTTACTATAATCACTCTGTCTACCCTAAACCCACCAGTGTGTTTGCATGACTTTCTCTGCCTCTATCTTATTGATAGTTTACTGACGAAGACTGATGACCCAGTGTTACCTCGTGCTGTACACAAATCCTCTGCTTTACTCAGTGTGTGTGTGTGTGTGGCCTTGTTTTACTGAATTCATGGGGTGAGAAAAGGGGGAACCCACTGTACTTGAGGGATCCAACACTTTGGTGGGGACCAAATTCTGGAACCCAATGTCAGCACAGCTTGTGTGTGTGTGTGTGTGTGTGTGTATGTGTGTGTGTGTGTGTTTGTGTTTGTGTGTATGCATATATGCATGTGTGTGTTTTCTCTGTTTGCCTGTTCTCATCATAGATATTGCTCTAATCAATTTCATCTGAGGCAGGCAAAGGGAGCTCAAACGATCAATGGTCAGACACCTTGAGGGTCGTTTTAATTATCACATCAGCTGTAGAATATTCAGTGAAATGACATATTGAGGTCAGGAACAACATAATGTGCTTCAGGTCAAAAACTTGTGTCTACTAAACTAATTTTCAATCCATTGAGTGGAAGAGTACAAGAGTGGAATTTTAAATGTAAGATAGGTGAGCTCCTTTACATTATTTACATGAACTTCAGCATGCTACATGTATCTGTACATAAAAATCCCATGAAAGTCAAATTAACTTAAAACAGGAAACAATTTGAATATAATGAGTGACAGGGGTGTCCCTCATAACCAGCTCCAGCTCAATCAAACACTGCAGGCAGATGGTGCTCCACGGACCTGTGAGTTTATTAAACCCATGCACACAATCACACATGAATGTACGCACACTCACGCACACGCACGTGCGCGTGCACACACACACACAAACCTGCACACAAACGTACACTTTTGCCCTCCAGCTGGAGAAGAGCAGGGCTCTGGGATACCTGCAGTCTCAGTGGTGTCTAAACACATTGAGCGTGGCCTCCTCTGGTGACTGACAACGTCTTAATGAGTATTTCCTGAGTCTCAACTCAATTATAAACTCCCTGGCAGTACCTGGCCAAGAAAAGATGTTCACATTCACTCCGGGCTAGAGTTACATCAACAGGGAATTTTCCCTCCAGGTGTCAGAAAACTTC
The DNA here is from genome assembly GCF_021018895.1 of Seriola aureovittata. Lineage (NCBI taxonomy): Eukaryota > Metazoa > Chordata > Actinopteri > Carangiformes > Carangidae > Seriola > Seriola aureovittata. Next base: position 21,539,697 of record NC_079373.1, read on the forward strand.
TGCTGGTATACTGTTGATTGAGACACTCCACTCAGTCTGACTTTTCATTTTTCAGCTCCTTGTTAGTTTGTCTGGCAACACTTAATTCAACTTTTGTGAGCAGCAATACAGTTACATTTACAGTGCATGGTACTTTTTGGCCATTTCTCCTGTGGGATTTATATAAAAATGTTGTAATAAAAAATATTATATAAAAATGACTACATTATTACAGTAAAAGTCAAGCAGACATGCTGATGTCTATTTACCATGTTCCATCTGAGTTTAGCGTGTTAGGTATGGTGCACGGTAACATTCATTAATTAGCACTATGCACAGCTGCAGCTGATGGCAATGCAATTAGTTTTGCAGGTATTTAGTCATAAACCAAAGTATTGGACAAATCAAAAATTTGACCTTGACCATGATGCAAAGATGAAAAGATGATGAAGGGTGAAAAGTTAAGGGTCAACTCTTGGACCATCAGAGGAACTGAAGAATGTAAGAGCAGAAGAAGTCACTGTATCCCCATGAAGTATAGCACTGCTTTCCTTCCAATGTATGGGATAATTTTCTTTGTAAAACATAAGTGGGAGAAAAACCAGGAAGCCACAAGAGATTTCCCAGAGCGATTGTGTTTGTGAGACCTGACATGAAATTGAACAAAGAGCTAATGAAGTCGAGCATACCAAATGATATGACAGGCCTTGTTTCAGAGACATCTGATCTGAGAATGACATTTCAGACCGTCACATTCTGTCTTGAAAGGATTTCATCAAAGCGCCTCGAGTGAGGGCTGATCCTCAGCACAAAGCAAAAAGAAAGAAGAGGATGAGAGCAAGAGACAGAGGAATGGTGAGGGGAAAGTGAAACAGAACGGCCTGACATCTGAGACACCATATTAACTCTATGAATAGGTGTGATATTATAATCAAATTGCCAGAGGGTTCTTTGTTCTCTTCTGGCCCTTCACTAGTACTTGCTCTCAGCACCAAACCACTGGCTATTGTACAGGCCTCTTCAAATGCTTAGAGAAATAATGACAGACATAAAAAGGCTTAGAAAAAAAAATCCAGACACCGGAGACATGAAAACCCACTGGTGACAGTATTTCTGCAAGCACAACACTGTTCCTCTACCTTTATGCCTTCATCTGCCTCATCTTTTTACCTCTCTTCCTTTCTTCCTTGTGCACAGCTCATTTTTACCAAAATGCAGACATTTTCTTTTCTCTTGGCACTGAAAAGACACTCTCATTATGTGACAAATAAACTGTGTTCTAAGGGCCTCCAAAATGACTCTGGTCTCTCTTAAAAAATATGTTCCATTTTCTGTTTCTCACTCTTGGCAGACTTTTGTTTGGGAATATACATGTAAAAAAAAAAAAAAAAAGTATGATACTCAAGTTCACTTTGCATTAGTAAAATGCATCACTCAAAATGATTTCTTCTGGTGTTTCCATCAATCATTGTCAAAGCCCACTGATATTTGCATATGCATCCCTGTGATGTGCAGGAAGCATTACACTAATATTCATGAAGCTTTAGTACTGAAAGCATCAACTGACCTGTTCTCTATCAGCATCGCTTCAGCAAGAGCAGAGACAGCTGCAAACAAGACAGAGACTCTGCATCCAAACTAGTGGCTCTGTCAAGATGAACTTAGACACAGCAGTGCTTTGAGCTAAATGCTATGGTCCGTATTTAACATTCTTACAATGACAATGCTGATGTTTAGCAGGTGTAATGTTTACAATGTTCAAAAACTTTACTGTGTTAACATGCTAACATTTACTAATTTGTACAGTTTCAATCTAGCTTCAGTCTGGGCCCCCATTGCTTTGTCTCCATTAGCATAAAAATCATCATCTTGATTGATATCAAACATGAAATGAATGTTACATCAAACAGCTATACTTTTTTTCAATTTCACATCTTTGATCTTAACTATCCCTGACCCTTTTCCAAAAGCAACTTTTAGTGGGGCATATTGCTGGACAGTAGAGCAAACAGCTCATTAGGTAATGGCATGCTGTCTGCAGCTGGCTGCGTTACTCAGACAGATGCAGATCACAGATCAACTGGAGTAAAACCAAATTACAGTAAAGTGGGAATCTGGGTTCACTGGTTTACTTTTCTTTTAAGTACTTTAACTTTAGAGGGGCTCAACTCTGTGGTGCACAGCAGGCGTGTCCGAGTGTGTGAACGTGGGTGTTGGTAGCGGCTGACATGAGCTTTACTTACTCAAGACACTAAGTTAAACAGTGTGTTGTCAGTGTAAAAGACAGACTTTCATGTTTAATTTAGTAGTGCATAGGTATTAATGCAGTGATTTTTACCAATAATTAGATTCAAAATGCTCGCTTGAACATTTTAGCTCCACTTCCACCTCACAGGTGGCTGGCAGCCTCCTGCACTCCACCTCTATAGACATATGATTAATCACTTTGACAATAGTTAATTACAGAAGGATGGCAGCCACGTGAGGCTCTTATCTGGGCCATTGCAACCTACGCAAGTGATCTATTTCTTTCATCAACCTCTTAAGCATGGTTAGCATTCACCCAGAGGACAGAGCAAGAGAAATACGGGGGTGGCAGTGGGAGGGTGACACATTGATAACAGTGTTTAATATATTCTTTTTTGCGTCTCCTTCCTTCTGTACAATTTGACTCAAAAGATATTGATAGCTTCTACACTGTGCAAAAAAAGTCACTCCAAGGGACTGCAAGGTTTTCATTTTGGAACAGAGTCTTTGAAATGAACTCAAAGAAATATTACATGGAATATTAATGACAGGTCATTAATTATTTTTATAAGTCTTACATATGTAGAACAGGAAGAGAGTAAAAGGTTATCGACTGTGAAATGCCCGAGGTCCCTGTCTGCACCTGATGTTAAAAAATTATTTTCTGTTAGGAGTGCTATTTTATTTACACACCTGTATTATTGGAGAGTTTGAATATTTTCATGTGGTTGACACATGATTTGTTAACATGTTCTCAATATGTAAACTGTTTTGAAATGGATATTAAGGTTTTATCAGTGTTTTTATTTTTTTATATTTCCATTTCAAACATCAGGCTTGCAAGTAGCCTAAGGCATGTCCCTTCACACTGACCATGTCTCTGCTGACTATGATGCAGCATTTTGCTTTGAAATGTTCAATGTGACGTTATATTGTCAATAAATTATTGAGTTCTGTATTGAGATGTTCTACAATAATATATGTGGGAGAAACTATACCTGTGTTTAGCATACAGAGTATATAACTGAATCATTGACTGCATTGGGTTTACTTGACATCTGATAGGAAAAATTCACATGCTATCTTCACTTCAGCCTCCATCACTAATAACTAACCTCCCTGCATACAAATGAGAGGATAGTTAATTGACCAGAAGAATGAGCCTGGCAGTGTGTACTGCACTAAACGGATGTAGAAGCATTAACTGGAAGACATGAAGGGAACTTTCAAATGCCAAATTAATGTTTTAATACAGAGCTCTGATTCAATCCTAAGACCTTCTCTGGGATACTAATATTGTAAATAACAGTTGCTTTTCTTTCTTTTTTATTAACACACAATTGCTGCATGTTGAACAGACAAATATGTTGGGCATTAGTAGGTTATCAATTATTGGCATATGAGAAATTAACAAATATTAACTTTAAATAACTGCTTCAATTGATATCTTATTATCCTTGGGGCACCACCCTGAGCAGGGAAGAACAGAATATTGATACAGTCTCAAAATATACTATCATTTTGGAACTGATTAATAATTAACTACAACCAGAATTACAATAGCAATAGCAGATAAAAATTGAAGGATTTGGCGTTGTGCAGAGTAGAGGTTGGCTGCGTCGCATGTCACACAGTGGCCAATAATAGCTGGTTGTTAGGTCCCTGGGAAGGTCTTTCAATTTTTTCAGTGACGCTGACAAACATTCCTGTACAGCTGTGTTTGCTGCTGTTAGAGTCATTTTGTACCAGAGTCAGTACAAAGACAACATGCAAGACTGCTCCCAGTGACCTTTTTAAAAAGAAAGTGTACAGGGGTAAGGACTGAATTCCATACTAGCCTTCTTCATTGTTACCATTGTTTTCATTATTATTAAAATAAACTACAATTACTGCCCCACGGCTATATACCTCCACCAACCAGAGAAGTTGCAGGAAATATGGTCACAATCTCCCCTTCTGTTTCTGAGTTACAGCATTGAATAATGGCCAGAAGAGTTTATGCATAACATTATGATATCACAGTGAAGGTGACCTTGATCATTTTATCATATATAGAGAATTGTCATAATTACCATATGAATTTATGACCAAAAATGTGTTTTGTGAGGACGCTGTGAACTTGACCTTTGACCACCAAAATCTAATCAGTTCATCCCTGAGTCCAAGTGAATGTTTGTACCATATTTGAAGAAAGGCTTTCTTTCCCTCGCGGCTTTCCTGAGATATCACGTTCACTAGAATGGGATGAGATGGGATGGATAACCGGAAAACATAATGCCTCTGGCCACGGCTGTCGCCAGCGCAGAGGCATGACAACCATGACTTATATGTATATATATGCTGGCGAGCCTGCTAATATACTTACCTTGTTTCTTTAGAAATTGCATTTAGTTGAATAAACTTTAAAGTTTTTCTTCTATACCTGCCATCAACTTTCAAATGATGCTCTTTCATTTGCATCAAGAATCTGAGGATTCTCTTATATCTACATCATCAGACTATGTTTTGCAGCAGGAAAAGTGTGTAGGCTCAGTACAACTTAAAACTGGCTTACCAGGAAAATAAAGAAAGACATGATTACACTGGAATCTCAGTATCATCTCATTCCACAATAGTGACTGTAAGGTGCTAAAATATTACTGTAGTGTGGTATTATTATTGTACTATTTTCCATAAAATCTTACTGTGTAGAAGATTAAATATGTAAATGGGACAAGATCCAAAATTACTAAAATATAATTTCATGGATTTGACTGAAGTGCAATTTCTAATATTCTTTCAGGAAGCCAGCCCAAGGCTTAAAGACACAAGTTAATCATCTTAAATGCCTTCAAATTTTGTTGAGTAGTGCTGTAAAACTAACAGCTACAAATCCTCCTGCGCCTTATCTCTTGTACCTCCTGATATTCTGTTAAGATTTATCTGACTGAGGCTTGTCCACTAATCAGTCAAGTGACACAAACAGGCAGGTTTGGAGTCTGTTGTTGATTTCATCATTTTAATTAGAAAATGAAAGTTTGTTGTGTTGGCATTTAGGGCGAGACTATGGCTTATGCTCACTAAAAAAGCCAGGCTAAATGTGCAAAATAAAATTGCACTGTTTGGCACAGATAGAAAACCAATTGATTTAGAAGCATGAACTTGGCTGACGTTCCTCCTCTTGCTCTAATAGAAACACAGTGTCCTGTCCAGTTGACTTTAGGTGTCCTGCAGCATGTTTGCAGCACACCTGGGTCTGTGTGGTTCACAGTCATGCTCCTATGCAACCAGCAGCTATGCTCCCTTGGCCATCTCTTCTAATAAAACTCTAGCCCAGAAAAAAAAAATCATTGTGGCAAGGGTACTCTTTCAACAGGAATACCAGACCTCTGCAGCAGACACAGTCAGACTTAACCTCTTCCATAGAGAGTGGAGATGCCTGTTTGGCTGCCTAGTTACCTGTTTTGGTTCTAGTCTTTGGCTTCAGCTGCAGTTTGAAATATGATTTAACTGTATTTGGAGTGTCTGCCATGTAATCAAGAACACTGGGGGTATCCATTTAGTGGTTCTATGGAGATATCAGAGGAAACAGTCACTGTGTATCTTCACAAAATGACTCTTCCTCCAGTTTTATGCACTCTCTCCTCCTCCGTAGTAAAGCCCACTTTTCAAAATGACCTCCTTGAGCACACGTGGGTAGGAAACTTGAAAACACAAAATATATTGCACTTTCTGCTTGAAGTGTGAAAATAACACCCCAGGTAGCTTTGCTTGTTTGTGGTAGGGATATAAAAATACAAATCTTATTGGAAATGCTGAAGGCCAACACAAAGGATATAAAACCCTAAACTTCAAGTTGTTTGAATCTTTTCACTGAAACATTTTACTGAGATCTGTTTACACAGCTGAGATCAGTTTTGAAACTGAAATGCTGAAATGTAAAGGTTAAGTTTTGCATTAATAATAATAATAATAATAATAATAATAATACTAAAATGAATAATAAGTCCTTTGAATTAGTGCCTTCACCTTAAATGTCTAATATTTGTTGACTGAATTTTCTTTGCTTTTTAAAAATGGATGTGAGATTTGAGCTTGTGGTTAGAAAAATCATATTTAATTAAGATTCTTTGAGCAAACAATTAAAATTTAATTGTATCGTTGTTAGATTTAATGAGAGTATAGTTTGCAGTGTTTTCCTCTAGTGGTTTGCTAGTCAATGTAGTTGCATATGGTCACAACACAGAGCATCACACACAAAATGAAAGAAATTTAATGAGCCATTGTGGCAAGAATACAGACTGTATGGTTTACTACAACAAGAGATCTATGCACACAGTAAATACAAGTATAAGTGTCAGGCTACCATAAATCTAGCTCTTCTCTACAGAGAACAAAATGAATAGTTCAAATGATTCAGCTGGAGAGAAACTCTACAAAACAGAGAACAATTCAACATGCATTCAAGTGAAACAAGTCCCAATTTTCCCCCACAGCTGATGCTCAAAGGACTGTCAAGTAGGCTCTGTGGTTCTATATTTCTTTCTTTTCCTTTCTGCTATCTGATTCATCTCTTCCCCTCCTTTGTGCACACTCTTCTAACCTAAGATTTTGTGACTACAGTTGCAAGGATTTGTTTTTGTCAGATTATATATCTTTATACTCTTTTCCCCCTTTTTTTATTCTGTAGATACATGCAGCTGGATTCCCTTTTGCCTAGAGAACAGCACAGATTCCTCAAGGCATGTACTGAACAGGGTGCCGGAAATGATCCACAATGAATATGATCCATGCTGATTCAGTAACAACACACTGTAAATTCCTCCAGATTATGTAACCACACGTGCATTCTGCCAACATCCCAGCCTGTGAAAAGAAGGTGCTGCGCTATGCTGGGATATGGAACTATGGAATATGACAGATGTTCACTGAGATGGTACATTTTCCTGCTGAAATTATCCATCTCCCTCACACCAGTCCCTGTCAATGGGCAACTCTGGCAACACAAGCATGTTAACTCCAAATACAGGGCAAATCTCTGGGCAGGGTTAACTTTGATCTCATTACTACCCTGAAATATACATACAATAAATGCCTTGTGTTTGACTGCCAGCTCTGACCGTATTTTCTTGGCTTAAGCCAAATGTATGCTGGGATGGTTTCCAGTCCCTTGCGACCCTGACAAGGACAAAGCGGGTAGAATGAATGAAAGGATGGATGGATGAATGGATTTGGATATTTGAACTGCAAAGGAAGAATCACTCAGAACCATATGGCAAGAAACACATAGCATACAGCCGTGTTTTTTCTTATACCAAGAAAGTAAATGTGCGGACTGAAGAGTGTCCAAGACCAAGATGAGACCAAAATTAAAGGAAATTTTCCCCAGACAAAGGCATCTCATGCTGGTAGAAAAACATCCAACAAACCATTATACTTTAATCAGCAGCAGCTGAAACCCTTTTTTCTCAAACAGCAACACACTATAAGCTATGCGGCCCCAAAAAAAACCCAACAATTTTTGGCCTATGTTGGAGGTTTCGGTTATTTCAAAAAGTCCTCAAAATAAAATGGCAAATATATTGATTAAATCCATTAAAAAAACATAAAAACAACATTCTCAACATAGTCTCCTGTGTTAAAGTCCTCCTCCCACTGTCAAACTTCTTCGAAGGATGGTCTAAATGATCATAGTTGTGGGATTTGCTCATGTTTCCAGTGCAATATTAATCAAATGTGATAGAACCAGACCCACACGGTCCTGATGAGTCAGAGTACAAGAGGTTTCGAGTGTTAAACTCTTTATAAATAATAACAAAGAATGCTCTTTTTTTTTAAAAATTTAACTGTGATCGTTGCAAATTCGGTAATGAACCTTTATGTTACAGATAAACTCAAATCATGACACTTTTATCATCGAGTCAAACGAGAAACAAGATCCTACCTTGTGCTGTTTTTTCACTCATAAAACATCCACTTTACTGTTAATGTGCTCCACCTTTCTCATCTCGCTCTTGTGGCAGGAGTTTAAATTTCACGTGCTGCAGCCCATCTGCTTCAACATTTGATGAGTTGTGTTGTCTAACACATTGTGGAGAATTACAGCTGAGCTGTTGTTTGTCGTCCAACTGTTTTGAATAAGTCTTGCCTTCTCTCTCATCACTGAGGCTTTTTTTATTGTCAGGACTGCAGCGCTGACTAGATGCGCTTTGTTTATTTCATAAATCAGTGTAAACAACAGAAGCTGTAACTCAGTTGCTTGTGAGATGCAGTAACCGACACATCTCGGACTAAAAATCAAGTTACTTCAGCGACACTTAAATTACACGTTTTACTTTTAGTCAATAACCTGAACTGGAACTAATAAAGCTTGTCTGAAAGCTTTATATAAATACTTTATTTAGAGCCTTGTTTCACTGCTTTTACAGAATGGGATGTACACAACCTAAATAACTTGCTACTGTGTGTATCTTTTTAAACTGTTTCCTTATAAACAGGAAGTGACTCGGGGCTACCGCAGATGTATTCAATCTGCACTGGACCTACAGTTAATGAAACAGCCACAGGTTAATCTCCGGTTGTCTCCATTCAGAGAGACAAAGGAGTCTACAATTGTGGTTCCATACACATCACAGATAAACTACAGAATTACACAGAATTGCATTACATTTTTTATCAAATTAATGTTAATGTCATTTTCAGTTTTCTCTGCAGGCTCTTTTGCTCCTTTAAGAGAAGTTGGGGACTTGGTTTAAAGGTGTGTTAGTTGTCTATCAGTAACATCCAATTAAATCCCCATCTTCAATAAGACACCTCTGAGAGCAACACAAAATAAAAAAGTAAAATTTGATGTATGTGCACACAAACTTGAGCTGATGCTGATTCACTAAAGTCAGACAGCATTCAGACAGCAGTAGTCGTCATGAAGCCAGTTTGCTGTGGTGTCTCGGTCCATTCAGATCAACCACCAACCCATATGTAACCTGTGCTGATATGATGGGGCAAGATTTAATATGATTTTATTGACCATATTAAAACATTTAAGGGTGATTAAAGAGGGCTGATTATTGTTTGGTGTGACTTAGATCCATAAAACAGAAAGCAATAAAAATGCACATCTGTTCTCTGTCTCTCTCTCTCTCTCTTCCTCTCTGCTCTTTTCTCTTTCCTTTTTTTTTTTCACTTTTACACTGTACGTATTGATTAAGGGGGCTTGCGATGACCATATTTATAACGCCTCATCAGGCCAATTAGTAGCAGGATGATAAGCTTCTGCAGCACCGCTGTCCCTCAGCTCCGTCTCTGATGAGTGTGGGTCTAATTGGGGTCAAGGTTGGGTTCAAGGCTGTGGTGAGTTGGAGCAGAAAGCACAAGCTGAGGCTAATCTAATCAGGTGCACCATCAGACCACAGTTTAATCGCGTCATTTAGCCAGCAGTTACATGTATATTGGGGACTGAGAAAGTCACCTAATACCACATACTCCCACACTAAAAGCACATGCATTCTGTGCGTGTGTGTGCAGAAGTGCACGACTGTCACATTATGTGTTTCTGTGAGAGTGTTTGAGTTAGGTGCAATCACCATCCTGCGCCTGCCACCATCAGAGCCATCAAAGGCCCATCTGTGAAGCATGCACGTGCATGTGTGTGCATGTGTGCATATGTGTGTGTTTGTGTCTGAGTGTCTGTGTGTGCACACAACAGCAGCCACGGATCTATCAGTGAAGAGCCCAGGTGTTGCTGTTAAAGTGTTAATTAGATTAGTGCAGATCAAACGGGGGTGGCATTCGCTGGGGAGTAGAGGTGCCGGGGCCATCCTGCTGGGGCGGCAGTTCCAAATACTCCTCGTCATCCACCAATTAGGATGAATTAATCACTAACTGAACTCATTTGATTGGTTCTCCCTAAATGAGTGCCGACCCAATAAGGGGAGTACGCAGATTTCAGTAAAGGAGCAGAGCTGGTGTGATACAGTAAGAGGTCAAGAGACTATAGACTTGTTAGAGGTTTGAACTGACATTTAATTAAGGTGTTTTTGTAGTTAGAATATTACAAATCTGTCCTGTGTCATTTCATTTATCTGGTAATGAAACATCATCACCTGAAGAAAATGTAAAAAATGAATAAACCAATGTAGGACACCGGGACTGGGCAACTTTGACAAAGCTAATGTTAGGTTGAAGACTGTAATGAGAAAGCTGTTAAAGAAATTTCGTATATGTATATTTTTACAGCATATACACATACAGTACATTTCTGTGGCCCCTTAACATTCTAATATGCGAAAAGCTGTGTCTCTCAGCAAAGTACTGTCTGTGGTTACGGTTCTGATTGTTTTCAGCTGTCACATTATACGTTTTTTAACCTGACTTCCTTTCTTGTAATTTTGACTATGATTTTTGTTTCGAGTAACACTTTATCCACCGTATTAGGCATGGGGAAGTGATTTTACAAAACAAAGCTCTGACTTTGGCATTAAAATGCGGCTTGTGTGCACAATTACAGTAAGACAGATCCAGGTTGAAAGCAGTTGCAGCTTGGCAAACTCAATGGCTGTTTGCAAATTCTTTTTTTTATTACCCAATGTGATTAAAGTGGATTCTTGTTTAAAATTTGTATAAGCACCCAAGTGTTTGTTCCATGCACTGTTTTTGACAGTGTGTGTTTAGTGGAGACCCTGCAACATTATCTCAACACTGAAGCTGGTGAGTAAGAGATTTTTCAATGATAGGACTAGCAAAACTACAAAACTAAGACCCCAGTTTACAAAAAAATAACAATAAAAAATACACACAACGCCAGCGCACACAACAACCATCACAAATTCATTTATATTGATTAATGAAGCCCACACAAAGCCTAAAAGTTCAGAAGAAAACCAGGGTCATTAATCTCCATAACCTCACTGTAACTTCATAATAAAATAAAACGTCATAGCTTATTGCCTTCCTTGTCCACGTCCACATGCTGTTGTTTCAAACCATTACATTCTCATTGGTCTAATATTGTAACAAATTCAGCTGAGTTCTTAATAACCTGACATAAAGAGAATTGCATGCAGAGCCAGATGTATGGACATAATTTAAGTAAGCCCATTAAAAGTCTTTCAGGCAAAGTCTGTGTCTCAGATCTGTACAAAGACACAGACAGACACACACCTGCACACACACACTCTCAACGGGTTGCCTTTTCCTTTATCCAAGTCCAGAAACATTTCACAAACAAACTGAGCCAAGTGTGGCTGCGTTCCCACAGAGCTATAGGCAGAGTACAAGAAACAGGAAGACACATCAGTGGTAGCACACATCAATTCCACATCAAGTAGCACTTACTGATGTGGAATTGTCTGTAGTGCACAACAGGGAATTATATCAGATGTTTGCTCAAACTCTTGAAATGTTTGTATGTTCTTCCCTCTTCACTATACAATTACTAACATTACACAATGGAGAGAGACTCATAGCAGTCATGTTGTAGACACCGTTGTTGGCTGACTGTGGCTACGTGACGATCGGTGCCTGGCAATGAACACTGTCCTGACAAACACAAAGACAGAACGTCGAGCTAGCAAGATGGTAACTTTTGAAAGTATTGACTTGAATTGGCTAAGGGGCAATCCAAGCTGCCAATGATCTCTATACAGTATATACCAGATATCTGTCACTCATCTGTCTGAGAGAACAGATACACTTTTATTATTACAAATGTATCCACATCGATTCCAAGTGCAGACTAAGCACAAGCTGCCCGTGTTTCTTAAATTCTGAGTCTGTATTTTTCTCTTTTCCTACTGTACTTACCTGCTACTTTCTACTCATTGTCTTTTCAATTCAATTGTTAGAATCCCACATTTTGATTTACTGACTGAGCTTTTTCACTTACCTTACCCTCTGTTTGCTATGTTCATATTGACAGACTGTCAAAGAGATATTTATTTAACTGCACCTGAGTCAAGCACACCGGGAAATGTCTGCGCATCTTTACTATCCTACAACTGTGACCATTCTGCTATGCTATCTATGCTTCTGGTTTTAAAAATGCTTATATAAACAAAACAGTGCAGTTTTCTGGAAATCTTCTGGAAATCATCAGGTTCTTGAGATGTTTCCTGGTTTTCCATTCCAGGAAGTAAAAGTGGGAGATGATTAATTTGAGTTTCGATGATGCAGCCTTCCAATAGCAGTTAGAGAAACACTTTCACCTTGCTTCCCAACTTTTTGTGTACCTTCATTGCCATTTTTTACACAAACATGCAAACACATTAACATCTGCCTCTACATACAAAATACACTCTGTATCACTGTACTTGTGCAGCTGACCATAACTATTAGAATATGCTGCTGGTTACTATTCTGCAAATGCAATTACTCTATGCAATTACCAGTGCAATTACTCTGTCAGTAAATGTCTGAAATAGCCCATTATTCAGGGTTTGTGACCATATGCCAGAGGCTGCTGGAATAATCTTTGTTATGTCCTTACAAGGTACATGATAAATGTTATGACAATGAAAGTCAGCAGTCATCTACAGTAACAACAGTTCAGTGTGTAAGGAACTACAATGCAATAAAGGCAAGTGACGCAATATTTAAATTAAACTATTATGACATAAATGATGCTGGAATACACAAATATATGGACAAATCTGGACTTCCATACTTCCTAATACCATAATAATATTACCTATCAACTTTCTATCGCCCCAATAGTAGAAAGTCAAGTTTATCTGTACAGCCCAATATCACATTCAATATCCTGTGGGCCATAGTAATATTGTATCTAATATTGTTGTGTTGTTTACGTGGCCGCATCAGCTATGACTCCCGGCCTGACGAAACCTCTCTAAGAGAACAAGAAAGAAATCCCGAAGATAAAAAAAGCATTGGTTCAAATTACATTTGCTTCCGCTTCCGCTGAAAAAATGCAGTTGAACCATTGTCTTAAAACTGAAAACAATGAAAACTGACTCCTTGAAGCATTTATGACAAATTTTCAAGGTTTCAATAGCTTAAGCTGAAGCATTGAAAAGAACTGACGTTGCAGCTGAATGAAGCAGTGAAAAGAGGTTGGAGTGACAGTGGAGACAGAAGCACCAGGAGAAATTTAAGTGGACGATAAATTTGAGAATTGAAAAGAGTGGAAGTGTCAGGTGACAGTCCTTCAAAGAATTGAAGTGTAAGCTGAGTTATAAACACTGTCAGTATAAGCAGCACTGAATCGATCTGGATCCTGAGGTACAGCTTAACGTTCGGATACAAAATACATTATGTTTGTGAAGACTGAAAATTGGATGATTGGTCAAACTTCCGTAATGTGATCAGCGGAATTTCCCATTGCACTTCAATTGCCTAGTGGCAGAAGTCTAAAGGTGTGTTCAGACAGAAAGCAATATCTTTCTGTCTGAAGTTGTGTAGCCCCAGATGAATTTGAGCACTGATCGTACAGTATCATACTACTCAAGTTGTCAGTTCAGACTTTGTGAGCATTTCTCTGCGGTGTTCTTCGGTTTCATTGTCTCAGCTGTAATGCAGAGATTTTGTTCCAAACCAGAGTACTGGCATGGAGGAGCATTCAAACTGCCAAAAGTCTCGGCACGTGGCAAGCTGTATCTGTCAACAACCCTAGCAAACTTGAGCCTGTGTATATAATATCATTCTGTTCTATGAGACAGTATCATCCATGTAAGAAATACTGGTGCTACACTTCCCTCTAAATGCCTCCCAAACGACCATGGAAATAATGCATGTAACAATGGAGCCAATTATATTGTACTCGCATCAGAAAAGAGTAGCTTTTAATGTGCAGCTCAGCATCTAGGGAGCCTGATATTTGTTTGTTTTTTTTGTCTCCTCTTCACCACTGAGGCGCTCTTTCATTAGAGAAGAAGGAATACAGCGGCGGGACCACATACTGAGAGCTTAAGTCTGTCTGTCGACTGAAGTCTGTTTCACCACATCTCTCCAAGGAGGTTGTTTTCAATGGGAAAAAAGAAAAAATGCTGGCACAGTAAAAGTGTATAAATACGCACCATCAAACACAACATGCATGTGTGTACAGTGCCGTATAATATAGATATATTTACTGAATACACTTGAACACACATAACGATGGTAGTATTTGTTTCACCATTTTCCTGATTGATTTTAGCTTTTGATGACAACAGCACTGGCTCCATATCTGCCATATCTGTTTTTTATATTCTCCTATTCTCTGTGTTATTCTATTTTCCCTCTACTCCTCCTTAATGTAGCACTTCCTCCTAAGAGCAAAATACCACGATACAGTTGTGTAGGAAAAACTTAATCCATAAGTTTTATGACATTATTTACAACTATCAGTGATATTAAGTGCTAATAACAGTAAGTATGTATTCAGCATGTTGGCTGAATGGGATTAGCTTAAACAGAAAAATAAAAAAAATACCAAAATAAATTTAATTTCTTTGAAATTAGCTTGTTTTTCTTAAACTCCCCATCTGTTTTAGTAACAATTAGGTATATAATCTTCTGGTTATTTTAGGTAAATTTAATTTGAAATTAGTGACATTCTAACTCTTTTCTAATAAATTTCCTTTGAAAATAAGGAACCATTACACACTGTAAACATTATTAGTACCTTCTTATATGAAATATCCTTCTCTCTCATGGGACTTCTCTGTTGTCACAGTGGCACTTGGGGGCAAATGGAGTGATACATCTCCAGCTCTTGCTGAAATGGGGACAGCTTGCTTATAATTGCTGGAAAATGTCACCACAGTTGATTACCAGTGATTTGTACCACTGCAAAGGGAATCCAAATAAAAAGTAGAGTTGATGAGCGCATATTTAATGAGGCTCATGCATAGTAATGCAGGCATCTCATTCCGCTCTATTTCCTCACATAAACACATGCAAATTCATGGTACAAGTCAGTGAAAACATAAGACGTCATCCTAATGAATGAAACACACAGATATGAGCTGTCATTATCTCAGCTAAGTGGTCAATGTGGAATTGTTTTTGTTTAGCACTTCCAGCTGTCAAAAATGTCCACAACAGATTGTGAATGACTTGAAGATGGTACTCGGGAAAAACCTGATGAATTTACGCAATCAGATATAATGTGTTAATAATGTGTTACTTAGAAACCGTGATGATTCAAATCTAAGTATGAATAGATCGTGAGTGAAAGTTATGCCCTCGATACTGCAATGCAAACAATGGAGGCCAAGAACATTTTCAATAACTTTATGTGTATTGTATAAGGGACATGTATGGAAATCTGCTAAAGAAATGGAGACGCCCATACCATCACCGGTTTTCTATGTATTGATTAAACCAATACATAGAAAACAGAAAAAAGGGAACAGAACAGAAAAAAGACAAATTTATTTAATTAGCATTTGCTTGAAGCCACAAAATGAATTCGACTATAGTAATTACTTGTACTAAGATTTTTAATTTTGGGGAGAAATTGCCAAATAGAAGGCCACTCAACTCTTGCTGAGCAGTCATTAAGCTTCATGGTAATAAAACAAGTAAATGATCAGTAGATTAGTGGTTTCAAATCTTGGAAGAAAGGATAAAAATGGAGCTCAATTTGTATGCTAGTGTTTACACAGTCTTGCTGGACCCCTTGTGAGAGTCTAATGAAACAGTTTCTTTCTTTGAGACACACACACACACACACACACACACACACACACACACATCTCACGTTAGGACAAATCCTGCCTGTCCTGAATAGTGAAGGACACACACAACGTGACCTGGTAGAAGCACATAAATTATTCTTGTCATGGCAAGCATATGGGCTGCTTATAGCATGTAGGGTACTTCAGTAACACACACACACGCAAACAAACACAGAGACACAGAGACACACACACACACACACACACAAAACCAGTCAGAACAGTAATCAATGTTATGGTGCCTGCATTGGTTTCAGGCTCAAAACAATGTTGGACACACACGCTTGATGCTGTAATTTGATGTTAGGAGCCCAGTTCTGCAGTCCATTTTCTTGATCGTTGTCCCTATAAGCACAGCGTCTACAACAAGCTGTTGACCTGCCATGCTTTATTTCACATGCACCCGTTTGGATTCACCAATATGTAAATCTGCCCAACTCTGAGGGTCCATCAGCATCTGCTGGGTGCCAGGCTGGGAATACAGATGCAGGCAGATAGGTGTTTAGGAAAGCTTCTCACGTATGCCTGAGGAGCAGCACAACAACTTGGCCACAGCCCCAGCAGCTCCGACACTCCCATTCTTCAACTGGATTGATTCTCACCAACCACTGGCAATCTGACTCATCAATATTCAGAATCACACTGCCCTAAAATAGCTTCAGCCTTGGGATTTTAACCCTTTAAATGGAGTGCTGTGATTATGATTAGAAATAAGGAAGAGGGAGTCAAGGCTGTACTGTAGAAAGGGGACACACAGTGATTTGAGATATTTAGATTGTCATCATGATCACATTATAATTAATCTGCATGTCTGTTTGACTAGATACCATTTTATACAATCATTTTCAACTTTGAAAATGTGACTGCTGAGCAACTTACAGCTGTGGTACTCCAACACTCCAAAAAAGGACTGGGATCCTGAGAGAGTGGAATGATGCAAGACTGAAATTGATTTGTTGAATTCACAAAAATCTCTGTTTGAGTTTTAAAAAAAAGTGGTAAATCAGCCAAAGCAGACTGGGAGCACTAGAGTCAAAAAATGAAGTGTGTGAGCAGAGCCAGGCTAAAGAGGGATTTGGACTTATGGTGCATTATTTCTAGTTGTATCACTGACGACTTGGGTTAAGTGGTGTACTGGCCATTAGGCATACTGGGACGAATCCCAGTGGGCCGCCGCATCAGTGGGCCTTCAAAAAATCCATAATGTTTTTACCAGTTGGTTTTTACCAGCAGATAAGTCTAAGGCAGAGTTTATTTCCCAGTCCATCCTTGTTTGGACTTCAGAATCCTTTTGTTTAGATTTTTTACTAGTTTTTGAACACTGCTATTTCTCATTTGGCAAATAATTATTTGCTTGTAACAGGAGATTGATATCTTGTAAAACGACTTGTCATTAGCAATGAGATATGTAGTTGGTATTTCAACTTCACAACAGACTGGCTACTTACAGTCTGTGTTTACACAAAGTCCATTATGCAAAAGTAAAAGGAGCTCATCTTTTTTGTTGCTTCATAGTTTAAATTTTGGGGATTTCATCAACCTGCGATTGTAGACATGATGGTACAACACATCAAACAGAATTTGTCTTCTCTCTCGAATCCTGCCAACAATAAAACTCCTGAGCCTCTGAACTACATTCCACAAAATACTGTTTTATTCTCGTCTAGTTAAGGATGAAAAATCTGTCCAATAGTCTAAACAGATGGAAATCTAGCAAGCCTTTATATCAATCAATACTAAAAGTTGAAGCCCGTATGGCAGCACGTTGTATATGTTTAGTGTAAGAGTGACTCTAGAAAACTACATTTCATGTGAAGCCAAGAGTGTGGTCCGTTTTTTTCATCTCCTTCTGAAATACCACTAACTCGTCCAAAACACAGCTGTCTGCTTTGTCCATGACCTGCCTGGATCAATCGTTCTCCCCTTTATTCTATGCCTGTGGCCACAGTGCAGGCAACAAATTCAAATGAAAAGTACAGAGTAAATGAAAAATAAGAACTTTCTTATGGGTTCAAGCTCAAACACGATGGGGGGCTGCCTGTTTCTAAGTGTGTGATTGCAGCCAATGCCACATACTGCTGCAGACTTAATTTGACCATTAACAGTCCAAGACAGAAGCCAAATTGTGTAGCATAGTTGCACTTGTATAAGGATCAATGAGTATCTTGTGTGCAGTGAACCCAATTGACCGTATCTGTTGTAATTAGCAACTTTATAATGAGTGCTCAGTATATCCAGATTTATTTTCCATGTGCCTTTTAACTGCCAGCAGTGAACATTTTAAGATTATTTCCCAAGAAACTAGCTATCTTATATAACATCTTCATTAATAGATTTACTGCAGGACATTGGCAGA
Source organism: Seriola aureovittata (assembly GCF_021018895.1). Taxonomy (NCBI): domain Eukaryota; kingdom Metazoa; phylum Chordata; class Actinopteri; order Carangiformes; family Carangidae; genus Seriola; species Seriola aureovittata. Next base: position 21,557,931 of record NC_079373.1, read on the forward strand.
GGAACTGTATCTATCAGTATCTATTTACCTGTATCTATCTCTGACCTCAGGGAGGAGTCAATGGTTTCCACAGCTCTCACCCATGACATTATATTACATACTGAGCTGGCAGCTCAACATTGGTTGACAATTACTCACACAGCAGCTACATGTGTAATATAGTTCAAATAAAAAATGTTGTGTCTTTTTTTTCCTCTTTGAGGGATTTATATCAAAGTTAAATTGGGCAATGCCTCATCCACAAAGAGTATGTAAGCTTTTGAATTGGATCTGTTCAAATCTCCATAATCCTTGACACCAAAATTAAACTGCACCGTTTGATCGTTGAAGACATACTCCCCTAGAGCCTCTCCTCCCACTTCAGTAAAACAGACAGATAGACAGACGCACAAGGAAATAAAAAAAAAAATGCCACTGTGCCAGAGCAACACTCTGCCAATTTAATTGTCACAGACCTGGTACTTTTGATAGATGTACAGTACTTTCAGTTAAATGTGTCTATGCTTCCTGCTTTCATAGGTATCATTTTATATCAACGGTTAAGAGAAATCTGTTTTTCGTCAGATAGCATCTTTCCTCTATAAACTGAGCAAACCGATACAAGTCACCGCACGGCTGTTGAAATTGTTGGTTTAATCAGTTATTGAAGGGGAAATGAAGACTTCATCTTTGTACTAGTTTTCAGACACAAGTGTACTCACAGACTCATCATTCACACTCTTCCAACAGTACTTCATATCAGGATCAATCATATATTATTACTAATGAAATATAGTCAGGTAAACAGAGCTCTTGTCACATTGTATAACATTCACCTGAATGAATGTGTAGGCAGTAGATAAAACATTCTCACAGCTACACAGTATGTACATATACCATTTCCCAGGTAGGTATGTACATTATTTCCACAGAGAAAAGATTTTCCCTGTGGCCTAGTCTGCATAGAGTTGCGATTCAGAGGGAGTTAAAAAACCTAGTGATTCAAGTGGTCATTTGATACTGCAATGGAGTTATTTGTATATAATTTACTGTCCTAAAATTAAAGAGAAAGAAGGTGCACAGTGAGCCACAGAGTCCAAAATAGAGAAAGCCTTTATAGCTTATTAGCTGTTTAGCTGCAATCAAGCTAACGAATTTGCCGATTGTCAGTGAACTGGTGAGTTAACTAGTATCTCTGCATCAGCAGAGGCAATGAACCAAGCATTCAGGTTAGCAAGTTTCCTAGCTCAAAGAGCTCTTTTTCCCTACTTCAATAAACTCTGCAAGAACCCATTACATCAAGAGGATCTAAATATATTTGCAAAGAAATGCTGATGAATTTTGCAGTGCCTTAACAAGGAGTGTGTGTGTGTGTGGCATGCAAATTTGTGCGCACTCCATTAACTTCTTTTTTTTTAATATAAATACCATGGTCAGTGATGAAACAGAGATAATCAGGTTTCTTGCCAAAAAGTGACTATTCATGTGGTTATATTTTGTGTGTATGTGTGTGTGTGTGTGTGTGTGTGTGTGTGTGTGTGTGTTTTGGCTGACCATAAATTTGTACATAGTGAGATTGTGAGTGACTTTCATTCTTTTTACTCTGTCAGGGTGCTGCTCTTATCTTTGTGGCCCAGAGGCCACAGGATTTAACAGGCACACATTCATCCATGCAGGTCACTGCCAGAGCCCAGAAACGCTCCCCCACAGCTGGGCTATGGCTTCCATACAAAACTTCGTCCCCAGGTTTGTACTTAGCAAAAAAAAAAAAAAAAAAAGGAAAAAAGAAAAAAATCAAATATTGACTCCAATCCACTGAACAAACTTCAGAGAAGTTTCTGTGGTGACTGTCTCACAGTGAGGTTGCTGTGTAGCTCCACAAGCTTTCCAATCCACAGGATACTGTATCTTCAGCTTTTAGAGAGATAAGGAAATCTTTTTTGCTTTCTGCCACTGGCCTCACTTGCCCTTTGAACAAATGCCGTAATATTCACAGTATCCAGAATGTCCTCTGTGGGCTCATTGTGAATATGGCTTATATTACACCCACCAGTGAACTGTAGCATATAATAGACAGGCCGTAGACCACGAACATGAAAGTAGTTGATTTGTCAATACAGAAGAGCTACCATCACAAGTTATTAAAGAAATATTTTGACATTTTGGGAAATACACGTATTCACTTCTTTGCTCAGAGTTATGTGAGAAGACTGAAACAACTGTCATATCTGTACAGTCAATATATAGCCAGCAAACGGTTAGCTTACCTTAGTATAAAGACTGGAAACAGGAGGATAGAGCTGACTTGGCTTTGTTCAAAGGTATTTAAATCTGCCAACAAGCACCTCTATACCTCACTAATTAGAATGTTGCATCTCATTTATTTAATCCATGAAAAAAAATCATAGTGTAAAAACAACAATTCCTTTTTTTACTTGGGGTTATGAACCAGGATAGAGGCTCGGAGCCTGTTGCCAGGAAACCAGCAGAGACTCCAGAAAGTTTCTGCTCTCGGTCAAGAAACAGCTGTTTTTACACTTAGGTTTTTTTTTACCAACTAAACAAACAAGGTACAACATATTATTTAGTGAGTTTTAGAGGTACTTGATGGTGGAGTTCCTACTTTAGGACTGAGCCAGGCTGGCTGTTTCCCCGTGTTTCAAGTCTTTATGCTAAATTAAGCTTACTGGCTGCTCATATTCACTGTACTTACAGCCATTAGAGTGTGAGAGTGGTCTGAATCATCTCATGTAACTCAGCAAGAAATCAAATTAGTATTAGTATATTTATATATTTCCCAAATATCTCATGGCCAGGTTTACACAGCGTTCTCAAAGGGAAAGAGAAGTTTTTATTTGAAGGAAATGAGTAAGGAACAACAGACAGCATTGTGTATAAGGAGTTAGCTAATATATTTCTGTTTACATATTCGTATTCCTATATTATCTTATGACAAGTTTGTGTGCTTTTTCGCATATATGCCATGTACCTTTTGTCACATCCCTTCCAAATTCACCATTATTACTGCTTCAAGGTCTGCTCCTTGCACAAAATATTCATAATGGCTGAGACAAGAAATTCCAGGGAAACTGGTGGTGAAAGCAATAAAAAGGGCCAAAGCACTGGTTCAAAGAATTTTACAACACTAGTAGGGTCAAAGACACGTTGTAAAACCCAAAGGGTGCTCTGCTCCACACTACTTTGATTCTCTCCATGCTTGCCTCTAGTTTATATATATATACATAAACAGATACAAATATTTCATTAGCTATATTTGAAACGAAGAATATCACATGGGGTCAATTCAGGCATTCTCTCACAGAATATAGAGATACCAAAAATATAAACTCCACCATTGATCTTTTTGCAATCCATTTATGTTGCACACTGTTATTGTGGCCTTATTCCCTAGTCATCTGTAGCTTCCTGTGGGATTCAGCTGAATACAGTGCAAGCAGACATAGACAAGCCAGAAAAATAAACCAATGTCTTATATCCAAGGAGAATATTGCGCCTCTTAGACCAGAGAGAGAGTGAACAGTAGGAAGATGATGCCAGTTTGAGTGTGTTCAGTCACACGTTGACTCCGACTGGCTACAAATAGATTCAACTACATTAAACGGAGAGGGGCAAGACAGAAAAATATGAAATAAAATAAAAGCCAATTACCAGAATCCCTCTGCTGGGCTCCACGTGGGAATTACTGTATGATCTCGGCACATATGCCACAATTTATGTCAGTGCCAACTTCCTCTTCTAATTTTTCTCTTTTACAGCAGAATAAAAAACAAATCCTACCTGTAGAAAGCAGATATATGTCTCAACTGAAGGAGGTGGTGCAGATAGCTATTTGGAGGGATATATACCAATGCTGGTAAAGATAGTCACCTAAACAGAGATAAGCCCCAGCATCATTGTGTCTCTTTTAGCAGAAGCAATGAACCATACTAAATTTCATCAGCAAAGAGAAAGTGGCATGGTAAAGGGAACAATAAAAAAGTACTAAGCACATAACAGAAAACTTTTCCAATCAATGCACTCTCTCATGGAGATGGGGTAAAATTAATTCTCGCCTGAAGGGCTTTTGTAGGATGGAGATTCACAAGAGAGTAAGAGCTTTTGTTGTTCATCCTCAGGTCAATGAGAATGGGAAAAAGTAGGGGATGATAGAGAACGAGTGAGGGGAGAAAGCAGAGAAGGCTTGTGAAGAATGAGACAGCGGGAGGCAGCGAGAGGACAGACAAGAGGGAAAATCAGAAGGGAGAGGAAGAGCCATCGAGAGCGAGGTAAGAGTGTTGAAGCTCTCTCTAAGCCTAATGACAGTGTAGCATCACCAGGACCTCCCTGACATTACTGAAGCCCTCAATTCCACTTAGCATAGACTTTTCCCTCCTAGCAGCGAGCAGTTGTCCCACCCTAATTATTCCGCCCTCCACCTGCATGCCTCACTCTGCTTGCCACTCTCCTTCATCTATCTATTCTCAGGTTCTCACCCCTCTGTCCTTTCCTCCTGCCTTCTCTGCACTGCCCTTTAATACCTCCTTAGGACACAGCAAAAGTCAGAGCTCTCCACTCTCGTAGATAACTTCTGAATATTAAAAAGGTCTCGTGTTTTTTCTGTGAGCACAGTAATTTGAATGAGCCAATATTTGAGCTCCACTAATATTTTGCATCTATTGCCATTTTTGCTTTGAAATGATGTGCTTTTAAAGTGACAGTCGTGACCCCACCATTATTTTGAGATGATTTGTGGGGGCAAAGTACATATCTCTTTTTTTTTTTTTTTTGAAATTGTCTTTTTTTTTTCTTTTACTGTTTCTTTATGTTACTATTGTTGTTGTTGTTGTTGTTGTTGTTATTATTATTTTTACTTTTACTAAGTACTTTACTGAAGTACAGTTTTGAGTTATGCCATTTTTTGGTTCTTTGTACTTGAGGTTAGACAAAGACTTCGAGGTTACAGAAAAGTCTGAAACATAAATAAAATACCCCGATTCCTCTTGTGACAACAAGAACCCTAACCCTCTGGACGAGAAAACTGAATGAAAATACTTAATTGTATATAAAACACTAGAGTAGAACTAGCTTTGCCTCAACCAGCTACAGCACCAAAATGCTGCTTATGAAATTGAACATTAGTATGTAATAAAATAATAGGACTGATGGGGTCAGAATGAATATATTTACTTTGATACTTAAGTCTTGGTGATAATACTCAAGCAGGATTTTGAATGTAGGACAATGTTTTAGTATTTTAACTTGAGCAAAGCATCTAAATACTTATTCCACTACTGCTGTGGACAAAAAACATGGACAAAAAACTTATTTCAACTGAGAATCAACAGCACACCGGCCCCCTAGAGTTAAACAGTAGAATGGCCTCACGATATCAGCCAACCAGTGGAGTGGGAGTTTTAAAGGGGTACCCCAGTAAATAAGTAATACAGTACACTTCCATAAAGTTGGGGTCTCACAAAAGTCATATTAAAAAAATCCAAAATTGAAGCAGCAGAGGCCGGGATAACATGGCTTTTAGTGCCTAGTATAGGTCAACTTCCAAAAAAAATAAATTTCCCATAATGCAAACAATCTTTTTCTTAGACCCTTCCTGCCCAGTTAACGCTGACATTTTCAAACTCCACATTTTTTAATGTAGGCTTTTTGTAGTCTCCAAGCCTGTCCTGGGGACAAGCTGACTGACCTTATGTGTAAAATTGGCGGAGTTCCCCTTTAAGGGGATGATGTTACTATTTCTGTGCATTTTTCAGCACTTAATATTTTATTTCATCATCTCAGATTCTTTAATCACAGCTTGATGTGATGCAATCCAGTTGACAGACAGAAGTTTTCCATCATCTGCCAGCTTCTCAAGTCTTAGACTTTGAACAGATTGTGTTGCTGCAGTAGCTCTACCCTCTGTGCCACATGGACATAAATACTGGATGTTTGAAAAGTCATTGCAGCACTCTGGGATGCCAAGCAGGTTACTGAATGTACATAGCAGAAAGTCAATGCACTCTTGCAGCCATGAGGGAAGAGATGCCTTCGCTGTCATTCTATTTGCTATTTTGCCTTTTTTTTCTTTAACCATGAAAATGTTTTTTCCAAAGAAAAGTAACTGGTCAGATTTGGGGAAATTGTGAATATTCAGAGATATTATTCAGATGAACTGAGTGTTATAGGGACAGACTGGTAATGAAAAATGATCTCTCCCTCTTACAGACTTGTCTGATTGGTGACAATTAAAATATGAATCAAGACATATCGTGACGTGAAAAGAGAAATTTTAATGACAAACACTCACAAAAAAATGCTATTTCTGACTACATGTATAAACATTATCTTAATATGGAATAATTAGTCTCTGATTGATTTGCACTTCTCTCTTTGTTTTACCCCGGTTATCAAATTTGTCCGGCCTTATTCCTCTCCGATGTTCAATCTGCTTAGAGTCTTAATGATCCAATTTTTCACCTTCATCCTTCTTATTTCCATTTTCCCTGGCTCGTCTGCTAAAACCGTACATCTCTTGTCTGCTCCTCTGGTGAATATAATTCTCTACCATGTTGTTTTCTCTGGTCCTGGGCTTTCATTGACTACTGTTGGGGAGACTCAATTAAAGCAATTGGGGTGGAGGTGGGGGTAAGATTCACAACACACACTTTTACCCACAGTGCCCAGGGGACTCAATTTATCTTGAGGAATGCTCAGCCTAAAAAAAACTGTGATTGACACCTCTAACCTTCATTGGGATGTAATCTTCATCTTTAGCACTCAGAGATCTAATTAATTAGGGGGAATCTCATTTCCTCACTAATGCAACTGGACAGAGGCATGATAGAGGAGGGAGAGAAGGCAGGGGGAGGAGGACGATGCTGAGGAGAGGAAGGATTGAGATGAAGGGGGAATGGAGAGGCGCTGTATTTCATCAATGCCTGTGAACAGTGTCCACCATGTTCATTTCAGAGAGGAACAAGAGAACGTGAGGTGGTTGGGTTCACACGAACTACACTGTATTGATTACGGCTGCTACAACTCTTGCTACTGGCCATCACATATGGAGACACTGCAGTAACGGCAAGAAATGGCATCTCTTGGTAATGTACTCAAGTGTTTTACCTTCTTTTCTGGACTTCTTTTCTAGGTTAAAGTCATCATCTATTAGTGAGGAAGTGTTAGCTGATTGTAACTGGTTTTGTTTTCTTACTGCACATCCAACAAAGTGCATGAAATTAACTCCTATAAAAATCATTCACACTTAACTTTAGCAACTCAAATGCAAATAGATTCAAATGTATGGTACAGCCTTTATTAAATCAAACCACCCACACACAGATGAAGCTTGCTGAGTTTCAAGTATTAAATTCATAAATACAATAAATTATTATTTAGTCACAATTGTTAAATGTTACAGAAAAGTAATTGAGGTCTGAAACAAGTTTTAAGGGATGTTAAGAACTTTTAACTGCTTTAGTTTAAGTTTGACTAGTTTAATGTTTGTGGAAAAAACCATAGCAAACATGTCCGGAGAGAGGTGCTCACACAAGTTGAGTATTAAAAAACTGAGCGAGTCAAGCACCTTATATGTAAACATGTACTATAATCTACAATCATCTATCCTTTCATACTGTAATCACCTATACAGTCAGAAAAATGCAATATTTATTATTCTGAGCCTTCCAGTCCTCTAGATGATCTCCACTTATAATTAATCTGAATTAAGTTTGGCTGCTGCTGCTGAGAATTATTTCAGCTATTGAGAACACTGGAGACCAACAAAACACACACACACACACACACGCTAAATTAAAACAGAAATATAAAAAATCAGTCTCAAAAAAACACTGTTAATCAACAGCAAAACTATCAAGTATCTGCCACCCTCCCTTCTTTACATGCACATACAACTTAAAGCAAGATAAAAGTTCATAGCAGCCACTTCATACAGGATGCAACATAGAAAAAGCATTCTGTATTGACTATGTTTGAAGGGTAACACTACCTATGAATATATTTCACACTACTTGTAGCCTACACTGGCTGCAGTTTATTTATGTAAACTGGCTGGAGTTTACTTATATACTGTAGGTCTTGATTCTCTCAGTTCTCTGAAATAAACATTTCTGTATCTTTAAATTACTTCCACACAACTGTGAAGCTCGTGGCTACAGATATGGTGAAAAAATATAAAACAATTCAGCGGAGGAGAATATGTATCATCTTAGCTTCATTGTTGTTGCCATGAATGAAAAAAAAAAATCACAATGCCGCTGCTAAAAATTGTTCTCCATCCTGCCGCTGTCTCTGCACCGATGAACCTCACCGAAGTCTCACTTCTCCACTGAGCTGCTTCCTGGAGGCTGCATCTCTAAGCAGATATCGAACAGGCACTTCACTCTCTCACTCTGACCATTTATCCTTCGTGTCAGACCACCTCACAGGCAGTACTGCACCTATTTTTCACTGACACCAGGTCAGTGTTTCCATCCCTCTTTCCTCCTTATCCACTCCGAGCACCTATACTTGTGTCCATTCTTGCCCGCATGTCTCTCCACCCAGCTCATCTACTCGCACCTTTCCAATCTCCAGATCATAATAGGGGAATGAAAGAGAGTTTATGAACTGAAGTGAACATCAGATCTACTGTAATGAAATCTTATCAATGTGTTCCCTGTGCTATATTATTTGCATATAAATGACATAATATAATAACTCTCTCCGGCCTCTACCAGGGAGGAGTAAATATTTCTCTGTCTGCTTTGTCTCGTTGCTGTGACACGAGAAAGCGAGATGCTAATTGAAGAGAGGAAAGCATCTTTATGTGACGACTGACATTCAATTATGTTTGGGGGATCAGATTAGGTGGTGGCCCCAGAAATGTTTGAAAACAACATTTTGCAGAGCGGCAACTCTGTAGGCAGCCGAGGATGTAATTTGAATGGCTGTTTGAGGCCCGCACTGAATGGCACCGCTCTGAATGGAATCACTATGCTATGACCTGCAAGTAATTGGATGTCCAGAGTGAAGTGTTGACAGAGAAGGGGAGCGAGGCTGACAGAAACAAAAAAGAGACAGACACTGAGGCAGGAAGACAAAGACAGAAAGCAAGCAAATAATGCGATGAGCGTGCACAGCGAGGGGGTGAAAAAACAATAAAAGGGAGGAGATAATTACAACAATGAAAGCAGAGAAAATGAATGTAGTTTTCCAGAAGAGTGTAACCTGCCAAAGCTTCAGCTGTCATTCATCACAGCGCACAGGCTTGTTGTCGCTCTGGCCATCGAGCCAAATAAGCCATTAGACAGGATAAGCTTTCTTTTCAGACCAACACCGTCAGAAAGCATAATGTGCATAGTTGTGTACATTTATCAATCCACTTGTCTTTTTGGATTTGCGCTAGTTAAGCATAACAGAGCAGATAATGGAAAGTAAGTCCTTAAAATGCACAAGATACAACTAAAGATCATTTGCTGACAGATGATGCGTCTGCCTCAACAAGGCACATAACCTGATCTGTCAACACAGATTATTTTTAATGTATACAATAAAACAGGCTGCACACTATCAGAGAGACTCAGACTCAAGAAAAGTGCTTTTGTCACATTGTCGGGCAAATCATTTTCTAATGGTGACATGATTTTTCTAAAAAAAAAAAAAAAAGGAAAAAAGAAAAAAAATGTTGTACTGTTGGTTGTTAAGATGTGCTATCTGTCTGATGGAAAAAAAAAGATTTAACAGGCAGTCACAACAGATCTCAACAGATGGAACAAAAAAATAAATAATAAATAAATAAAAACCTCAAAAATATAAGGAAACATGCAGTTCTCTCTACTTCAATATAAACATCACATTTCCACCATGCACACACACATATACACACACAGACATCAATTTTATCTCCATGTAATTCACCTTTGTAGAACATGTAGGGGGACGGAGGGGTCGGCCGAGTCCATCGATTGGCTATCCTTACCAGTGACAGTTCCCAGATTGGCCAGAGAGCATTAGAGAGTCAGAAAGTCACACTGCCATTAGCAGTCTGTCCTCTCTGGTTACAGCCTGCCTGCACATGGACACTCCATACTCTAAAATAGATTAGAATGATTGGTGTGTGTGTGTGTGTGTGTGTGTGTGTGTGTGTGTGTGTGTGTGTGTGTGTGTGTGTGTGTAAGAGAGAGAGAGAGAGAGAGAGAGAGAGTGTGTGTGTGTAGAACAGATAGATGCCTGTGTCTGTGTGCATGTCTAGGAAAAGTGATCACTCTATCATTGTACTTCAAATATATTCTGCATTAAGCTGGAGCGAATAACCTCTGCACTAGCCTTCCATTTTTCTTATTTAGTGTACAGTGTATGTTACTACGTCTCAGAACACCCCCTCCTCATCTCTGCATCAAGGGAAATTTACCACATCTTTTAATAGGTAGGTATTCATCACGTCTCAAAAGACATTATACATCTGAATATATGAATGAGAAAACCAGAGAACACATTTTGTATGTGTTCATTTGAAGATACATGACTCGTTACATGTTACTGTATAAACTGTGGCTTACTATAAATGAATCCCATGAGTAGATCTGATCACATTCAGAGGAGCCTTGTTATTTTGTAGACTGAAGCGAAATCTGCCCCCACCCCCTTCCCGGGTTGCCACCCTCCATCTTCCAGCTCTCCTCACTTCTTTTCTGATTCACATCTCCACTCCATCAGTTCACAAGCCTCTGAAAAGGATGTGGCGTAGTTGGGCTGTGACAACGGGAGGTGGTGCATGAAAGCAGAGTTGACTGAGGAAACTGTGGTGAGATTGATAAATCAGCCAGCTGAGATATTTGAATAATGTTTTCTCTAGTATGCAGGATCAGCAGAAGGATGTCTTCAACCCTAACACTCATGTTTGCCTTCACATAGGCCAATGATGTTAGAACATACTAATTAACATTGACGAGACATTTCAACAACCTTTATTTCCTATTTGTCATAACAAGTCAAATTAATTCCTGGTTCGACGTAATAAGAAAAAATAAGTTACAGACTAGAAACCCTTTGCCTCCTATATTCTCTTTTCTAATCCAATTTAGCATTCATATACATGTGCAAAGAGTTAAATAATTCTATTTCCACTGTGTGCCATAAGTGTTTGCACGTGTTAGCACTCTGCACATCCTCAGCTTAAAAGAAATCAGGTTTAGATGACCATTTTTATGAAGTACACACAGTTCTTCTAACAGCATTCTGATGATTAAGGGCGATTTCCATGTGTATCCAGTCAAAGATATGAACACTCCACCATGCTTTCAGACTTATGAAAATGGCCTCAACCCGGCAGCAATATCAGCTGTCAAAAATTACAGCCTGCCATTGATCCAACAGCGTCGTGTGTCAGAATAATATAAGACAGTGACGAGAGATGTGTCTAAAGTAAAGGGAGGAGAAAAACACAGAGCGCTGGAATAAATGTGCATATCAAGACAGGATTTTACGCCTCAGAGAAAGCACTAGAGGGAAAATCAAACTGATTTCAATGTGACAAAATTGATTTTCCAATTTTCTCCGGATTGCTTTCTGCCTCCCCCCGGGCAGGTGAGGTGTCTATTCAAATACACTAAGAGCTCCACATGAATTATGTCTGAGGAATTTGAAGAACAGATTGGCAAAGTTTGGCCATCTCTCGCCTTTCCTGTCTTCTTCTCTATGTGATTCTGCTTTGCTTTGGTGTGTAAAACTCTCCCTGTCACATACACACTGCACACATATGCTGGACATGCTTTCTTCAAAAACTTCAAACTTCAAACTACACTCTGGGTGGAATCGATGAGTGTCGTGCAGGGGCTATATTTCTGAGAATGTGCTGAAGAGGCTGAGTTTAAATCTCCGCAGACCTAGAGGAGGACAGTATAAAACTTATGCCTTCTGCACTTCCATCTGGCTCTGCTGTCTGACTGTGCTTTTGAAGAAGTCTGTCTCTTTTCTTTTTACATCGTTGCTGCACTGCGGGTAGAGTACTGCTAAACTCCCTGAGGATGTTTTAATTTTTCCAATGATGGAAGTGTGAGGATGAGGTAGATAGATCCTTGTAGATACAACGTAAGGACAATCATACATGGTGCTTCAGGCTTGTACTGCTTTTAGGTATCCAAATCTCCAATCATGTTAAAACCAAAGCCAGCTAGTATCGCAGACATGGATTAGTCATTGTTGTTTAGAAGGAAAAAAAAACATGGCATTTGAAATGAAAGAGATTTCATGGACTGTGACACTTCTTGTCACACAGACTCACCGACTGAAATATTAAAGAATACACTTCAAGCTGGAGTAGACAGTTGTTTTTTTTTTTTTTGGCATAAATGGGCAAAAATCTTGTAATCACCTTTCAGCTTATTGTAATTCAAGTGGTCTGAGAACAAACTAGACATCTGTACCTCCTCTTCGCTCTGTGTCCCGTCACAGACTTTCTCTGTGACGGGACACTAACAAATCTTTTCAGAAACAGAGATAGAGAGTGTTCCAATTGGCTTTTCCACATACACAGATGCGTGTGTTTGTCCCTTCAGCTGGATATGGAGAGAACTGGCTGTACTTCTCCTGGACAGGTAACAGGCTGCTAACTTCATTTTCCTGTAATATCTAAATTTGCTGCAGTGGTTGTTTGTGTAGGTATATTTACCATGAAAGCAGGCGATGAGTGGCTATGTTGAACGTTGTTTAGTCTTCTGCAAACCCAAAGGCTCACGGCTGTGGTTGTGTTACTTGTGTTGCATGTGCGGATAAAGCACGTGCATAAGCCCATAAGAGGAGAGCTACAGGAGGGCCACTGGATTTTCAAATACTGATGTTTTTGTTTTTCTAGATGTGTGTCTACCCCGGCTTTAAACACCACAGTGCTCTATTCGTTCTTTCATTTGAGGTAAAGGGGCTAACAACATAATAAGGGCAGTCCTAATTATCATTCAAAGAAGACATTTTGATAGGAATATTTTTGTCCCTTGAGCTGTTGTAGAACTCAAATGAGTGGGATAAATTGATGTCCACAAAAAAAATGTCTTTTTTCGGGAACATGCACTACATAAAGTCTAGCCTGCACGCATAGATAATTGCAAAAATGGTCTCCTCTCTGTGCATCTAAACGGATGAAAATCTGAGCGTGGTGTGGAATCAGCCCTGTTCAGCTCCCAGAGAAAAATAATGTGTCCATCAAACCCAGTGTGGACGCCACCTAAGGTGCTCATTAAATCAACAGTGTAAGTGAAATGATCAAGCATGACTCCGATGTGATTCTGCTGACATATAGAGACAACTGAGTTTGGGTCTGAGGTCTTTGAGAATCCGAAGGACTTACTAATAACTAACAGCAGTTTATGTCCTACTGAGAATAAAGTGAAAGGCAGAATCTGCTTTTTTAAGAGATTTATAGAGGCCACAAACAGGCTGACAATTTGGCTGTGTGCCTATTTCAAAGGCATTCAACTGCATATTCGAACACCAGCCTGTGAGCGGTTGTAATAAATCCTGGCTGCAGACAAGAGGAGGACCGCTCTTCATGGAGAGAATCTTTTGAAATTCCCAGGAGGTGATAAGCTTCAGAAGTCTCACTTTTCTGTTACAGAGGAGAAACCACAACAACCTAAATACATACATCTCTCAAATGTTTCAGTCTCTCAATCACCTCAGAAAACCAGCGCTAACAGTGCTCACTGCATTGATTACATCTCATTTCAATTACGCCGCTATTAAACAGTTTACTGTAGCTCGGGGAGCGGCTCATCAGGGCGGTTAGCTGCCATGGTTCCAGCAGTTCCGGATGGGAGGTTTTCAGCCAGGCTTGTTGGACACCACCAGAGCCAGCGGATGAGTGTGTATCACCTCAATTAAACTATGCGCTAAGTGTCTGACAACAGCTAATATTCCTCTTCCACCAGCGAGCCCAATCGATGTTCTGGCATTCGTCACCCTGCTGAAAAAGCAATCATCCCGTTGTCTCACTCCGGTTAGACGGGGAAATGGAGAGACGCTCATCTGACTTCTGCGCCTGCTCGCTGGAACGCACCAACACTCATTCTCAAAAGGCACACACAAACACGTATAGGTGGCATACAACACACACTCATACTGTATATACACGCTTTATACACACTCACATGTAGAGAAGAAGAGGATGTACAACAAGCTGCATCCCAGAAATGCCAGTGACAAGTGTAAGGCTTGAACATGTCCAAAAAAAAAAAACTTAGTTTCACTTGGAAAAAGACCATCACTCAGCGCAGAGTGATACACACACACACACACACACACACACACACACACACACACACACACACACACACACACACACACACACACACACACACACACACACACACACACACACACACACACACACACACACACACACACACACACACACACACACACACACACAGGTTTGCAAAGTTTACCCACCTCTCTGTCAAGTAACGTGGGGGAGATGACGGTGACAATGTCGCCTTTTTCTGCATCGATGTAGAACATGTTCGGGGACGGTTTGTCTGGTGACTGCCTGACAATGTTGTAGCGCAACGCGGCATTATCTGTGGCAGGGTCGTCTGCGTCGAATGCCGTCATTCTCATCACTGTGGTTCCTGGAGAAGACAGTGAAGGACAGGGTTGAGTCTGAACTCAGTGACATAGGGAGCAATATGACAGTGTCAAGAATAAATCAAAGTTTTTAAAGGAATAAAAGACAAGCATAGAATACAGAGCAGGAGTTGCTTTTCTACCATTGGGATCAAATTACCAGTAAAACAGGTTAGGTTCCATCACATGTCTTAACAGTTGCATTTGTATTGTGTAAGCAAAACATGATAGAAAAAAGCTTCTGGATTAAATCTCAGAAACGGAAGCACATTGGACAGGTAGTTATCACACTCCTGTTAAATCTATGCAAATTTCAAAGATTTCCAGTAGTTCAAATTCTAATCACCAAATTCCAATTATAGGAATATGTTCATGCTAACGGTTCATTTTGCACACTCTCTTTATGTCTGTTCAGCCCATCTCAATGGCATTAGCTTGTCATCTACATGATATTTCTTATGTATTGGATACAATATGTATTGTATGTGGTGTTCTAAAATTAGAACACACGTGTCAGCAGATGTCTGAAAAGTGCAATTTCAAACTACTGCTGCCAGACAGCCACTTAAAAAGTTAGTCTTTCCTATTAATGTGATTTCTAACTCATGTCATCTCTAACAGCAGGATGCATTTTATTTGGTAATGGGAACAAAAATGGAAATCCTGCCCGCTGCACCTGAGCTGAAATAGGAGGCAATCCTTGACACACCCTCAACCCTCAATCTCTGTCTTCTTGTCGCACTGACTGAGAAGGACTCACACGCAAATGCACAGATGTGTGCTTCCAAGGCGTACACACACACACACACACACTCACACTCACACACACACACACACACACACACACACACACACACACACACACACACACACACACACTCACACACACACACACACACACTCACACACACACACACTGTTAGGTTGAGTTTCTTCCGAGTAGTGTTTTATAAAACTGGATCTCCATCCAGAGCCTCACGTTCTTGCTGTTATTACCTTGCAGTCAGACACTTCTGGTTAAAATATCATCAGTTGAGTACCTCTTCAATTTGTTTAAGTTTTAAGTTTGACTCATTCTCAGAGAGATGTGTGACTGCATTCTGATGAGACGATGTATTTGGGACACAGATGGAAACTTCAGATGAGTGGGGGATGTCTGGCACACTCTAAAATGTAGGACTGATCATTTTGTGGGTGTGGAATACGAAGCGATTTTTTTTTTTTTACTATAAACAGTGGAGAACTATAATCAGTAGATCTTGGTTGCAGAAATACCCTATAATTCTAAAATGACACAACTAATCAATGCGGATGATGATGTGATTCTACTTCTGCTTTCAGTTTTTTTTAACAATATGAGAGCTGACAAAAACACCCGCAAAGCATTTATTTTATCAAAACCCTGACTGAGTTACCTCACATAAAGCTGGTCCTTTTGTTCTCTGAAATCATTAAACTGACTGAAGTTTTATCTTTTCTGACAGGAAACCCTGTGTGATTCTTATTTGACCCACATAAAAAACATTCTCCTAAGTACCACATACCAGCACTGCATAGCATGGCTCATAACCATCGATCTCTTTTCATGCTTCTTCTTAATACCCGACAGTACTTTGCCACAGTGCATTAGCCTAACGTCTCAAATAAGACACAAAAGGGCTAGAGGAAAATATGCAAAGTCTACATTAAATAACAGTAGCTTAGGAGCAAATGTCTTAAGTCCAGTTGAAGCTAATGAGGGGCAAAGAGATGCGGGTTTTATCCCCTTGCCATTTGCACTTCAAGGTGAACCGTTAATGGTTAAGTAAACCAGTAATCCTTCCTCTGCAGAATAATTACACAGTCCCATCTCCTTCATTACCTATACTCTGTTCCACTTCACACCTCAAAAGCGACACAGTTAGAGATGACTCGGTGAGCACGCACACAAACACACGTGTATATACACACACACACACACACACACACACACACACACACACACACACACACATACACACACAGTTTTGCACACAGACACACCAACTGGCACCAAATTAGAGAGTTAAAAACGATGACTAAATTGGTTATCTTGAACAGATCTCAGTGAATTATGTTCTCATTTCGCTGGCAAACTGAGGTCTCCTGAACGCAGCACAATCATATTACATGTTTTTTCTGATATCAGAGTCAAACTGACCATCTCAGTCCTCACTGTCTTCATCAGATATCGTAATTCCACTCACTCACAAATGATGATCATGTAACCAATAAGCATTTTCAGTCTAGAATACAACAGTCATCAGTATCAATCATCTTATATGATAAAAATCTAGCTTTCGGTAATGGAACAATGGGGCTGAGTGTAACTCTAACACTAACGTCCGTTGTGTTTAATCATAAAATTATATCATGTGAGTGGCCACAGTGAAGACTCATTGCCCTCTCTTATCAGCTTCATCCTCTGGCAGAAGCCAAGACTTAATCAATCTTAACTGCATCGGATGGTTATATGGTGGGACGGACGTGAATGCGCAGGACTGTGCATTCAGAACATTACTTCGCTATCATTGGGATCCATCTGCTGCACTGCTGGATGACACCAGCTCAGACTGGATGAAGAGAGAAGTGATACAATAAAGCTGGAGGCAGCAGACAGAGTCTGTAAACACTGTATGATGCATGCCTATCAACTTACTGGATTATGAGATGTACATATGTGTGACAGTTGGTCAAAAAAAAGAGAGAAAAAGCAGGTCTATGACGTAAAACATCAACAATTCACACATGAAAAGACACAATGATTGACATCGAAAAAGAAAGTGCACACAGATACACGTTGTGGATTGATTTCATCACACAGGCTGGTGGGACACGGCGTTGTTGCCTACAGCTAACCCCTATATCTTTCTCAAACACCAAGGGAAATCAGTGGGAGCCAGCAGATCTGTGGGTTCCACCAGGGAATTGACACGTGGTGAAAAGTCAAGATGAGGCAAAGATGAAGATGAAGAGCACATAGACAAGATAGAAAAAAGGGTAAATATGATGCTGGTAGGTGTTTGAGTCTACTGTGTGTGCACCCAGACTGTGTGTGTCACAGTGTATCTGCATGAGTGTTAGTGATTGGAGTTTCCGTTTCAATTATTCACCACATACAATGGAAATTTCAAAACCTCAAATGGGATTTATATTAATCAGACTCAAGTGACTGAAAAAGACCAGGAGCTGACCCGTTCTATTCTCAGGTGGGAATGAGATCAAAGGAAGTTCAAAGATGATTCATCTTATCCCTTACCAATACTGCTGAGATACATGATTATGAATAACAAGTACATATTCATTAGAAGCGGAATGCAGTGAGGAGGTACCAGAGGTAAGTGTACATGAAAATGCTAGAGAGAAAATCCCAAAATCACAAGGTGAGGGCCAACTAAAAGTTTAGCAGTAACAAAAATGTTAAAAATTGTGTGTTTGAGATAATACAATTTGTATGTGTATATATATATATATATATATATATATATATATATATATATATATATATATATATATATATATATATATATATATATATATATATATGTAAATATGGGAGGAGGAAGAGGACACTGAGGACTGCAGCATGGTAAAATTGTGTCAGGAATCTAATTTGATTGGTTTGTCCTCAGTAATAGATTGACAATTAAAACACTTCAGTGACAGCAGCAATGAATACTGCAGCACACAAAGGCCCTGAAAACCTATTTTCTCAATTAACTTCTTGTAATGACTGAACGTTTTCTGTCAAAGTTAGAAAGGTTTTGATTATTTATAATGACAGTTTTCTGGTTTTTGGAACTTCCTTTCCTCTCTGGTTTGAAGTGGACAGGGTTCTGTTGGAAAATGGTGTTGTTTCCTTGTTGTCAGCACTGTCAGTAAACTCTGATCCAACGACAGCCGACCAGTCCAGATGAAGCAGATGAGCTCAATTTTTAAGTGTTAAACTCTTATTACTCTAACTCGTATTATTTTTTTCGTTCTTGTTTGTTTTGGATGTTTTTTTCCTAAACTCTAACTTTGATTGTTTCTTACTTACTTATGAATTCCAGTCGTTAGAGAAGTGATTCCAGCAATGCAAAAACTAATATTATTTTTCACATAATTTAACCTTACTTTTCCCCTTTATGGCCTTGTGCTTAAATTTGTATTTCTTTAGCAGCAGATCACCTGCAGATGGGCTCATTTATATCCTTACTGAATACTCTATAAGATATATAGCATGCAACCAGTGATGAGAATCACAACTTCAGTTTGGATGACTTTAAACTGTCACAAGAAAAAAGGTTGTATAGCGCTGCGGTGTAATAGCTCATTTCACAAAAATCTGGCTGACTATTTTTCTTTCTAATACTCAGGAAAAGCTTATGAAAACCAAGACCAGCTCTGATGCCAGTGGTTAATACAAACAGGAACGGACTTTTACATAAAAGAAAATGACCAAATAATGTTTGCTTGTCAACAAAAGAGGAAGAAATGAATGCACTTTTCCTCAAGATGTGTTGGTGATGAAACAGCTATTCAAGGCAGGAGTTACAGAAGCAACATGTGCTTCTCTCCGTGGTTGGCATTGTTTGTATAGCTATTTATTCCCACTCAAATGTACAATTTCTGTTTCCTCTGCAGCTGCAAATACATGCAGTCATGTCTATTAAGCATAAAGGCAATAATTGTGAAAGTAGCGCTGGTATATGGGCGAAGCAGCTTTGTCTATTTGACTGAATGGTGCATTGTTCTCTGCCTGTCTACACTGTTTGCTTGCCTATTGTTACCACTACACTTTTCCTCTGTGCTTACATGCCGGCCTGTCTGCTTGCGTCTGTGTCTTTTGTGAAACTTGTCATTTCAAAGGGATGATTCTAAAGATTTTTTTTTCTTTTTCTTTAGATCAAATTACTTCATACTTGAAGTTGAAAATTGCTGTTATGAGTCTTCTATACTGTCTGACTTTTACTTTTCAGACTTTCCAATCTTTTGCTGTGTACATGTTGTAGTAGGGTTGCATCACGCTACATAGGGCTAAAGTCACGAGGCCAGTTTCTTATCTGATTTTCATGATTTATTGAAAGTTTGGGAAAAGATACATTTTTTGTGCATCTTGTCTTAATGTTTGTAATTTATGTCTGTCTCTGTCAACACTAAATTCCCCTAGCCCATTAAACTGATGTGAATGTGTCATCTCTTAAGGCAGTATCAGAACTTTCACCGCCTGTTTGCCAGCTTATTTATTCCATTAGACTTTGCCTGTTTGCTTGCTTACCTGCCTGGTTACTTGTATGCCTGGCACACTGCCCTCCCTCTGCACTATCCTAACATGACAGTACCAAACCAATCTCCAGAGGGTCTTCTGTTGAACAGGCTGACACTCTGTATATTTAGTAAATACTGTGGCTTATTCTCAAGATTTGGCAATAAAAACAGGAAAAGAAAAAGTATGTGGACAAATGAACGCAATGTTTAGATGCAGTATAAACAGGCTGACTAGTATTGAATTTCCTTTTATTTTCAGGGAGAATGATTTCATGATGAAGCTTGTGCGGACGCTGTCAAACGATGTTTCATTGATCTTGTATAGTAACTGCACAATCATAAATAACCAGAAAAGAGAAGAACACTGTCTAAAAGCACTGTAGATCAAAAATGGGTCAGTACTAAATATTATTATATTTTATTAGTTTATTTTTGATTGCTTATCACCAAATAGTTTGAAATTCAGTAGCACCTCATAAAGTATGAGAAAACTTAGGCAATGAGTAATTAATATATAGTTTTTTTCAACTAACATTGGTTCCTTTATGTCAAGGCATTAAATTTAGAGCTTTTTATGATGACTTTTTTTATGAATTTAACAATAATATGTGCAAACCTGTTTACCATTTCAACAGATTAAAAAAACATTAACAAGATTGCTATCATTACTTCAGTTGTAGAACTTAAATGTGATGTTGTTTATACTGTTTATTGGCTTAGAAATCACTACACATTTTTGCTGTATCTGTAACCACCACTTAAATAATAACAAAGACTATTATGAAGGAGAGATTATTTAGAAAATGAATCTACTAGATGTTCAACATTTGTCAAGGAATCCACCACAACACTACCATGATATGGAAAACAATGTGAAATGTTAACTGACTAACAGTGGACTGTGGTAAATGTTTTCAGGCAGCTCTAAGGAGGAGAGTTATTTTATGTGCTCATGGCTGTATATTAGTTTACACTGGTCTTTTTTGACATTTTCAATTCCATATGCGCAGCGGGGGAAACCCTACATGGTAAAACAAATTCTGAGAAATGGCTTTTTTCGGGAACAATTTTTATTACACCCTGAAATAACAACTAAAGATCCATCCATGGTAGTGCCTTCCCTGCATTCCATTATACACTACATGTCTTCTTTTATATAGATAAATTGATTCTTTGAGTTTTTTATTTCCTTAAAACCTTGACCCCACATCAGTGGCTTTAACTATTTACCATGACAGCGACTTATGGTGACCTTCTCTTTGCTCTATGGGCTGTAGGCGGGGCTCGGGTAAATTCAATATAAGAAAATTCTGTGAAAATTGCTTAACAGACAATTCGGTAAAAATTTCTTAACAGACAATTCTGTAAAAGGGCTGGACAGGAAATTTACTCTGATTCTGTAGAGTCAAAACTGTTTACTATAAAGTCATTCTCTCCCCTTTACCCAGGAAATAGTGAATTCTGGTCCACTGTTAGCCACGCATGTACATCTTTTCACATTGTGCCCACATCAATTTGCAACTTGATTTTATTCTTGATATTTTTTTCGTTTTGCAACATAAATATTAATGTGAATCTTTACTTACAGCTAGGAAGTGAATCAGCCTTTGTTTTGCAAAAAGTTTTACCATTCAGCAAGTCATAAAATGTTTCTAAATAAATTAGTTTAGATGCAGAACAGCAGTGGCTTAAGCCAGAGATGTGAAAAGCTGTTGTGGAGCTCTGCTGCGCGAAAACTAAATATGAGATAATGAGGCCTGAGCTGGAAGTCAAGTGAATGGAGTGAAATACAGTCCAGCTGCCCTTTCCTGCCTCCTTCACAATGCAGTTTCTACATTCTATCCTGTCAGCCACTGTCTGCTGAGGCCACAGCTGGTCCACTTGCAAAAGCCTGATAATAATCAGTTTATGCTGGATACAACCCAATGTAGTCCATGAAGAAAAGAAGGACAAAATACATGAGTCTTGTGAGGAGGAAAATCACAGCGATACGCAAACTGAGTTTATGGATTGAAGAAATGATGCTATATTGTACTGTAGACGGACACGCAGACACACTTCTGTTAGTGGTTGTGCTTGAGCACAGTTTCAAGATGAAATGACTGACAGAAGGACAATTATTGCTTTCATTACAGCATACCAATGACATATTTGCTGGTGAGAATATAAATAACTGGCTAATGAGAATATAAATAACACAAGCTCATGAACAGAAGAAGCTGGCAAACAACTCCAGTCAACACAATGACAATCAAAGACGGGTAATGCAATCATATCTTAATTTGATAATTGAAAAACATTAATGAATTGTATTAAGTCTTTTGCAAAGAGAAAAACGAGCAGGAGAAGGGAAGTGTTGGCCTGAAGGTTAGAGGAGAACTGGCAGGATAAAAAGTGAAAAGAGCAGCACTCATTCAACCCTCATCAACATCACTGTGGGGCCCTTGAGCAAGGCCCTTAACCCCAACTGCTCCAGTGGAGCTAGTCAGTGGCCAGCAGCTTCCACGTGTGAATGTGTGTAACTGTGTGAATGTAATCAGGGCGTTCCTGTAAAAGAGACCCTGACTCTCAGTGGAACTACCCTGAATAAATAAAGGTTAAAAAGGAGCATGTGCAAGAGAAGAATCAAGATGAACACAATGAACAGCTGGCTTCTATATTCCAGGATTAATGTATTTTAATTACATGAGTTCATAATATTCATATGTATGCATGCATGTCAGTGGGTCAAAGTCTACATGCAGGCATGCAAACCAGTCAGGGGTGAAAAAGGTGAGAAGGATGCCTGAGCAGAGAAAAACACAGACCCACTAAGGGGTCTGGGGGTAAGCACCCCCAGAAATTTTTTAAAGAAAATAAGCTACTAAACTGCTCACCATCTAACAGAATTACAAGACTGAGCAAAATAAATTACAAAGTATGAATTTATTAAGTGCAAACGTTGTTGACACGTACCACTCACTGCCCGATTTGCACCGCGCATGCTGCTATGGTACCGTGGTGACAAAGCGCGGGTCACAGCAGGTCACCACGTACTTGCAACCCCCATTCCCCACCCCCCCTAAAAAAGAAATTAAATTAAATTATATTGAAAAAAAGAAATACATTTTGCATGCATGTACATGCTCAGCAAAGCCCTTTCTCAAAAGCTCAACACAGTGCAACTAACACCAGACTTCTCCATGTGCTATATTTTCATCAGAATTAATTATGTGCCTCTATGGACAACTTCAAATGGTTCAGATCATGAAAAATGAACTGGTATTGATATTTGCGAAAACAAGGATGTACCTCTGGAAATATTTGTGAGCAGAAAATGTATTTATCATCTCACATACTGTTTCAGAAACTGCACTGACAACACCAGACAGTAACTCTGGGAATGTCAGTGAGCATTGTTAATTTTAACACAGAAGTTATCTACTTGTACAAAATAGTTTACTATAATACTAATGATTTATGATGCAAACAGAAATTGTTTACAACATTTAAAAAGTGCATTAAAATTGTTGTTGTACTTGTTTTTTTACTTCTTGGTTTACATAAATGTTGAATAAACAGCCACAGGCCAAACATATGGCATTTGCATTTTTTGTTTTGTGCTGAGTTTCCACCTTGCCTAGAGTAATGCCTCCAGTAATTCCATTTCTACACCTTAAAGCTAACCAGTCATTCATTACTCCACTAATTATTTTAACAGGCTTATCTCAATTCATAGTCACACGGGACTGGAGGTAAGCACTGTCTCTACATGCAATGCTTTTGGGCAATTTAGTGTCAATCATACCACCTGAGCTGCAGAGCTTTGTATTTTAAAAGGGAAGTTGTCATTCACATAGAAGCAGTATAAAATGCAAAACCCAATAACTTAGCCATGATGCTGTTTTAAATCAGGAAAATAATAAAAATAGTACACCACCAAGAAATATTAAATTAGATGTAAAGTTTGTCTTTTTAATCTCAGCTTGTCTTTTTTTTTTTCTAGGTCCTGTATATTATTTATCCCACTTACTGATGCATTATGTGTGCACATGCACATACTACACAACTATGTAATTTGGGATTTTAATCAGGGTTTTCCCCTCTGTAGCTGACTTCACTCTCGCCTGTATTTGCATATCTGCATGTCCCTCCTCTCCCGCTGGCATAATGAATGCTACAGGTCCCATGGTGGAGCCAAATGTCAGGCCCTGAGGCTGGCAGACAGTCCACAGAGCATAATGACCAGATGAACCACCTCCTCTCATGACCCCAAACAGAGCACAGCGGATGAGAGACGAGAGAAAGTCAAATCGATGTGACAGGAAGAAAAAGGAAGGAATTAAGACAAGAGCAAAATGGCAAGCCAGAAGAGGAAAAAAACTGAAAATCCAAATTAGTTAGCAAAAAAGAGACAAACAACTGATGTATGAAGTAGTGAGGAGAGAGATACAAAAAGAAGAAAAGGATGTAAAAATGTACAAAGAGATGAAAGTTAAGGGAAGACAAAACTCGGAGGAACAGGATGGACAGCCATTCAGGGTGAAAAGAAACAAAGATGGAGACAGGAAGTTGGTGGTTGAGGGTTAATGCAATGTGATATTTTCTGAATGCACCAAAGCTGTTGACTCAGCTGTGCAAAGTACACAGTTGCAACAGTAATCAGCAAACTCAATAACAACCTAGGGTGTATTGATTACGGGAAAACTTCAGCAGCCACACCACATGATCCCATCATCATTAAAGAAAATCTAATTACCCTGTGGCTGTGATGCCACCAGACATGTCCAAATGCTTCATGCTTTTAATGTTCTGCCAAGGCAAGCCCCTCCACCCCCCACCCTCCAACCCCCCCAGAAGATCATTTCAAAAAGCAAGTCATTAATCTGAGGAGGCACAGAAGTGACAGAATATTGCTTTCGTTTTCCTAAGATTAATTAATCATCTCTGTGTGAGCACAATTAGACAGCAGATGATGTCTGATCGTGCTCAGAACACTTAGCCAGCTGAAGCTACCATAAAGAAACATTGACTAGATCCACAAAGCCAATGTCCACACAGACAGACAGAGACTCGGGACGAGAAGAGGATGTCTCTACTGGGACAGGTGGGGGAAAATGGCATGTACCATCTTCATTGTTAGCAGGTGGTTGAATAGTAATAGCTTGTATTTTTCGAATGGAATGGGCAGTACATGAAAAACACAAATTATACCTTCATTTGCACTAATTTACAACCCATCTGTCCATTTTCTATAAATGCTTATCCAACATGCCTTGGCCAAGAAGAAGGGTACAAATTCACATTCCCATTGGCTATTTCATGTTCCTAACTAAAAAAGTATTCAGTGTGTGCAATCTATGCCTCACACTTCTGTATGCCCCCCCCCCCCGTCTCACACTTGGCTTTATGGGCGAGTTTCTGTGCCAAGGTTGAATCGTAAGGTGAGACTTCCATCTTAACTAGACTAAGGACTATGGACTGAAGGCTCAAGGCAATTCATTAAAATGCAAGACCCTGGAGAGCAATTTGAATGAAAGATCACAACCTCTCATGTAGGATTTTATGCAGGAAATACTCCAACTATTAAGTGACAGATTACAGACAATGGTATATGTGCAGAAAGTGACGTATGATTTCATGGAGCTTAGGTAAAGCATTTCATACTTTCATCCCCCACTCCCTATAAGCCAAACCTTCTGGCTTTTATCCATTATATTTTCACGTTTCCTTTGGTCAGCTTAAATCTAAATAGCTTCTTTGTCCTGTTTTAAATCATGCCATTAAGTCAGCCAATCATCAGTAATCCTTTTTATTAAACCATACTGTATATGGACAGAGGAGCGACCAAACTGTATATGTATATAGGGGTGACAAATTAAAGGAAAAATCCGAATAAATAAGTGGAGAAACATAATGAATAGATACTTAAGGATGCATGAGAAGTCATTATATGGTTTGAGGAGTATGAAACTTAGGTGAATCATATACTATGGCCCTAACAGGCAGCAGATTTCAACCTAAGTGAAATCTAATGGTGTTCACGCCTCCAGCAAAAGTTCCAGAGACTTGGAGAAACTATGTCAAGGAGCACTGGCTGGGTTTTCCCTTTAATTGGTCATCCATCTATTTAGTAACCATTATGTAATACAGCCAGCTCCCGACTTTAATACAAACACAATGTGATGACCAGTGTTTCCACTAAACACATGCATGAACTTGCATTAACGACTCTGCAGAGGGCTTTTAATAACGGATACAGGAAGCAGACTCTCGCAACTCTCAGCGGAGGGTGAGAGGGAGTGAGAAGAGGAAGAGAAGAAAAAAGAAAAAAGTGAGCAAGGTAGATTTAACCAGCAGGCTTAAATTAGATAGATATTTATAACCTATTGATATTCACTGTGACCACCAGCGTACTATGTTCACACACACCCAGGTACAGCAATGTGTAAAACAGACCGTTTTGAAGTACAGAATACATACAAATTTGGGAGTATGAATGAAATTATAAATCAAATAATTTATGATTATGTCTACATATACTGCACCAGGTAGAAGTGTATGTGTATGTAAATGTGGGTATAACTTCTTATATTTCTATATTTAAAAGGGTCATCTCTACAGGGACTGGGCATTGCATACTTACTTGATCCCAACTTGTTATTAAGGCTCAGCATTAGGTGAAATAAAGCCATCCTCCTATTTGCCTGTTGTCATATTATAGGTTTACATTGCAAGTTAGATTAAGGGTTTGGACTAGTTAATTAGGGTTTTAAATTAGGCTTAATTCTTAGGTCTGTCATCTCTCGTCCAATTCACTGTATCTTTAGGAAAAACTTTAGAAAAGACTTTGCAGAAGACTGAAATAATACATGCAGTACATCATCTCTTTCTTTTAAGATCCATAATGGCAAGATTGTAAAACTTAAAGATAAAAACAAATAACTAAGGAATGAATTAATTGCCTGTTTCCTTTTTGTTAAATTGCATCATTCTCATCATTCTTGGTAATGTTGTTAAAAGTAATGTACCAGTTACAGTGGCTACTCTATATGTATATTAGACAAGGCAACCGCTGAGTATATGTAGCCGATGATATCTTTCTCTCATGCAAATGTGTATTATAAGCGTATTTGTTTGTGTTTGCGTTTGTGCATAAAGACAGATGTCAGTCTGACTGGACTGTGAGTGCAGCAGCCATTGTTCTGCAACAGTAAGAGGACACTGCTGGCTCCCAGCGGACAGGGAATACTGAACAGTAACTGTAACCTCAGGGAGGAGGAACATGGACAGTTCAACTCACTCTTCCCACGGTGGCACCTCTGTGTCAGATCCACAAAAGCATATATTCCTGCATGCATGCAAGCAGGTGCGAAAAAAAAACAGGTACAAATATAGACACAATGCAGTCATAGACATCTCCATGTACGGTACATAGCTCAAACAAAAGTACAATATGTGACAGGTCTGTGTCACCGGAGGTGCGAATTTTCACTTTTCATTTCCTACTGACTGCTTTGCTTCCCTGCACCTTAAACTGTAATGTGGAATGGGAAGTTATATCTGTATAGATAAATCATATTAGATCACTGCACATCTCCTCTGGATATGTAAGATTAATAATAATGCTCAATGCAGTCACTTGACTCGAGGGATGATAACCTCCTATAGAATTCTCAAAACGGCCCCAGTAACTCAGCTGGTAATGTATGATTCACAAATTCACCAAGTTCCATCTAATGACTCCACTCACTAAATCAAGACAAAAGATACTTCCCCTTTAAAGGGACACTTTAATTAATTACCCCCGGAAAATCCCTCTAATTCTGTACTAGGGGCTCAGTGAATAAAACTGAAAACCCATTAGTGGGCATTCATCTGATCTCACCCAGGAAAAGGAGGCAATCAGTGCAGAGCAGCTAGCTACTGTACAGCGGTGCAGAGGGACGAGAAGAAGATGGGAGAAGGATGCAGGGCTTGGAGTAAATAATAGCGACTGTAAAGGTACAAAGAGGGGTCTTCTTTGTTAAATTATGGGTTGGTCCATTCTTAAGAAATTCCTTTAACACACACTGGCAATTACTAATAGTTGCTGAATGAAGCAGATTCCTGTCTTAATTGTGTGAAGAGTTGAATTCACTTTCTATCTGAAGAAAATGCTAAGATACTGTAAATTCAATTTCATTGCCGGTTTGGGAGGTAAAAAAATACACTGTCTGAAACAAGAGCCGAAAGCTCATGTTCATGTCACTGTAACATGAACATGAGGAGTCTTGGTAGCTGGTGGTGCTAGTAGAGCTGGGTGACACAGCAGTGCTTTGAGCTAAATGCTAACATCAGAATGCTAACATGATAACACAGTGACAATGCAAACATGCTGATGTTTAACATGTATAATATTTACCATGCTACTAGCACCACCAGCTACCAAGACTCCTGTAATGTAAATCTTTGCTAACTGTTTATTTTCTGAACACGAAATGCAGCTAGGAATTTCTTCTGCATTTGTTCTGTTTGGTCTTAAACCAAGGTCTTAGACAAACTGATATTTCTTGATCTGATGATGGAACTACAAGAAAAGTCAGAGAGATCATCAAATAAAATAGGCTTGACCCTGTGGAGACCGTGTATAGGCTACCTGTACAAAATATCGTGGCAATCAGCACAGTTGTCGAGATATTTTAATCTGGGCCAAAGTGGTGGACGGACTAACCTACGCCACCAGCACGGTGCCAACAACAATGCAACATTTCAAGCACTCTAACTCTTGAACATAATTCAACATATCACTAGTGTTAAATAAAGGGTTGTATCAAAAATGTAATATCTGTATTCTGTGTGTGTGTGTGTGTGTGTGTGTGAAAGAAAAAGAGAGAGGGGGAGAGAGCAGATTATGCATGAAGGGGGAATAATGTTGTCAATTGAACCACCACTCTATATAAGAGGGTTACAGCTCTACAGGGGATGATAAGGCAAAGGACACCAACAGCGGAGCAGTGAGATAATGCCAATACCATGTCCAATTCATGAAATATACTGTACTGTGCAGAGTGGAGAAATCAAGTGGAAGAAGCATGAATCTTCCAGTGTTTGTTTTCACCCCAAATCCTCTTCTTACTCAGAGTAAAAATGTCTGATGTGATGGATGATAAAGTTGTACTGAGATAGCAGTAATGTACATATAAGTCAGCAACTGATATAAATCTCAGTGAAAACTTTACATGGATCTGACCGCCCTCAGAGATCCCAGTATTTATTAAAACTAAGTAATAAACTTTAATAGAGTTTTCCACAGCCGCCAACGATTCATGAGAAGAGAGCAAATGTTGAAGGGCAGATATTCAAAAACAAAATGAAACTGTAAAAGAACAAAATAGTACATGGACAAAACACAAGTACACTCTCAACAGATCAGCCACTTTAATTACCTGTAAACTTTAACAGAGAGAGGCACAATGCATGACTTTGTGAGAGTAGGACAAAGTCATAAATTAAGTGGCTCTTTGAACGATATTTTGTTCTCCCATGGTTCTTGATTTATATCCTGTAGCAACACAATCAATGACATCAAAACAATCAAAACTTGATGATGCCCTTCATATGGAATACATTACTCAAATTCACAGGCCATGTGTTGTGTGTCCTTGAATCTATTTGCCTCCTTATTCTTTCGAGTGCTTACATGAACAATTGCAGGGAAGAAACATCAGATTGCTAGTGCTCCATTGTCATTTGTTTGTCCTTGACTCGGTGAGTTATGATCAGGACCATTCACAGTAGTCACTGAGCTTGCTGCAGTACAGGATGTTGGAGGACAGCACTCTGACAGTGACAGGAGGATGACATAGCTGGCTATTAAAAAGAAAATGCTTTTTACACTTCCATGTTAAAACGGCAAGCAAGGTTTCTAGAACCTGAAACAAAAGCTATTTTGCACACAATTCAGAATCAGATGCAAAGGGCACTTGGTAGGTAATACAACTTCAAACAAAAGGAAAAGAAAAAAAAGTACCATTTACATCCTTTTTCTTTCTTGCATATTTTTCACCATGAGTGATGGTATTTTGTAGAAAACAAATTTTTTGACATAAAAATATCTCACTTTGAATAATAATTTGTGTCCTGAAATGCTGTTTCCATAACAACTTTGTTAAAAATTCTTAAGAATACATTATAACTACTTGTTCTTTTGTTGAAAAATCCACACAAAAATCCACTTTTGTTGAAAAATCCACACTACTTCACCGAAAAGAAATTTTTTTTTTTTTAGACTTTTCAAGTTTCTATGATTGGCTGCCAAACTAGCAGTGATGTCACAAATTCTCCTGGTACGTGCACATCTTACTGAGATTTAGGCTGAGCACAGATAAGGTTTCACCCTCCAGCAAATGAATGTGAAAACATCCTTCTGGTGTCAAACTCTGCACACACATCATTCCACACTGAAGGTCAAATGACTTTAATAAAACAAGAATAAATGAGCAGGACCATCAAGACTGTCAGCAGGTTTCTGTTCATGAACTACAGTATTAAAGTGTATGTCCACATTACAATAACAAAAGTTTAATGTTTAAATTACTTAACCTGCATGAGAGACAGAGCTCAACCTCAGTTTCTGGCTCGATGGCTGGCTATGTGTAAACGCCATAACATCTGTTTCAAACACACAAACAATACTTGGCCAGTTAGAAAGAGTGCTCTAACTAGTATTGGCCATATTTCATACTGTCCAGAGAACGTGTTGCAGAGACAGCTGATTAGTCATGTAGGTTTTTTGTTGCTACATCTTAATGTACATTAAAATATAAAAGGGGCAAAACAATTACATTAAACCAAAGAAGTTAGAAGGTTGAAGACAATTTTAATAAACCTATTCCTTGTAGGATATTGTTTTGAGAAAATAAGAAATATGTGTTGGCAAATGTTCAAAAAGACGTCTGGAGGGTATGAGTCATGGCAGAAATCTTTCAGTCCGACCTTTAACTTGTCAAAGACATACCATATTGCTCTGATGGATGCTTGGATTTCTTCAAATTGAGGCACTGCTCTCAGCTACAGAGTTCTTTATGTATCCCTGTGCATCACAAAAGAACAATGCGATGGAAAAAGGAGTCTTTGAAGTGTGCGGGACATGCTGAATCAATTTCCATTTGAAACAGTTTATTTAGAGCAGGGCTCTCACACAACTTCGATTCCATCAATGATCAAAGAAGACAAACAGAGGTCTATTATCATCAAAATACTGACTAACAGTACATTGTGTATATAAGAATAATATTGTTTGTCCGTTTGAAAATGAAACACATATGTTGCATTATCAAATATTGTCTCAAACAGCTCTATAAGAATATACGGCACATATTCTTAAAGCTCTTTGAAGACATATTTTTGAAGTGAACACTAAAATGCTGTTGATCCCACTGAAAATCAACACATTCCCAGTGCAAGGTTTGCTATCCACCCAGTGCTAAACAGCACAGGACTGAAATAAAGAGGTGAATGTCAGGAGCTGACAGATCAAAGTAGGACCAGAAGTGAATATACGACTTAGAAGTCAACACATGGCAAAATATGGCACTCCATAGAGAGACCTATGCTGCTCTGTTTTTGCTGCATTTCTAGGGAGTTGTTTGCTAATGTATTAGACAGCTTGACCTTGTATAGCACACCCAGGAAAGTATCCCCAAGAATTACATGCTATACATCACAGAGGACAAGCAGTTGAACCAGCACAATAACACTGTAGTGAATGTAAAAAAGATTCTAACTAAAAAATGTCTATAAGCTCCAGTAAAATGTATTGCATTTTAAACTATAGTCCTAAAATGCCACTGAAATAAGGTAATACTCTAAAACAAAAAAGTTTTTCAACAAACTTTGTCCCGTTTTAATAGACAACTTGCCGCCTCCTCCTATGCAAATCAACGAAACCATATTGATCTACATAGGCACTGAATCTCTGGGTCCGTCAAATGTTTACGTCAATGTCAATGAAAAGAAAAGTCAATAAATAAAGTGATATATATTATAATATATATATATATATATATATATGTATTCACAGTTGGCAGAAATGCACAGAAGGATTTTTCATTACTCTGGCAGGAATGCAATACTACTACACAGGATGAAATAGACCTAATCTGAAATACCATCTTTACTGTAATTTCATTACAGGTTTGAAGTCATTCTTCCTCTGGGTGGAGATAAAAACTGAATGAGGCAACTTGGTGTAATCCACTTCTCTGAGAAGGCCAGTCAGCACTGATTAATGGGACAGGGACGTCAAACCAGGAGAGACAAAGACGTTTCTTGACATCCCACAAATACAATCCACACATACAGGTCATGTAGAGAGAGAAAGACTCATACTCATACAGTCATTATAAATGCAAATGAACAATCTCTTCAATACAGTCTGTAAACTGTGTTTGTATGCCCTTGTGTGCCCGCTACTGTAAATCAAATTTCCTTTCGAAGGACAACAAAGATCTCTGAGCTATCAATTTTCACTTTAATATATTCCATCAAATCCTCATGTTTTATGTAATATAGGGTAATAGACCATGTTTAATTAACGCAAGGAAGTACGCTGTTCCACATCCATACTGTTAAGTTTGGACAAAAACTGTTTTACACTACTATTTAAGAATAAATAACTTCCACATTCACACGTCATAAGGGGTGATAGCTGACAGTGATCAACCTAAACATCTGTTTTTATAGTCAGTGAGTGTGTGCAGTTTGATCCTGCCACCTCGGTGAAGGTGTTGCTGCTACAGTGCACAACACACAAATAAGCTGGAGAGTTCAGATCCTGTAACAGACCTTTAATCAATGTTTGCATCTTTGTTAACTGTTATATTCTCTAACTTTAGCCAAGTGTTTCTGTTACAATTGTTGCAATATGAAGTAACACTATGAAACTGGACTTTTATTACCTAGAAAAAGCACAAACAATCAAAGATGCTTGCACACTGTGACGGACACACACACACACACACACGCACAAACACACACAAGCAATATAAAAGTCAAACAACTTGCAAAAGTCAACATTAGAGGAAAAAAGGAGGCCACACTGTGGAAAAATGAAGCGACAGTGTGGAACATCCTTGTCTTTACCTTGCCTGAGGATTAATGAAGTGTTGAGTAATGAAGAGTTAAATCAACGTGACACCACAAAACAAAACAGCCCCAACTTTGCAGGTAGTGAGTAATCATCATATGACTGCATGTAAATCTAAAGTATAGAACTGAATTATGATGTTCCTGACATTTATGTATTTTTTACCCTAGATGTGAATGTGGGCTGTTTTGTTACAGCAACACACAGGCTAGCAGCCAAGCATATTACTTGATTACTGTAGATGTTGCTATCAGATAACTAGCTGGAGAGGAGACACTGCTGGCAGTGTAACACAGTATTACATTTTCACAGTCCACACTTGAGCCATATGTACTGCGACACATTGCTGAGGAGATTTTGCAGTGACGGCAAGAAAGAACTGGAGTTAAATGGCAGCGCTGTGGGAAAGTCACAGGGACGGGCAGCCAGCCTGGAGAGGCTCAGGCTGACAGTGATGGGTGATGGATGCTGCACAGCCACAGAGCCCACAGAGATCGGGGGGTATGTGTTGCAGCAAATGGGATTGTGCACATTTTCTACTGTAATCCATGAGTGAAACCGAGGAACAGGGGTCATTGAGTGTTACTGGACATCAAATTGATGTGCACATGGACAGTGGGTTCTTGTACACTGTCCTCAAGATACGAAAAGGATAAACTGGTAAAAGACAAGGACAACTGCTTAACTCAGAGGTCTAATAGGGAGCAAGACATTTCCATCACATAATCCTTCCTACAACATAAATATTGGCATTAAAAAGCTGTATTATTGTACAGACCATGGAATTTTTTATACATTTTGTTTTGTTTTGGCTGGAACACATTGCCCAAAGCTACATATAGTTTTTTTTTTTGTTGTTGTTGTTCCTTTTTCCTCTTTTTGCTCTTTTTATTCACTGTATCTACATCTCCTTAAAACTACTGCGAGAGTAGATAAGTAAAAAATGTTTTCTCTGCTCTCCTGCCTTGGTTTGACTTGACACTTTTTTTGAAACAGCTGTACTGATGCAATACCAGTGGTAGGTGGGAGTCTGGTGTGCAGTGCAGTGTAAAATATACTGAAGAACTAGAATCTGGCTTCTCTGTTTCACTCCGTTTCTTCTTGTGTCATTTCTATCAACAGTAGTCCACAACATTGACTTTTTATGGAATATGAGGCATGATTTACCTTTTCCTCTCTATTTTTATTCCCGGCTGTCCCTGCCATTAAAAAACATGGTAACTTACAGCTTTATGAGTGATTGCTTGCTATTCATTCTATGTTTATAAATACAGAATGTTTTGACATATTCATAAATTACTGCACCACTTCTCTGTTGTAAGTTTAGATTTTTGCTCCTGGAGAACATGGTTTACCTGTTTTCTTCAACAAGCAGAAATTCTAAACAACCTTTACAGAAAGCGGAGGCTGTAAGATCTTCAGTGGCAGAGATAAGGGCCCATTTTGACGATACAGATCCATATCAAAAAATTTCATCTCAGAATACCTGCTGTATAAAAGCCATGTTCCATCAAAGGCAGCTAACTCTAAAAACACAATAACCATGTGAAATGTGAAGATCCAGGCTCCTCTTCTGCACTCACCCCTTTTTTTGCTTTCACTTCTGATGCAACTAGAGGCAAGACAAAAGTGCATGCTTAATATAGTGGCCTGTATACACTCACATTCATTTGGCATTTAGCTGTGAGACGTTAAGCATTGTGTTAAGGCATTAATGTGTTCTTTTGTGAGGGCATGCACATTGCATCTATTAAATACCAGCTGGGCAGTAATCACAATACAACCACAGACATGTAGAACACTTTAACAGATTGGAGCTCTGGTCTATTTAAGTACTGCTGTTCATTTGGCAAGTAATTTGGGGTAAAAAAAAAAAGAATGAGCAAGGTTTGAATTTACACTCATCACATGTTTTTGCAAATGTTATGGGTTTTATGTTGGTTAATAAAAGCATCTAATTAATTTGATGTGGACAGATAAAAGTAAAGTAGCTGTTAACAATGTTGATTAATGATCATGTTGCATTGCTCAACTGAAGACTTGTTTTTCAGTTTCCTGACTTGAGTAATCGACCTGAAGGAGGTTTTAGTGAGAAAATCTTGCAAGTGTCATAAGCCTGCTAAGTCTAGTCAGCAGTCCAAGGTCATCAGAGGTCCCGCCTCCTCTGAGCTGTAAGCCTTCACTGTCAGAAACAAATCGTTTGATAGGAGCTCTTTTTCCACTTAATCGCAGCCACCATAGACACGCACATACACTGATGCACACACAGACCAATGAAGGACAGAAATCTCATTAAGATCAACGAGATTGCTGAGATAAAATGTCACTCAAGAATATATCAGCCATAGCGGACTGAATTTCCGGATCCATCAAATATACAGCACAACCACCTAAACCCAGGAGTCCTTAGACATTTTCGATTGTTTACATCAATGTCAATGAAATGAAAAATAGATAAATATATTGATATATATTATATGTATTCACAGTGGGCGGAAATATACAGAAGATGGATTTTTCATTACTTTGGCAGGAATGCAATACTACCACACAGGATGGCATAGACCTATTTTGAAATGCCATCTTTACTGTAAATTCATTACAGGTTTGTAGTCATTGTTCCTCTGGGTGGAGGTAAAAACTGAATGAGGCAACTTGGTGTAATTTACTTCTCTGAGAAGGCCAGTCAGCACTGTGATTAATGGGACAAGGGCGTCAAACCAGGAGAGACAAAGACGCTTCTTGACATCCCACATATACAACCCACACATACAGGTGTACACAGAGAGAGACTCATACACATACATTCACAACGCATACAAATCAGCAGTCTCCTTACCGTAGCATGGCATGATGCACATATCCACTAAGACTTTACTGACTGCTAAAGCAGCATGCTGTAGTTATACTCATCAAACGTGGTGGGGATGTCCAAAAATGAGTTCTCAGCTTCAAACGACCATATGTCACGTTCAGAGCTGCTTCAAGATCTGCTTTTTAGTATAAAGTCCCTTTCCATATGATCTACATCAGTGACACGTTGTCACGAGTGACTTCAAAGACACATCGTCATATGTGCAAAGTGATGGAGGATTGTTTTTGCTAAAACATTAGTAAAGCTGGTACTTTAATTTGTGCAAGTGAAAAATAGGGAGAGAGAACAAACAGCTCAACAGAAGCTGAACCTTAGGATAATAGAAAAGCAGTCGTGAACATGTCTCAGAAATAATGAAAACCTATGCCAAACTACGCTGTATCAATGTTTAAAGATAGCTGATGAATACTGCTAATTGGCATTGAGCCTAATGTGAGCCTCCTCTGTGGCGTTTTATATGATGATTTAGTTAATTCACAGTTTTAGTCCTTTTTCCAGTGTTATGTTACTTGTCTGTACCAAAGCTACTCGCAAATGTGCTTCATACTCTTCAGTTTTCCTCTGGGAAATTTCACAAGAGGTCTCTTGAAGTTATTTCGGCGTCAGCAGTAAAAATACTTATGCAGTATTTAGGATGTCAAGTCTGAAGTTGCTGACATTTTTTTTTTGGCTCTGCCCTGTTCAGTTTCTGTCACTAGGCCTTGAGTAGAAGAGTAAAGCATACAGAGTTCAGCAAGGAGATGTGTCCTTAAGGACACAATTATGCCGCACTTACGAGGAAAAAAGGCAACAAAGGTCAGAGGAATTAGTGAGCAGATCTCTTGGTCAGAATCACTAAAACAACAGCAGCATTTTTAAATTTTTTTTATTTTTGGGCTGTCAAGTGATTAAAAAAATGCATCTAATTAATTACATACTTTGGGATTAATAAATATAAATTAATCCCAGTTATCAATATTTGCTGTGAAAAGCAAGTTAAATAGTGTTCTGAACAATACATTTCCAAATGCAAACATATGTGGCACTGAAATTCCATCAGTTCATCTTCCCCTGCACTGTTGTTGCGCTTTAAGGGTCCGTCATGTTTAAAGTTTTCGGTCGAGTCGGCAAAATTACTGTAGTTTTCCCCGCAAATGTTGCGACACACTGAGCGCAGTACATACACTACATGCTGTTCCTATCTTTATCTCAGCCACGTAAACTGAAAGTGTAGATCTTTGCCATTTTCAACATGAGATCATCTGCGGATTCCTCTTCTGAATTGTCCTCATCAGAAATTTGACACTGTAATGGCATGGGAAGGCCTGAACGAGCTTCTCTTTTGAAAAGTGAATCAACAGTTTGTTTCATTGTCACCAAAGGGCCAAGCAAGAGTGAGAGTACTTACGGACCGGACACAGGTAGATGACATCCCACACAGAATTGTCCACATCCCGTATGGTGTCAAGGGGCATCACAGAGTGTGATTAATCTACTATTGCAGCTACTGTAAGCAAATTAATGTTATGGCCAGAGGAGACTGAACAGCATGTGGTGATGGGAAGAGAATATGACAGCAACAGCAAGACTTTACTGAAAAAACAGGTGAACATGTGGACCCAATTCAGTAACCTGCCCTGCGGCTAGAAAATCACTGGGTAAAAAAAAACAAGCCTGATGA
The DNA here is from genome assembly GCF_021018895.1 of Seriola aureovittata. NCBI lineage: Eukaryota > Metazoa > Chordata > Actinopteri > Carangiformes > Carangidae > Seriola > Seriola aureovittata. Next base: position 21,595,431 of record NC_079373.1, read on the forward strand.
GGCACAGCACGTCACACACAAACTTAGGTACCCTAACGTTCAGATGTTAAATAACATTATGTCACATCTAAAGCCATATTGAATTAATTACCAAAGACAGTGGTGTAAAGTTATATATTAGCATCTCACAACTGCCTAACAATGCAACACTGCTTGCAGATGGGAGTTTAGCCTCAGTGAAAAGTCAGTAGCCCAGCTGGCTGGCTAACTTTTTGCTTAAGGCAAGTTTATTGTAGCGTGTTAAACGTGCTATACATGCTAAAGCACATGCAATTTATTTGTCATACATATTTCATAGCCAGGTCTTGTTGATTTTGAATGGGTCCATGTAGCTAAACGTAATCTATTCGCAGCATCTGCAGGTTATTAAAATGCGCTGTGCATGCAAAGTCTGTTGGGCAGTAGCCAGCTGTCAAGTACTTAGCTTGTATTATGTGGTTCCAAAGAGGTTCCAATTTATCCAAATATTTTTTGTTAGCCATGCTTTTAAATGTCAGTGTACAATCTATTATTAAAACTTTCTGTGTGACTATAACACACACTATAGCTCTAAGGCCAACAGAATGACAGAATAAAATCAACACCTTTCTACCTCAGCTCTGACAAAACTGAACATTATAGGGGCAGGATTTATTTATGAGGATACTTTCCAATTGTGTTCTGGATACTCAGGGTTTGTGTTATCAAACACAATGTTAGGATCATTACAATGATTGAATATCGTTGCATCTCTTCAGACCTCAATGTTTTAACTTCTTTAATGCTGTGATAAATTATTTAAATTAATACCATCAGACCAGACAACCTCTCTGCCAAGTTGCATTTGTAATTGCGATGGGCAAATCCCTAACTTTTTTATGATCAGTCAAATTCCATGGTTTCTGCAAGAATTTTGTGCAATATGAGATGTGAGATCATATTAAAGTCACAGTTGTTTCCACTAACACCAATACAGCATCTCTGACTATATTGCTTATCAAAATGTAGCTATAATTCTGTTATAATGACAACTTTGTTGTAATTAACTCATGATATCCATTGTTAGATAAGAGCCTGTGAAATAGTATTTATGACCCTTATCCATCAATAATTATAAATAAAATATCGCGGGTTCACCAGAGTTGCCATTTCAATTACTGTCTAAGTCTTTAGGGAATCGATTCAGATGCCAAAATTACCTCTAGTGCTCAAAACCATAACAGCATTCATAGAGGCAATTAGAAGGTTCTCTGCTGTGTGTCTAGAACATAAATACTGCACCAGTGTTTCCTCTTGGGACTAAACAAACCACTGCATTTGTTGATAAATGAATGCAGAAAAAGCAATTTTTATAAAGCTTCAGGGAAATATGACTCTGACAGCATTCTATTTTTATCAAGCTCTATATGTTTTATTTTCATTGCTAAACCATTTTTCAAGCTGTCAGAGAGAAAATAGAAATAAATGAAGAGACGAAAAGAAACCCACCAAAATCTATCTTGCCATCACTTCACATGGCTACACCCATCTCAAACCTCTTATCAATACAGCCATACCCCTATAACAGGTAGTTACTGCTGTGTGAGCTTTTCTCAAACACTTGTGTTTCACATTGTCCCATTCCTATTGATTTCTGTCCATGGTTTCATTACTCAGTGGTAAAATGGCATATGAAACACACATTCCTTTGCTTAAAGGTGATATGCAGCATGTGGTATGATATTGAGGATTTGACAATTTCATTACTGTTGCTGCGGCATGACACATTTTGACAGGAGTGGTGACCACATGATCACAGCTCACCACAGTGATGACAACACCATGTAATTCCTGACTGATGGACACATTGCTTTGCCCCGCAGAACTGATTACAGCAGAAAATGCACAGCAGGCTGCTGCCTTGTTCTCATGTGCGAACTTTGTCATCTCTGCTTGTCTGACAATCCTAGATCAATACTCAATCAAAGAGCCTTCAGATGATCTGTTGCTTCTCCATGCGAAAGCCCAGATACCCAGTGGTGGACTACTTACTGTCATCTATAAAAAAATAAATAAAAAAAACAGGTCTGTTGCTGAAGAGGACAGAGGAAAGGAGGGTGGGAGTAGTAAAGATAGATTCTTAGTGATACGTGTACATTACAGATTCACTCAACCACAGCGGGATGCAGCAGTAATTTGGAATAAGTAGGAGATGGTGTGGGGGGAGAAAGACAGGCTGACTAGATGGAGGACAGTCTCTTCCAATCATATTCTCAATGCTGTGCCCAGATCTACGTATTAATGAAAGAACTGAAGTTCCATACTGCTCAGAAGAACGAAGCTTTTTGTGAGGATGTTTGTGAGTCAACAACTACTCTAATTCAAACATGACAAATACATTCCTGGCCATTTCAGTCAGCCAGGTTGGTGGTAACCACGAGCTTAATTAGAATCCTTTTGACATTCCTACATTCATTAGAAAGAAAAAAGTTTAAGTCCTCATTTCCTTTCTCCTTTGAGATGTCCTTTGAGTAAACAAGCAATAAATACACTGTTCTTCCTTTTTCCAACTGTTAAGGCTTCACTTTTGCAATAATTACTGACTAAAAGACAACTGAAACTGAAAGACGAGAGAGAGACAAAGGGATATCAAATGGAGATATGTGATGATAAGGGAGTGAGACTGCATCATTATCACCTATATATCTGGATATTCTATTAGTGAGTGGAGTGTTAAGTGTTAAGTGAGCACTTACCTAGGATCAGTTTCAGTTGTGTGGTTATGGTATATGAAATTATGGAAGAAATCTCATCTGATATACTCTGCTCTATCAGGGTAGATAACAAAACCACTGGACACATCTGAGGCCAGCATTGCTGGGTTACATCTCTAGACCACACTGACCTTGGCTATTGTAAAAATAAAGGAGGGCATGATGTGTATTTTGATCAGAAACTTTACTCTCTGAGGTGAAACAAGTGTACAACCACGCTTACAGCTAAATGCACAAGAATAATAAAAATCCATATTGCACGTTTTGGGACAAGTGAAAATGTTGACCACTGGCACTAGATGAAAAACTTGGTGATCACCAAGTCAAGATCCATTTTCTGGGTACCATGAGTGTGTGCATCAAATTCCATGTCAGTCTATCCAATATTTGTTGATGGATTTCACTGTGGACCACAGTGGTGCACAGACAGACCAACTGACCAACAAACTAGGAAAAACACAAGGAGGGAGTTCTATACTAAAAACTCTGGAATGCACTTTACATGGAATAAGGACTGTGGAGTTTATTGCATCCAAAATCTTCTCTTCAGAGCCACAGTGGACAGGAGGAACAACTACAGAGACCAGACACTGTACATGCACAGGAATATGAGTATTGTTGTAAGACAGACTTGAAAAAACATGTCACCTTAACCTTCAATTATACAGTGTCAACTGGTATAACTGCTGCAACATAACCTGCAACCTTTACATAATTTTCACATAATGAAATATCTGCTCAGGGGTTCTCTCTTTGGAAACATTTTTCTGTTGAGAAAAAGCTTAAAAAGTGCTGACTTTTGAGGAGCTGGTTTCCGATTGAGAAGGGCCAAGATGGCTGGGATCAGTCTTGTGAAACAAAGAGGGGAAATAATCTAAATTGGAGAACCTGGAGTGCAATGGGGGTTTCAAAAGGGGCAACAGCTGTCTATTCTTGTCAGGAAGGGGGAGCAGAAATGGGGCAATGGGGACAGATTGGTTTGTCTGGTTGGACTTTGAGGGTTTTCAGAATGTGTGTTAGGGAGAGGGGTAGGTCCCTGCCGAACCAGAGGGAGGGCTAGATAATCAAGCCAGAGCTGATGTGGGACTTTGTGTAGGGATAAAGGAGAAGAGAAATTCTTTAACAGATTAGCAGCACTCAAGTACTGGAACAACCAAAGGAGAAGCCAAGAGTTGAGCCATTGTCTCACCTTGAATTCCCAATCCTCTCAACACCATCATTACATCACAATACAGTAGTTTTTATAGTTTTGCACAAGTCTCTCTCTCTAAAATTAGGAATAAATTCTCATCTACATAACATTCATGGAGGGAGGGGGAGAGAGAGAGAGAGAGAGAGAGAGAGAGAGAGAGAGAGAGAGAGAGAGGGGAGGGAGGGAGGGAAAAAAAGAGTGACAGAGGGCTGAGAGAGTGAAAGATGGATGTTGACGCTATTTAACTTTGGAATGACGCACTGAACCACATAAAGCCCGTAAGGGAGCAAAATAATTTACTCCAAACCACAGAAATGTATTCAAATAAAATCCTATTCACATATATTCAGATCAAATCACTATTGAAAATAAAGCCTATTTAGAATGCAATTTTTTCCTCTCAGTGGTGTAATGCATATCGCTCCCTATGGTAATTCAAAAGAAGATAGCTCAGTTAAGAAGGCTAAGGAAAATCAATGATGCCTTACTGGTGAAAAGAGAACAGATGCATATAAATGAGTGAATACCCTAAGAGCCTCTCACTGGATCGGAGCTAGCATTTCTATCCACTGGCCATAGGGACTTACATCGTGTTGCACTGAGGTGTTTGGAATGCAGATGTGACTCTTTCAATCAGTCACTATTCAGCATAAAATCTTTAATTTGAAAATGTCACTGGCATACCATCTAATCATTTTCAGTTTAGACACTGGAACTCACTGAGACTAAAAATGAGTCCCCAAGTAATTAGAGGAAAATAAAAGTTGACCAGGTGGACTTATTACTTCACTGAACCAAATGGCAACATGTACAAGGGGGGAAAAACTAATTTATCCTAACACAACAATGCCCCAGAGCTAATTGGGCAGCAGCCTCAGTAGATACCTTGGACATTAATTTGCCAGGCTTTCTCAGCCTGACAAGCTGATAATGAGGCATTGTGGGACAGTGGGTCACCTGGTAGGGTGCTGGACAGACTGTTCTCCAGTTAACAAAGGGAAAGAGAGAGGGTGAGAGAGAGAAAGAGAGAGAAAGGTAGAGACGCAGACCATAATGCGTCATCATCATCATCATGCTACAAATTACCTGCCAGTTTTGGTGTAATATCTCTTCATCTAGTTCCTGAATTAATCTCTTTTTTGATTTCTCTGCACCCACTGACTACTGTTGTCACTCCACCAGCCCTTTACCTCAAATTCTTCTACTAGCTTTCCCCGAGCTTGCAAAAGGTACCCACACTAGCTACTAGCTAAAGATTTTATTCACCTTTTATTTTGCTGAGTGTTAAGCTCCTGAATGCTGGCAGTCTGGACCACAGTGGGGGACCAGGCACCAACAGGACAGGGGCACAGGACAGAGACCATATTAATGACTGCAGTTTAGACAATGCTGTAACCATATGCAGGGTCCAGGTGCAGACAAGTGACAAATGATTCCAGACAAGTGGTCAGCATAAAGCAAGTCTGGCCACCATGTGCTGCGCTCCTCAGGTACAATTTTCATGATTTCTGGCCCACACCTGTGTCTTTGTTTTTGTGGTGAATGTGACTGTGCTTTTGTAGAGGAAGTACTTCAGTGTGTCAGTTGCAATACACTCCACTTTTTATGTCAAAAATGAGTTTTTGTGCCTCTGGCCTCTCCACCCACACAGACCAAAATATAACATTCACTAAACCCTTGCCTGTTTTTCTTCACTTCCATCCATTTTCAGCACATCAAAACAATGTTCACATCATTAATAATGGCAGTAAAGCTAAGTCTTTGACTGACGTGTATCAAGTGAGCGCATGTTAAGAGACTAATGAGATTTTTGACAATTTATGTGAACAATACTTTAATGTAGACTGATCTGACACATTCCTTTGACGCCATCCAGGTTCATCAAGGTTCATTCCTATGATTCAAACAAAAGGCATTACTGATTTTTAGCCACAGTATAGATGTTGGTCTTGGGATGACAATGTCAGTGTTAGTTGGTTAGAGGGTCAACCACTTTGGTCCAGACTAATATTTCTCAACAACTACTGGATGGATGAATGAATTTTTCCAATACCTGCAAAACTAATCATCCCTGTGGAATTATATCGTTCTATCTGATATTTTTGATTAAGTTGTATGCTTTTTTTAGGCTCTTTATCTAGCCTTAGCTGCATGTTATGTTTAGTGCCAATTAGCAAATGTTAGTATGCTAACATGTTGAACTAAGATGGTGAACGTAATACCTGCTTTACATCAGCATGTTACTATTGTCATTGGGAGCATGTTGGCATGCTGACTGCAATATTTAGCTCAAAGGAATGTTGTACCAAAGTACAGCATCACATAGCTGCTGGTTTTACTTGCAAAAGAAAAAGTGCTAAGACTATGAGCTTATAGCAGAATTCTGGCTGTTAATCTTCTCTGTTTTGATATTGATGGGAAAAATTGTACAAATTCCACTTTTGCACCTTGTTATTCTAGAGAGGGTATCAGTTTTCTCTCTAGGGAGTGGCTGGTCCAACTCTCTCTCCTTTCCCCTATGACATCATTAGCACACAGGTGCTGATTTTTATTGGTCATGATTGATGTCAACTCCTCAAACACCCACTGACAATGTATTTCTCCTGATCCTGCTTCCAGCAGTGCCACGCTGACATGTATCTGCTGGAGCCATGAGAGCCAACAAACATTGTCACCACACCGTGTCCCCCTTGACTGTTCTCTGCACCACGGGTTCATAAAAACAGGGCCCCTTGGGTGAACTTGGTAAGCGGCTATGGAGAGAGGTAGTGCAGTCGGGTGAGGAACAGTAAACAAATAATCTTATATGTGTGTGTTTTGTATAAGTGTGTCTTGAACTGACAACATATATATATTTTGCCACCTTGATTGCATAGGTATTTCATTTTCTGGATTGGCCAAAATCAGACATTCCATATTATTTTATCTAATTTATCTAATTTTGCAAAAGACATTTTTGCAGCAGCTTTAACTTGTCACAGCAGGGAAAGCACATGTGTAATTAATACTATAACAAAGATGATTCCTCTGTTCCATTTATGTATCTCAGTGAGCCATAACAGAGAGACAGCATGCACAATACAGGAACCTGGTACAGGAACACCTAAATGGAACAGAGTCATCATTTATGTTATTAATTACACTTGTGCTTTTTATGCAATGGCAAGTGACAATGTCTGTGAAAAAGCTTTATTGGATTTCAAGAATATTTGTATTTTGTGTTACTGTATTACTCTATCATATTATAAAATTACATATGATGTGATAGAAGTTTTTATCCATGCTGCCCACCCTCCGAGCTGTAAATACCCAGCTGTGTGTCTGTGTGTAAGAGCAGAGAGTAGAGCACAACGGCAAACCAGATCCATCCCTCTCTCACATCACAGCAGGAGCTCAGGCCTTAATTACTTCTGATATAAACACAAATTAGTCTGGAACACAAACAGAGACTTGGCTATGAGTAATATCTTCATTTATACCACATCATGTCCAATTACACAAGATATATCACCTAGATGCTAGATTTAACTTGTCTGCATGCTGTTGGCAGAGGAAAGATAAACATGAATTACCAAAAAACATGACAGTCCTAACACAGTTATTTTCCAGCAGCACGCCATTCCATCCCTAAAATTTAGATTAAATGATTTTTCTCTGGGAATCCATTGCTAATATGCATGGCTTTCAGTGATGCTACTGATTTGTTGATGTTGCCACAATGACGCCCAAAACAAATGGAGGAGTGAAACATAGAGCTCTCTGAGATATGACGGAGTGGGAAAAATGTATTAGTGTAACGCTACCTCACCTACACAGGGATGAGATCTTTTTCTCTTGATCAAGTATAATTTGACAATAGTTTAGACAACATTTACTCTATTTACTACAAATTGTGTAAAAAATTCCACAAATTTTTAAATAAATGAATTGATACTTGCTTCAGTTGTTTGAAATATTGTCAGCATTATGTGACCTAAAGACAATACAGACTTTTCATATAAATCTGCAACTAAACTTCTTCATCATGGAAAAGATAATGGAATTTTAAACATCAACTGTGAATATTTTTTTCAGTATCATGGATGACAAATCCATGTAAACTGTATGTGTTGTATGTAAGCAAGTGTCCAAAAAGTGATGATGCAGTTGATTTCAATGTGGAAAAATGCAAATGTAGCGTTGGTGTGAAAATCCCACTCATGCACCGCACCGCTGCAGTGGGTAAAGTGTTTCTTTATTACAGTCAACATGGCCACTATAGTTTATTTCATGTTGATAACTCATAGAAAGTCCCGCTGCTGTTAATACTCACTACAGCGCAAATTGTGTATTTATCTGCTGCTGAAAATATTCCTCTACAAATGCAACTACAGTGAGTTATATTTAATAACATAAACAGTTCCCCACTATTTTAGAAAATAAATTACTGAGTCTTTTTTGAGAAAATTAAGCACATCTTTGGTTTTTGGTCTTTTCCTGTCATTTGTTGACAATAAGAAAAAAAACACCTTACTTATTCTTCAATGAAAAATAAAATAATAATAAAGAAAAAAATGTCAGTTGGGAGGTTTTCTTGATTAAAGTCTGAAAGAGTAAATAAAAAAATGTTGACTGACATCATTTTAAGTCACCAGTACGTCTGCCCAAACTTAAAAAAGTTATGATCCTGTCAAAACAACATCAGAAAAGAACTAGTGAAGTGGGGCAAAAGTAAGTACAGTTATTCAATATCAGTAGCTCTAAAAAGTTGATAAACAGGGCAACGATGTAGAGAATAGTGAAACAGCAAATATGGCCAAGTCGGGAGAAAATGTAGGATGATGTGTACACAAACCCCTGGGGAATGCAGGGCATGGAGGCAAAAGAGAATGAGAGAGATAAAGAGGAAAAAAGAAAAAATGAAGAGTGGAGGAGTAAACAGACAGGAAGGAGAGGGCTTGCTAGGAGACTGAGGCTTTGGCTGCCTTTGTTATCAGTTTGCACAGAAATGTCAGAGCACTGTGACATTCTCCCCTACAGCTTCCCCTGCTGCCCAACCACTATTGTGTAACCACAAACCATGCTGCTCCAGATCATACACCCACCCACACACCCACACACACACATGCAAACATATCTATTTGCAAAAAGCACATAAACACACGTAAGACACAAAACACATGAACATAAATTAACATACAGTATAATTTCATTTATACTCTACTGGGCTATATAGAGATTAGCAGTGGTGCTAAAGGTTGAAAGGGGGGACTGAGGATGGGGGAAGAGGAGTGCTTGTTTGTCCCTCGTGTGCAACCTGTACGAGTGGTCTGACTCCTTTGGGTAATACTCACATGGCTCCTCCTGTCTTTAGTGGGCATGTCTTGAAGTGATTTATCATTATGCACTGAAATCCTTGTGTGTTTTAAAACAAGGCCAAGTTAAAAAAAATGGGCCTATATTTTTTTAAACATTGCTTCTAGAAGAAAGGGCATCTTTATCGGCAGCTTCAACACCGACCATAGTACAACAGAAATACTATTCTTACTACTTTTATGTCAACAATGGATGACATGACTGCTTGTCTGTGAAAGGGGGTTGCTCATAGTGATGAACCCACAAGAAAATTATCATCGGATTCTGCAGTTCTCGTCAGCTCTACCGTGCTTTACAGCGTCTTTCAGCTCATTATTTTGTTTTTCCAACTCTACTGTTTTGGTTCACTCTCACTGCTCTCATAGTGTCCTTTTTGATCGCAGCAGGCAGTTGTTTTCAGCAACTCTATAAAACTACTGTTCGCTTCCTTCCCAGCACTGAAGTCAGACAAAGTGACTACAACATAGTGGAGCATTCATTTCCCCCAGGAGCTGGTTGAGATCAAAAACAGAGCTAAAAGAAGAGTAAATATTGGACTTACATTCACCTGATGGCCAGAAACGCGACTCAAATGAATGACCGTGTGCTCTGTATCTGCTGGATGTGTAAACAGGAAACCGCCATATCAACTTAAATGATGATGGGACCGCTGCTCCAAAGTGCCCAAAAAGTCAGTTACTGTAGGTTTATAGTATTTTTCTCTGAGTGTTTGAAGCTGCAACTTGCCATGAAGCAGCAGGCAGGTCTTCTCTTATGAAGCTTCTTGGTATCGCTGTCATTTCATTACTTGTCCTTCAAATATGACAAATCCCCTTTGAGTTTTTCTCTGTTAATATGACTCCACAAACTGACTACAACTACTGTGAATATTGTTGACAACAATAAAAGATATGAAGGATGTCTGACCATCTATCTATTTGACTATGATATGAGGCTTTTTGAGTGGCATCCTCACACAAAACAATTTACTCCTACTAGTACTACTGACCAGGAAGCCTATAGGGAACTGACAGGTTGTTAAATGTATTTTAAATGATTTGTTACTAGACAGATAACTGAGGCTGAACTGACACGTTGGCTAAGTAGACTATTTAGTACACAGATTTGCAGGCACATGCAAGAAACAGTCTTCAGAGCTGCATCCTTCATCTTATCGCTGAGCTCAATTAGATCTGGCATCCATGGCAACTAAAGTACCAAGGAGCTGTCAAACTACAACATGGTGAAAATAAAATAAACTTCAGTTAATTTTGTTTTGCTCACTCTGGTTTATTCAACAAGGCTATAATCCACTCAGGAAATAGCACTTTACAGAGAGCTGTGGATTATAAAAACCTTTACTCAGTGTACTTGAGATATATATATATCTATATATATCAAAAAATACAGTATAATATAATTGCATTTAAAATCAAATTAAATTATATCAGACCAAGTTGCAAGAGGGTCTCTGGTGGATGATATCAGATCTATCCCAGTAAAGTTAAATTAGTTTTTTAAAAATGTAGTGGTGCTGAGCTGGCAGAAGTCTGAGTTAACTTGTCTACTAAACAGAGTCAGGGCTAAAACTACTACAGAATGATGATTCAGGTGTTTTGGGAGGTCTGGCCCTCACTGGGGCCAAACCAATAAGAGATTTTCCTGCTAGGGATTTGTCATATTTCTGATTTGCTCCCAGTGGACTAATTTTCTCATTGGTACAGGTATACAGAAATGCACACAGATGCACACACGGACTTCTAAACCTCACAGACAGACACAATGTTAGCATGTGAGGTTACATGTAGGACCAAAGGTTAATGTACCAAAAGTTACAGTGAAAGCAACAATGAATTTTTAGAACAGGAAGTCACATTATAAAAAACATAAATGTAAAGATGGAAAAAAGAAGCAATCACTTGGTATTTTTTTCGTATCACTTCTTTACAGTGAGATTTCTAACTATTTGATTCCATTTCATTTTTTTAACCCCGTTACAGTACAGATTCAAAGTATGAAAATGCACTCATTGTTTGACTGCATTATTCTAACAAGATTCAACTGTGCACGTTTGTCAGCCTATTATCTAGCTGTCTATAGCCAGTAATAACATGTTGTTGCTTACCTAATATATATCATCGCATAAGCAAGTCTGCATTAGCAATTCATTACACAAGTTCAGCATAACGTTGACAACCGCTCAAAATGTCTCCATGGGAAGCTGTGCGTGTGTGTGTGTGTGTGTGTGTGTGTGTGTGTGTGTGTGTGTGTCTTAACTCTGCCTGTGTGTTGACTGATCCCTCTTATCTGTGATGCTCTGTTGGTGATTAAGGTTTTTGTCTGTTGGCTGTCTGTACTAATGATGTGAGAACAAACATAGTGAGAGGCTTTATAGGTTTTTGTTTTACCGCTTTCATTTTACTGTCTGTCCTTTCTACTTTTAACCTCATGACTGTGAACTACATCAACTGTATTTCTGCAAACAATCTGTGCGCTACAACTTGTTTGCCCTGCCCTCGAGACATTTGACATGGAGACACTTTTTTAAGTTATTTTTTTGGGGCCTTCATTACACAGAACCAGAAGAAAACAGACAGGAAATTCAGGGAGAAAGTAGGGGAATGACATACAGCAAATAGTCCGACCGGCCAGGAGTCGAACCGGGGACTTGCTGCTCAGAGCATGCGTGGTATGCGCCCTAAGCATTCAGCTACAAGGGCCACTTTTTTCTATGAATTAAGTAGAAAGAGGTTCAAGGTGAACCGCTGGAGCACACAGGGTGAAGCAACTGATTTTTGCTAATTTCTTCATAAGCATCATATGGTGTTAATATGGCAGTTGGAGAAACTGCATCACTAAGAAAAATACATTTTAGCAGGCGTAGTAAGAGCAGAATAGTCCAGAGCAGGTCTACCACAAAGCCCCATCATTAAAAAAACCATTGCAGTGTTGATAGTGCAGAAATATAAATCCACATCCTTTGGATAGCGTAGGAAACCATTCAACAATGAGAGCTGAATACAACCTGGCAGTTAACAGCAACAGACAGGCTGTCCAGGATGTGGACGCCTCCACAATTCTCACCCAAGCATCAAGTCATATATAACCATTGTATGGTGGATGACAGTCATTCACACCACAGCTGTACGCTGACAGAATAAGAAATATTTGAGTCTTAATTTTCCCTGCTTTAAAGACTAAATAGTCCACACACAGTTACACACACACAAAGGTTGCATGATGTTAGCAAAGCAAATTTCCTGAAATAAAAATGCTGTACATTTAAAAGGCATTATATTCATTATATATACATTATATTTATATTCCATCCCAGTAAGGGCACAAATTTCACCTTAACAAAAACAACAGTGATAACAGCTCAGAGAACCAAAAAAGAAGCTACTGTGACAAATTTACAAGGGAATATGAGAGAAGATGGAGATTTATAGTAAAAACCAGAGGTGAAGAGTCTTGTCAAAGGCTCTGACAGTTACACCTCAAAATGATTCATTCTAAGACACTGAACCATGAGATGTTAGCATTGAGGTGGGATGGGGGAGTAGCCCCTCCGCCTCAGATAAGCTGGAAGTTGTCAAAAAACTCAACAACTTATAATATATACTCAGTTGTCAGTTTAGTTGGTAAACTTAGCTTAAACTACTGCAATTTAATTCAACAGTCCAGCAATAAATCCTTCTTCATTAAGTTTATAATGTTCAGTTTTTATTTTAGAGAGGTGTTGATTCAACTTTATGGTCATTAAATATAAGTGTGTTTACAACTATTGTGAGCAGAGCTGACATTTTGCTGTCATAAGACTTTGTGTGCAGGGAAAAGGAACAACAAGTAAAATTATAACTTGCCGTTCTGTGTCTTGTCCAAGGACACTCTGACATGTGGACAGGAGGATTCGCCAACCCTGCAATTATTGGACAAGCCCCTCCATCTCCTGAGCCACAGCCATCCTGACATGCTTTTTGTACTATTTACTGTGCATACATTTTAGGTACTTTATATGTTTAGATTCTTATCCATCACACAATACCATCAGCCACCCCAAATTCATTCTGCAGCATGTCAACAACCAAACATACAGCCAGAACTGTAAGACAAAAGAAGTCCTGCAACACAGCCCTGATCTGAACATCACTGAGTCAGTCTGGGATTACACAAAGAGACAGAAGACACCGAGACAGCCTAAATCCACAGAACCACTGTGGCAAGATGCTTGGAACAACCTGAAAAATATATGATATAACATGTACCAAGGACTGGTGCTGTTTTAAAGGCAAAGGATGAATATTAGGACCGGATATTCATTTGATTGAGGTTTTTGCTGTTTACAACACTTTGTCTGGTTAATTTATAAATAAAAAAGCATTACATAAAGTATCCTTACTTTACTTTTAGTGCCTATTCTTTGAACAGTACTGTATTTCTTACGACAAAATACTATTCCATTCACATCTGATGCAGTGTTTGATAAATAAAGCATTAAGGTTTATTTAAATATGAATGAAATCTAATATTCATTATATACAGCCTGACAAGATGAGTTGAGATGGGTCCTCAAGGTGAAGCTGCTTGCCAGCATAACACTGTCATTAAAACTTAGCCACCAGTGAGATTGGTGTGTTAAATAAATAAATATAGGCCATGACATCGGCTGACGTGCCTCTGCAAGTCATGGTGATGATGTAAAACTGCATGCAGTAGTTCAGTGCTCTTATTAAATATGTTTGTCTTTAAGTGATTTTATCATTAAGACATGTGCAATGCACTTTTTACTGCATCACCACAACTACACATAAAAACCACCCCATTCAGGACACCAGTGTAAATGTCATCAACACGACCTCACTACACCGCAGATCAAAAGACATCTTGAGTGAAGCAATCATAGTGTGTGTGTGATATTGCTGTCCAGATAAATCCAATAATAGCCCATTTCTCTCTCGACTCCTTCAATATAACAATATCACCAACCTGTAGGGGATCCTTCAAGCACCTCTCCTGCATAACGTGTCTCTTTGAAGATGGGCCGGTTGTCATTTTGGTCGATGACAGTGATCAGTAGTAAGGTGGGTTCATCGATAAGATTTCCAGCGAAGTCTGTGGTTGATACTTCCAGCTGTGTGGATGAAAAGATAAAGGAGTTTATTTTCAACAATGAAGATGATGTTCAGGGGCTCTCTCGTCTTGGTCATCTTCATCAAACTGTAGGTGGCTGGTTAAGATACTGTGCTGTTGTGCATCCTGCTACAAAGACTTCCCACCAGTCCTCTAGTGAAAAGACAGTAGTAAAAACACAGCTACACATGGACTAGCTTGTCTTAAAGACAGATAAACACAGCTGCAATTATTCTATCTAAGAACTTTCCACCATCTTTGGTTTGTTTTTGTTTTTTTAAACAATTTCTTACTTCCTTTTAAAAGGGGCTATAAGTATGTTCTCTCTGCCGCCTGACATGGTAATGTGATTGTGATTATGGTCGCTTGCCAAGTGATTCAGCCATCATTGTATTTACAAGACAGGAGGTTAAAACATGCCTTCTGTGTACCTCTACTTCAGATTGGACGCCAGTGACTCATTATAGCAAGTAATATTTTACGAGAGGGGACAGGAAGTTATAATGCTAACTTTAGTAGAAGAAAAGAAGTTAACACTGGCATTTCTTTCCACTCCTGGGGACAGCTTTTGTCGAGTGAAGGAATGAAGTTTGATGCTAAACTCGCAATGTTTCAGCAGTCAATGCTAAAGTTGGCTATGGAGTGATAGCAAAAACTATATAGCACCTTTAAACCTGACTAAAACGGGTCTTTGCATATGTATGCGTCTTCAGATTCCTTTACAGGCACTGTACATATACAGATAATACAGACAGAGCCGGTTCATATTAATCATCCTGTCCTCCTCCTCCACCACGGAGGGATTCTCCATTTGCCCACATCACATATTTATACATTATGCTTCTCTGTACTCTGCAGTTCACCTAGGGGACCATACCAGTTTAGATATGCACAGTATCCATTCAGTAAACACGCAGCTATTAATCCAGAGAGGTCAACCCTGTTTAGTCAGCCCACCTCTTGCTTTAATTTGTGCCACCAACAAGATGGCAAATGAAACTTGGAGGTGCAACTCTCTATACTAATTTCTCTAACACAGTTTGAATGAACTCGTCTTTATTGACAACTTTTAACTGCCCTGGTTTCAGGTTGATAAGGGTAAATGTCATTTTGGTGGAAGTGACCAGCTGATTTATTTATTTATTTATTCTTTTAATTTTAAAGGACAGGGATGATTAATGGATATTTTCAGAGAGTGTCATCTTTTTGCAGTTTACATTAATTGCTTGGGTAATTAATTGATGTGATGCCGATACACATAATGGTTTGGGAATCATAACGGTGATAAAGAAAATGTGTTCGAGCGATTGGTAACCCAGTCTAAGTCATGCTAACTGCTATGTGAGACTGTAATAGAGCTAAATGCTTAATTTGCCATGCTAACATGCTCACAATGAGAGGATTTCTTTTGCACTTCTTTTCTTGTTGACAAGCTCGGCTTACTAAGGGAGAGTCGCTGATCAGATGTCAAAATTCAGCCTTCACAATGGATAAGAATGAATATTCAAGACATATTTTCTACCTGTATTCATAAATACCAGTATCATTCCAAACGGACCTAATACATTATTCAAAAGCTACATGCATCCTTACTGCAAGCACCATTTTCAAAATAATCAGTAATTGTCATGAATTGGGATTATTAATAGAAAAAATTAAACTATAGTTATAGAAAAAAGGTTGGATTAAGTTTGTTTATTAGGAAAGATTTTCTCAGCAGTGTTTTACTCTTTAGTGATGTCTTAAAAAGGATGTGGTCATAATTTTTAAATCTTACATGAAGTACATTTGGGTATGGATTAACAGAGGCTACAGACTGGAAAAGTTAACACACCAAAAGTATGTGCTAGTGCTAGTGACTGGACAAAGAGATTGTCACAGATTTAAGATACCTTTTGATATGATCTAAGCTTGTCTGCTACTAGAAATCCTATCTCCGGAAAAGGCTGTACCCTATGAAGTCAGTGATCTGTATCCTATAAAGATACCATAAGTAATGACATTACCTCCATTTCAATCTAATCTAGTAATTTGTGGCTAAAGACATCACCTAACTTCCTTTATTAGCACTGGAGCAAGGCTGTGAAATTCATCAGAGAAAGAGAGAAAGAGAGCAAGAGAGGTTCCTCCTTTATCTGTAGGATCACATTACCAGCCTTTCCTCTTCCTATCAGTAATGCATGACATCACACAACCTCTCTATCACACGGGTCATCCCACTCCTCTCCCTCTATCTCATTCCTCTGTCTTCCTCTTCCTTTGTCCTTCTATCTCTCCGTCATCATGGAGCCTGGAGCTTATAGTGTAATGGCAGTAATGGCACACATGCAGCTGAAGTATTTAGGTGTTAGGAGCCTAATGGTTTCATATATCATTTCGTCCTCCTTTTCTCTCTTCTCTATGCCTTGAAAATATACCATGAGAAGCTTTTCATGACAGGGACCATATACCCCTCTGTCTCCATCCCACAGAACTGCTGACTCTCAACTAATGGTGTTCTCAACCTAACATGTATTTTCATCCTGTCCACTGAACAGCTCACACACTAAAAAGCATAGTGTATGGCTGAAACAGGCATACAGGGATCTGCATAGAAGAAGAATTACTCCCCTACGCCAGCAAGCAAGTGTACGCATGGCTTTACTCACTCACTCACACACATACATACATACATACATACATACATACATACATACGCACGCACGCACGCACGCACGCACGCACGCACACACACGCACGCACACACACGCACACACACGCACACACACACAAAAACACACATTAATGCATGCACACAGTCTAGCTTTTTCTTCTCAGCATGTCTGAGCAGTAATGAGAACATTAGCAGTGAGGTGCCGAGCATCACATTATTTGAATGGAAGATCACCCCAACAACACAGCGATAACCTGTTTGGCAGAAAGAGGGAATACATAATCAAACACATATCAGCTTATATCAAAAGAAATGGTGTGATCTTTCAAATGTAGCCATGAACAGCTTTGATTTACTTGACTTTCTTTGAGCCATACAGAAGCTACGTGTTAACATGCAAACGTCTTAGCTGTGCTCCATTTCCATACTACATACAGTTTACAGTAGTACTGTATTCTGAGCAGTTTTTGTATTCAAACCAAAAATAGTGAAATTATTCATTATGAAGAGTTGTGAGTGTGGTAATGATGGAAGCTATTCTAACATAATATCATGCGCCTACTTGCAGCTTGCAGCAAGAAAAACTAAATTACACATGGTGGTGTAAGACTGCTTCAGGACGTTCTCAGGAATACAAGAAAATTGGTCTTTGTTAAGTATAGAGCTGCAAAATCACTTTTTTTAATCAGTTTACCAGATATTTAAAAAATAATAATCCTGACTCTATTTGAAAATCCCAAAACAGATACAGCAAAACTGAAACTGCACCTCTAAGTACTGCAACTTCAAGCAAGTGGTGATAAATGACCATCACAGATTTTTTTATACCTTGTCTCAAAACCGTAATCTTTTACAAAGAATGTTTTTTGTACCCTGTGGGCTTTATGTAAAATAGTGAGTCTGATTTGCAACAATGGGAATATTCATCAAATAGAATTTGGTAAAAGCAGCATAACTTTTCTCAGTCTACACTCATCTTGCCACTGCTACTACTGTAGCTGCTAGATTTCCTCTGACAGCTCTTATTGTAATTGTGTATAAAAAAAGCCTCACTGGTCCGCAGTGGTTGGATGCTTGTGTAAATCCTCACCTATGCACCCTTTCTCGACACTTAAATATCTTTGCACAATGAAAGATGTGACGTGATTTCGTCTTTCTTTGGCAGCCATATAAAGGGTGAAAGAAAGTGTTTGGTTTTCAGTATGTATTTTCAGTATCTGGGCACTGTCCATTGGGAATATTAGAAATAAGGTCTTCTGAGATCAAATCAGCCTCCAGCATATAGCATGTATAAGTTATACTGCACATACTCTACAAAACACCATCATCAGTCATTCCCACCTCCAGGGAACTGTCAACTCCTAAGAATGTAACAGTCAAAGATAAATAAGAGAGAACTCCCAGTTGAATATGAAAAAATATATAAAACATATTTCTTACTTGTTTGGATGTACACTATGCTTTAAATTTCATTAATTATCTGTTATTGACTCTTTCTGCATCAATGTGCAAAGAAAAATCACCCATTACCTTCCAAAAGAGCAACCAATCATGATGACACAGACAGCGTGGGCATGCACGTGTGTGTGTGTGTGTGTAGCTTAGTGAGGGAAGTTTAAGTCGGATGAAAAGGCACTGCATTCCTCACACGGCTCATCACTTGCCTGTTAGCAAAATGAGGAGGCTATTTTGTCTCTATCATGGATCATAGCGAAATATTTTCTCTAGTTGAAAATTAGCATGTACGGTTGCAAGAAGGGTCGATGATTTCATTTGGAGAGAAAATTACTTATTAAAGGCAGGGAGAATTGGAGAAGATGGGCCCTGCTCGTGCCAGATCAGTCACAGAGGAGTTGACAGACTCTGACCGTTACCTGTTTATCATCTGACCTGGCCGCAGCCTCAGAGTGTTGTCTGTGATGACAAGCCATATTGTTTGTTAAAATTAAAGTTCTCTGTGAATGCATCTCTCCAGCAGTTGCTTTCCCCTCATTTTCATTTTTTCTCTGAGACTGTGTCGGAGAAGCTTTAGCTCTGTTATTATCACACTGAGACCTTGACACATCTCCATGGGTGAGAGGTTTCCGTTTGTTTTGAGGCCAACCTTCTTTCCAAATAATGACAGTACTTATTCATTATCTAAGTGTTCCTCATATGATTATTTTCCATGAATGGACCATGGTTAATTTAATCCAAATGGATGCTACATAATGAATATCTTCTATTAATCTTGCTATTGCAACAAAAGGATTTCCTCATCCATGTAAAGCTTGTTATTGACAAGTACCATTTACTTGTGCAGCAGCAGACATCCAACATATCTCCTTTTTTAAAATACTGACACAACGTTGGTGTTAGAGGACTGTGACTCGGCCTCTGGAGCGTGGAAAGGCTTTTCAGAGCAATCGAACTCAGACAAGAGGAATCAGTGAAACATACAAACACTCCTCTCCATTTGGAAGAGACACATAAACACACTGACACACACAAATACAGACAGTGTGTGCAACTGTAACTTAACTGGTCAAGTACGAATAAGAGTAACTACACTTGATTCTGAAATCCCATGGCATGTCCTAACCTATCCTCTGTCTCCAAGGATGAGTTTTGAAAGGCCTTTGTGTCCATATTAGAAGCTAGGTTGATTACAGGGGTTGGATATAGGCAAGGGTGTGAGCTAAAGCCCCAGTCAATCGGGTGCTTGGCTTATTGTAGCAGAAGTGGAAGAAAAGGTAGCTGAGCTGGGGAGGCTTTATCATAGCCTTAAACACAGACAAGAATAGGAAGACTAAAAAGGGAAGTGGTGAAAAGGGGCCGAGTCATGCATATGGAAGCGTCTCCGTTGCCTTCCACTGCCATCGCCTCATTTCACATTCACACAGCATTCATCTCCTCCTGAGCCATTCAAGTAGTCCTCCCTTTCCTAGGGAGGTGAATTCAAAGGGGCTCTGCCTGCCTGCCGTTTTCTTAAGATCCCACTGAAACTGCTCTGTGGTAGCTCCAAGGTGAATAGTAGCCAGCACCTCCCAAACACTCCTGTGGCTCAGCCTTTATCAGCAGGCCGCGCTCCACCCTGCAGAACCCCGGTCCTGCTCTGACACAGTTCAGACAGTCCCCAGGAGGGAGAGCTTTCCCTCCCTTAAACTCTCCCTCTCCCTCCCTCCGCTCTCCCTTGGACGCTGCAAAGGGGGCATAATCTGATCACTGCGAAACTTGCTGATCTGCTTCACAGTGCAGCTCCAGCAAGATGAGTTTGATTGGTTAGATCAGAATAGCTAGAAACAGAGAAGCTGGAGGATGGGGCAGATACATCAAAGATGTGTATCTGAACAGTAAATCCTGACAGCCTAATGACTGTGGGGAGAATGGAAAGTTAGCAGCGCCACTGACCGTAAGAACTCAAACAGGGATCATAATATGCAATTGGAAATGGTATTGTGTTTCAAAAAAGTCTCTTAGAACAATATCTTTTCATTGTGTTGAGGTCAAAGACAAACCTCATCTTATTTTATCATGTTACATTATGTAGAAGCATTTCAGTCTTCTTTTCAATTTTAATAAACCTTATCCGACAGCAAGATGTGATAACAACAGAGGGATGTTATTCTCCCTCATTTTCCCAGAGGAATTTCACTTCACATTTCCTCTACTCCATTCAAAGCTTAGACCTTGAGGCATCAGCTTCTCTTAGAAAAGTCTACTGGGAGAAGAGGATGTTAATCCATCGGTCCTGTACACATATGCTGCATCTACCTTCAAAAACTGGAATAATTCTATACCAGTGAAATTAAGCCATGGGAGCAGGCCATCAAGAAGGAGGCACAGCTGCCAAGTGTGTTTCATGCTCTCACTATGGCGCTGAGAGACACAGGAGGACCAACTGGGAATGGGTGACAGTTTCTGCAGAGGAGCATATTTTTCTGCAGAGTGAAGCCGCAACTTTACGCCATCAAAGCCAAAACAGTTGAATCAAAAACTTCCCCTAAGCCTGAATTATTAGATTTAGGCTTTCCAGAGACATTTTAACCACACTAGTGGAGTGTCTCTGGGGTGGTAAAATCGGTTCACTGTTTCGGTCCAGAGTGAAATAACTGAAAAACAACTACTGGATGTATTGCCATAGTATCTTGGCAATCCCTCCAGGTATTTATTTCAGGCTAACAAGACCAGCCCATCATCTGAATGAATGGGGAGAAAACCATAACTTCAATTTCAATGGTCGAGAGGAAATAAAAACTGCATGTATAGAATCTGTCAAATGCCTTAAAAATGCCTTTTTACCACAGGTTATACTTCTACTATGTGCAAGGGTTTGGCTTAAAACGATTGGCTAGACATGTTTCCCTTTTGGTTGTTATAGAGCAGACAATTGGCTTATTGGGGGAGGGGTGAGATATATGTAATGCAACGTCTTTGTTGGCATAAGACAGTTTTCTATTCAGGATTCTTAAAGTGGTTTGTTTCTCTCTTGTAACGTCTCTGCTTGAGTCTTCTGTCACTGACAATTTGTTTGGCATGTCTGTAATATCTAGATTAAAGGTCACAATTAAATCCAAGTTAGAGGTATAATATAAATAGTAGCTCAGTAAGTAATTTGTTTTGATTTGGTTCACCCCATGCCGCAAATAATTGCAGTCATTTTAGTTTAATATATCTATATAAATCTATCATATAATATATTATGATCCCAGTAACATCCCAAGTACTCTACAGGCTGGAATAACACATATCCTCACTCAAAAACTTTACATTAATGCAGATTTTAATCAATAATTAATTCTTAGCATAACTTTTCATGAAATCCACAGTTTGTTTGAGTCACCAGCCTTAAATCTTTAAATGGAAATGTGTATGCCTTAGTCATCTAATATAAAGTTATAAAGCTGGTCTTAGTTAGTTTTATAACCCTTATCATTAGTCATTAGCAGCATGAACATATTAGAAATAGTAAATTATAAAAAAAAAAAGATGTTACTGTGCTCTTCAGGAAACACAACTGCTCTTGGAATATTAGATTGTATTACGTGTGGATCTCTTTTTTTGTCTCTTATCCCAGAGTCATTGATCTGAAATGTTCCTCATTACATCAAAAGAAAAGAGGCCCTTGGAATGTCAAAGAAGATATAAATAGATGGTCTTTGGAGGGAGAGAGATTGAACTAAAGTGGAAGGTGAAAAAGAGTGGGGGAGTTAAAAGTATAGAGAAGATAGAAAATGATAAGAAAGATCTTTCATTCAGCTGGCTGTCTGGCAAGATAAAAAATAATCCTACTTCTGAAAGGTGTTGAAAGAGTCACAAAGGCTCTCCCTGGTGTATCACGGTACAAAATAGCCCCCCTCCTTTCCGAAGGTTTAATTCAATCTCCTTTTGTCTGGCACTGAAGGTACTGTTTGGAGGGCTGGTGGAAAACCAGGCTCATCTGTCTGCTACAATTTTCGCCACTTCTTATAATGTTTCATATTTGTCCATACAAGAGGGCAATATATGATGCAGTCAGGACTGAACTATACCACCAGTATGACAGCTCTATGCAAAGACTGTGTTCGTATTTCATATTTAACCTTCTATAGGAAGGTGAAGAAAAATATGTCACAGCTTAACATGTTGTACAGTGTGCTCATTTTGCATTATTTACAGCATACTTTACTAAACTACTGTATCTACTGTATGTCACAGTGCACATTACGTGGTTGGCAAAATTTGTGATGTGCTTTGTGTGCACCTTAAGATGATTTTAAATTTAAAGGACTAGTATTAATCAGTGCAACAATGACCAAATTTAAAATTTGTAAGGTTTTTAACAATTTGAGATGTCTTGAGCCTGGTTCAGGGCTGGTCCAGGCAAAGTGTAATGGAAGAATATTTTCTAGAATAAACCTGATCAATTTCTGATCCTTTCTCTACTGTTCTTTCTCTTCAGCTTGCTAGTGTTGCAAAGCTGGTTTCCATTATGACAGCTGGGCTCTACCGTTCGAGCATTTCACACATTTGAGCAGTAAATTACAGTGTCTGAATGTAAAATATGATTTGGCTGCACCAATGAGACTTACAAATACATGGAGAACCAACAACGATGAACAGTTACTAAATCTTTTAACTCTTTTCTCTTATTAGCAAACAGAACTGTACAAAACATTCCAACAAGTCCTCCAAGTTAAACGAGGCACAGGCGTTTTCTGATCTGATGCCTCTATCAGCAGAACGATATCATGAGTCACTTTTGAAAAAAATTCATCTGTTTTATGATGTCATAATGCTATGGTTAAGGCTTGGTTGGCTTAGTCACAACAACAACGCTGGTAAGGTTCAGAAAAAGATCATGGTTTGGGTTAAGTTCCTTTACTCTGATCACCATTACTAGAGCTGCAAGGGGGCTTTGTCACTTGAACGTAAACATGTGGAATTTTTGGGGCAGTTGCTTAAACAACTTGTGCTGTTGATCTTCTGGGGAGAACAGTCTCAAACACTCAGGTAGCAGCTTCTCATTTGTAGCCAGCGGTCAAGTCGTTTTTGCCGGTTAAAATGACAAAATTCGGGGCGTCGCGTAGCGCAGTGGGCTACGCAGGCGCCCCATATATAGAGGCTACAGTCCTCGCTGCAGCTGGTCCTCGGTTCGACTCCCGCATCGGACGGCCCTTTCCTGCGTGTCATTCCACCTCTCTCTGCCTCCCCATTTCCTGTCTCTCTACTGTCCTGTCTATTAAAGGCAAAAAAGCCCAAAAAATAACTTAAAAAAAAAAAAAAGAAAAAGACAAAATTCACTGGCAGCAAGTCTTATCAGCTGTCGCTTCTGAACAATGATTCATGGTGATGGTGGGCCAAAATAGAAATTTCTGCAGAATTCTGTGGCATACTGGATTATAAAATTTGGATATTTAGACAGTTTGAGGAACAATTCTGATGAAACTTTGAATACAACTTACTTGAACTTGACTTTCAGCTGACTTAGGAGCGAGTAAATAATAAATGTGTTTTCATTTTTAGATGGCCTATCATTCTCAGACATGACTTTGTCTCTTACAGTATTTACTTTTGTGCCTCCCTCAGGAAAAATTGTAACAATCTAGTGAGCCATTACAGTCCATTTCTCGTCTTTTGTGGTCAATGTCAGCCATTTTGGTGGATAACATTGGGGGTGTTTCTGTTTCCAGTCTCTTCAGTTGAAAGTGGAGCTGCCTTGTTACAAAAGCAGAGTGCATTAGGGGTTGTGCCATGTGCCTCAGCAGGCGGCGGACAAGCTGAATTAGCAGCGGTAATGCCTTAGGCTGAGCAACAGGGCACTTACTGTTTAATCAGGTTATCTGGGAGTAGGGCCACAGCAGTATGTCTGCAAGGGTTTAAGGGGGTTTCTAGAAGGACAGCAGGAGAGTGACACAACCCTCAGAGTTCAATGATCCTAACCTGAAGGAAAGCTTTAGAAAAGGAAAAATGTTTAAAACTTTTAGGAAAATCTCTTTGAACTGCACTGCAAAAAGAGCGTCAAAGAAAGTTTCCTCTTGTCATTCGTTTTATTTAAGTTTGCTTACATCTGAAGATGTATTTCAAAAACCAATGAAATAAGTAGCTGTCTGATAAACCATATGACAAATGCGAAAGGACATACTGTTTTCTGTGTCTGTGTCAACGGAATAGAGTGTTGCAAACATAGTTAAGTAGACAATTATGCATGTGAAATAACAAATTATAGACCACAGGCATTATCAGTGGAGTGCAATGGTGTGTGACCCTGTGGCATTAAAGTATTGTGGGTATATTTCTTAAAGGTAACAGCTATTATGGTGGCTTGAGGATATTTTTGCTAAGGTGGTCGGTGGTGGTGGTGTTGCCGGTGTGTGTACGTGTGTAAGTGTGTGTCCTTTATCTCTTGCCCACATACAGGGACTAAGTGCACATCAGGCCTGTTTTCCTGTGTGCAGGGCAGCGTATCCTGCTCTCCAAAGCCCAGGAAATTACAGTCCAGCCAAGCAGAAAACAGGAGTGGGATTTGGACAACAGGCTTCACCTGTCTCAGGCCTCAGGCTCATAAAGTTACACCTACCGTAAATGACATAGCATTAGATTGCTATATGAAACAATGGCGTATGCCTGTTACAGTGTGTAGGCGTGTATATGTGCACATTATAGGTCAGAATGTGCAATATCTACTGTTTATTTTAATTAATTTAAAATTATCTATTTGATTTCTTTCATTCTTATTCTTTTGTTATTCTTCTGATTATATCCCTTTATTTAATATCTCATCTGCTCCCTCACTTCCTTTTGGTCCTCTCTTCTTTCTGCTCCTGTCCTCTTGACAGTCTTTTCTCTTTCTTGTGGGGGCACACTGCCCCTCAAATTATTTATTACATCTGGCAGTTGTGTTAGCAAATACAAAAACTGTGTGTTAATTTAATTAGTATGGCCCGCACTCCGAGCAATAAATTCTGCGTGCCGAGCCCTTCAGAGACATGTAGACAGTGTATACAGCTATACATCTTTCCTATGTTGTGGCTACAGATAATAGTTTCTGATTGGCTGTCAAGCATCTGTTGAAATTGCGTAAACCCTCCAACATGCATAATATAAATTAAATCTTAAATCAAGTTTCAGTTGAAGACTATTTTATCTCATGTTCACACTTTCTTGCTCATCCATTCACACACTGCCTCTTTCTTGCTCTCTCTCTCTTAATCTTTTTATCTTGCTCTTTTTATAGTCAAGTAGTTTACTACATAAATGGATTTTAAGCACCAATCAACAATCAACGAAAAATACTCTTTCCTAACAGAGACGATGTCAGATAATGTATAATCATTCAGACGCAGTTAAGCACTGTGGGCTATATAATATATACAAAGTATCCACAAAGATGAGCAAGAGTATGCAGGGACATATACTGTACATAGAGATATCTAGACAGAGATGCAGAATACACACAAACACATATACCAAAACAAATACACAAAGTACTGTATGCAACCACCAGAAGGGTCAAATGTTTGGGCTTTCACCTAGTCACAGTCCTTCTACCTCAGCAACATGACAGATTAATGAGAAATCCTCTCTCTCTGACACCACAGCTGATGAAAACAGCCACAGTGGAGTAGGTTTAAGGGAAAGGACAGATAGAAACGGGAGCAGTGACTGTAAAATTTGATTAAACAACAAAACCGTGTAGGCATCCATGAGATCTGTGCCTTGTGCTGCAAGGTATAAGGATCAAATACTGCAAACTCACCAAATTAGCAAATTGTGGGAATTATGTGTTCTGTATGTCTGCAAAAATGAAAAGCCTAAAGCAATTTAATGCTTACACGGTTAGGAATTTTAATACAGTATCAGAGGGAACCTGCCCTGAAATTCTTTAACTTGCATCTTTGTATTGTATGTGTACTGTGTGTAAAAAGGGGATTAGTATATAGCTGCTATCGTTTTCATAAGAAATGTATACAGACCTTTCAGGGAATTTAGGGGCTGAGGAGAATACCAGCAAACTGTCAGCATGTTCCTTAACCCCCCTGCCCCAAAACTATACACTCATGTATAGCAACAGTGAAGCTCATTAATGATGAAACAATCGGCTTTCTAATGCACATAAATGACTGACAGTTTTCTTACCATGCACCATAATGTGCAAGGGCCACATCACAATGTGTCTGCTGTGCTTGAGCTGTGAGTCTTTCTGGTCAAATATTATTCATGCAAATGTTATTCATGTATGTTTGAACAATCTAGTATGTATATGTAATGATGACTACATTGACCAGAATGCTGTTAGCAACTGGCACTTGTATTTCTATTGGTGAACTGACTACCAATATATAATCCATTAGATGCTTTATACAAACTAAAAACAAAAAAAAACTGTCACTATAAAAAGTGTCAGAAGCCACAGTCAGAGTAATTTCCATAGGAGAGATCTGTCACAGGATGCCACAGTTTGATATCTACTCTGTCAAAAATAGGTAAATGTAGGTAAAAATGTTTTGCTTTATTTATACAGTTTGACAACCTAACAAAGCTGTTTTGACGGGGCACCTTTTCACACTTTCTGAAAGCTGATATATTAAAAAAAATCTAAATTTCAAAACAGCTGTCAATTCACAGCTTGGCCTTTCTGGAGTTGAGATAGGTCCATATGTGTTTTTTAGTAAGCCCTTGCTTTGTCACTGTGTTCTGCAGCTTGACAGACAGAATATAGGGAACAGAGTATGGTGCCTTTTAGATCTGCTGTCAAAGGACATCACAAGGGAGGGTGCCACTTTCTACTGCAAGGCACAAGCTGAGGTGCACATCCCAAAGAAGCCTAACCAAAAAACTATCTAAATATTAGGATGTCTTTCATTTTCATTATTTCTAAGAAATTTAAATGTGTGTCTTATAACAGGCTAAACCACAGAATCAAAGATAGTAATTCTGTTAAATTGGCCTGTGACCACAGACCCCGGTTTCCGGAGCTATGGCTGACTTTTCAGACAGATAATAGCTTCCTGTATGTGGAAGTCACAAATAAAACCCAACCTGAAAATATTGTCCACCGCACTATTTGTAGCTGTATACTTTTTTGTCTACCTCAAATTTCAGCATTTCCAATGTAAGCACGTACAAAGGACTAACCACACTTTTTGTTGTGATGACCTGCATTACTGAGGGTCATCTTGTTACCTGTGTAAACAAGACTGTTATTTATCACTTCACCTTCTATCCTTCCTCTGTTCTAAGCCAATTAGAGTCCTTCCCTGCCATTCTCAACCCGACCTAAGCTTGTCATAACCGCAGTGATAAGCCCTGCACCCCTCTCCCTTCCTCTCCATTTTCCATCTCATTAACATTCATTTTCACCCTAATTGAGCTTAATAAGAAAATAATGTTTGACATTAAATCCTTGTGAACATGTGGCCCAGCTGATCACTGTGTCTGTTTGTTCTTCCACAGCAAATGTTTATTTTGTCAGGGGTTTGTTTGTTTGCTTGCCTTGCTGGGATCTGTGGTTCTTGTAATAGCCTACTTACAATTCCCAGTTTCCATCTGTTTTGAGTTGACCCCTTGCTGTTGTTATGCTGAAGACTGTACTTTTCTTAACTCTTCTACCTAAGTTTTGTTTACATTGTGCTTTTACTTGCAACAGTGTCTGAGTCCATATATTTCAAGCTGAGCCTCCAAAACTCTGACCACTGCACTTAGATACCAAGCCAGTCAACTTTATTGATTTAATTTCTTCAAAGCCGGGGGTGATATTATTTTGATATACAATGACCTTGTGGGGAGGGTGGAGCATTTCTTTGCCAATAGCAATCAATCATCATCATACCATAAAATAAGGAGGAGAAGCAAAGAAGGGAGTGGAGGTAAGTGGGAAGTCCGTTCAATACAACCTCAGTTGTATGTACAACAGAACACTGATGCGTTGGTGTATACTGACAAAGACACTTAAGGAGTCCACACATTTAGGTGGTTAGACAAGGCATAGAGTCTTAAGCAGAGGACCACCAGAGGGTCTGTATTGACTAACAGCCGACAGCTCAGACATGAGATTGACATATAACCCTGAACGTGAGGAGCCACACTGAGGAGAGAACGATAGAATCTGTATCCAATGAGCCTGTGTATATTCTCATTTGTCCAGGTCATAGTATCCTAAAGGAGTTTTTTTAATCGAAAACAACTGGACTAGGTTATTTGTCTGGGAAGACGTTTCACCTCTCACCCAAGAGGCTTCATCAGTTCGTGTACGCATCTGACCAGGCTAGGACTGGTCCTACTTTCTGGTGTGGAGACCCAGGTATTTAACCTCTTGTGGGCGTTCACAATCTGTATCCAAAGCAACATCCACTTTATGTCCAAAACAACTGCCACCAGGGGGAACAGAATGAGGTTCAATCATTTCTCTTTATGGATAAATCTATAAACACAAGATTGGCATATTGCCTGATAGAGCTATGATGCTGAACTTGCTATGAAACAGTCATGTATTCAGAAATCCTCCTTTTAATTCTGTAATTGGTCTCTACTAACTACTGAGGAAAATATCTGGCTCTTTATCTGCTAAATGCCCCACTATTTTCACAAGCTAGATGCTAACCAAAACAGCAGTTCTAACTTGGAATACAAACCAATGACTTCAAACACGCTAGAACGTTTAATAGAGACCCCCATTACATACAAGTTGTCCTCGAAAGTATTGTTACTATAAAAATATTGATAACAGATTAAATACATCTAACATTATAAAAAAAAGCTTTGTCCTATAATCGTGATATAACCTGAGCTTCAGATTCACTTTGCCTATAAAATGTCTTTAGAGTGAATATTTCATATTTCATCCCCACACAAGCCATTAGCTGCAGTGGGAAAAGAGACACCCATAATGAATGTGACTGGGATTGCCTGCCAGGACCACTAGGCACTAAAAAAGTGATATAGTCTTCATTCTGCACACAGTGTCGGACTATTGATAAATAGGTGAAAGTGCATTTGATAGGAGCCCCTCGTTCTAAGCTCTGACTGGGACACAGCTTTACTATCTCTTGTGATAAGAAGAGAAAGAGCAAGATATCGCGCAGGCCTGGTTGGGAAAAGGATGAGGAGGGCAGAATGGAAAGTGCTGCATGAATGTGCCTTTGTGTACAATGTGTGTGTGTGTGTGTGTGTGTGTGTGTGTGTGTGTGGGGTTGTGTGTGTGTGTGTGTGTGTGTGTGTGTGTGTGTGTGTGTGTGTGTGTGTGTGTGTGTGTGTGTGTGTGTGTGTGTGTGCACACGCGTGCAGGTGCATTCACATGTACAGTATGTGTACAGAGATACATACCAGCTTGCCTTCAGGTGTTACTACTATCAGATTAAAAATAATGATGATCATTAGTGATGGCTGGGACACGATAAATGGCATAATTGATTCCAGGCCAATGTGACAATTGGTTTCATTCGCTGTGGTTGAATTATTTAGCCATTGACTAAAGCCTTCAATAAATTCTCTGAACTTATATGATATATGAGGAGCAGTCTTGCCTTATTTTCAATCTAGCATCTACAGACACACATAATCAAGTCAAATGCATTATGTGTGGTTAAAGCTGAAATCAATAACACATTTTAGTTAACTTAATGTTATTTTAAGTCAACAGCATGGTGGAGTGGGTTTGATGCTGAGACAAGTTGAATGTATTGAGTTTCTTTGCTCTGATTAAGGCATCACATGACAAGTCACATGTTTTCCATCATTGTGTTGAAATCAACAGCAAAATACATGTACTGGAATGCCATTTTTGAAAAAGTTAAATCAAATAAACAGCAAACTCCAACATTATCTTCCCTGTGTAAAAAGTAGTATCTATCTGAGGCAACAAAGGACGCAAAAGGCAGAAAGACAAATCAGTCAAAGATGAGGGTTAATATTGGTTCGGAAGCCTCTGCATTGTGGAAACAACAAAGTGAGGGAAGATAAGGGATTCAAAGCTGAATCAGCAACGTTTGGACAGGTAATGTACTCAGTAATAATGAAATCTGGAGCTGCTCTAATAAATCACCCTTATCTTGCAATAGAATTGCTAGCCATGTGAGTGGATATAAATTCTGGATTGGATAATTGTGTTTGGATAATATTGGCTTGTAATGTTATGCAATGTGTCTTTCAGGTCACGAGCACAGTAATCATGATAAGGCAGCAACAATCTAAAATCTTAAAATTACTGTAAATGAAATACTAGAATATACCCTGATATTAAGTTTCACATTTCAGTCTGTGTGCAGGTCCTTCCTTTTTTTTTTTTTTTCAATCTACAGATTATTTTTGCAACCTTTTTCCTCATTTTTCTTTTTCTCGACACATTTGATTCTGCTCATTCATTGTGTCTTTAAATATCTCTGTGCCGAACTAAACTTTTCCATTCTGAACACAGTAAAATCTTTGTGGAGAGGGTCCCCAGACCCTCATTCTCTGCTCTTCTCTCGTCTTTGCTGTCCTCTTTTCCCCATTCTCTCTTCTTCCCTGGAGTTCTACGTGCCAACTTTTGTTATAGCCACCAAGGACCCAAAAACTTTATTTCACTGAGCTGTCACAACACTTTGAGGATATAAGAAAAAACTATTAGATAAGTATGGTTGCTTTGAAAGTGTGTGTGCTTGTGTAGCCATCGCTATGTGTGTGTCTATAATCTTTGTTTTGTAAATTATAGTAGCAATGCTGACAGAGTGGGAAAAGTATCTGCCTAAAGTCTCAAATTAATACAGTGCAAGTACTTGAAAGAGGCACACAATTTACAGATTAGGTGAAATAACTTAATTCAGGAAGCTCTCTCTTAAGAATATGAAGAGGGTTATTTCTTTCTGTGCATTCCTCTTGAACCTCAAACCAACAAAGAGATGGTTATGGACCACACGGTTAGAAGCTCAAGCGACGCTTCACCTCTGCCCTATGTCGTGTTGGCATTGAAGGAGTTGAGACCGGCTTGATGGGGAGGAATCCTCTGTGATTTGGGCTGATGCTAAAAATCTAGAACATATATGTACAAGCACCGTAAAATGGATGAATTCTCAACAAGCCCGGTTGGCTTTCTTCTTTTATGCGCTTTCGTTTCACGCTCTCCTATCGCCAGATTCCAAGAATCACACTTATCACCCTAACTTTCCAGTTTCAGGAGGGGACCCCTGCAGAAACAGAGGAGATCCTTCCCCCTTTTTCTGTGGTTGGAGCTCTAATCTGGGACATTATGGGTAAGGTCAAAGAGTCTCAGTGATTTTCCAGCGCCCAGTAACTATCCAGATGACCTCCTCTTTGTCCCAGATAATCTCTGCTCCAGGTCCTGCAGTGGCCCTCCTCCATTTGCAGTACTGGTGGTCCTCCATGGAGGATGACACACAGGAGTTTGTGGCTGCTTGTTCCATCTTCTAGCACAAGTCTTCCCACCAAAGCCCTGCAGGTCTCGTCTAAACACTTTCATCATGTCCTGCCCAAGCAGCAACCTCCAGGACTGAAAAATTTAGCCAACACAGAAGTGGCAAAAACTGCAGTTCCTTGAATGACCACTTGAGGCTGGCTCCAAAAGCGAGTCAATGCCCATTGACTCGCCCACTGTCGCTCACTGACTTCAGTTGCTGAGTAGCATCACATGTGTCATAAGACTAGAAAAGCTGTGTTGGTTAAAATAGAAACACTACATCAAAGTAGTATTTATAGGTTGCAGTTCCGGGTCCGGATAGGATTGCATCTGGATCCAGATCCAGGTAGTGAGCTCTGTGCTATGTCAACAGAGGGTATGACAGTATGAAATACTAATTATTCTATTACTGGATTTCTTCTTTCCATATTTACAGTAACATATTGTATATTCATAGAGGAGGACTGCAGGTGATGTCTTGCTATATCTGTTTTTCTATGGTTTCTATTCATGTCGGATACAGGGATGCTCAGTTAGTGGGTGTCAAAAAGTGCTTGTAAATAACTTTAAGATAAAAGAAATTTGGGGAATATGTCTTTGTGTGTTTGCTTCTCTCTGCCTTCCATTCTGTTCCTCTCCTGCCTGCTTTCCTCTCACATCTGTTGGTATTTACAGAGTGAATTATTTCTGAGTTTTTACAAAAGCCAGTTAGCTTATCAACAGCTTGCACCCAGCTGAACACCCTCACTCACGTCTGGTTTCAGAAAACAGGATAAGATCAAGTGACTGACTTAAAAAGTAGATTTTCTCTGCCCCTCTCTTCCTTTGTGTTCTAAGGGAAAATGCTTCCGTCAGGCAGACAACCCCGAGGGCACCAAACCCAGCCGGCACCTCAAAACGGCTCTAATGTTGTGTTATCATAGAGGAAACCACCAACTTCTAACTGATAGCAGCACCTTGACGAAATACTAAGTCCATCCTTTCCCAAACAACACTGCCAATTTCCATAAAATCAAAGTGCTCTTTCACAAACCTACCCTGATCTATTACGTTTTTTTTGTTTTCCATTTGCCAGTATGCTTAGCTTAAAAGATACTGGTGAAAGTCAATTTTTACATAAACACCAAAACTGACATAGAGACCAATAAACGTGTCGAATAATCAGAGTGAGGAAGAGAGAGAAAGAGTCCCAGGTGGACAGAAAGGAGAGGAAAACACAGACACAAACACAGTAAACGCCAGATCTATCAAAGGCGAGCACATAGGCACACATGCACGTACGTGCGCGCGCGCGCGCACACACACACACACACACACACACATACACACAGACAGACAGACACACACACACACACACACACACACATAAACACACACACACACACCTTGTAGGAGTCAATGGCCTCCCGGTCCAGTGAGCGGCTGACTGACACTTCTCCTGTGTCTGTGTCAATGATGAAGAGACCTTTGGGATCCTGGTCAGCACCGGGGCCTGTCAGTCGGAAGATGTGGTTCCCCGACTTCTCTGTTGAAATCACCTGCACACACAAACAAACAAACAAACAAACAAACAAACAAACAAACAAACAAACAAACAAACACACACACACACACACACACACACACACACACACACACACACACACACACACACACAGAAAAATTGTAAGCTTTTCCCATTTCATTCTGAGTCAGTCTATTTCCTGAAGCAAAGAATTACTTTCTCTGTTTTTTTCCAAATTCAAATCCTGTTCTTTAATGCCGAGTGTACTGAAAAACACTTTTTATTAGAATTTGTTGATATTCATTTGAGCAAAAGAAGCTTACTGCATCTTGAATGGTGCTGCAAAACCCTGATAGCTAACAATTAAAAATTTATATCAGAAACGACTTTGATTTGATTTCATCAGTTTGCAAATTCAACTCATGTAAAATATGAAAGTTAGCATCATCTCCCTGAGCACTGGAGGCCTGCTGTGACCACTTGCTAATGCATGGTAGGATTACATTTAGATAAGGAAAGTGGAGCAGTTAAATAAATATAAAAATATTTTCCTCAATAATTAAGTGTGAATGTTATATACATTATGTTTTTTGTCATTGGGCTATGTGAGGAAGCTTTAGAGCCAGTCCCTCTGAAATGGCCTCATGCAATAGATATGCTCTTGATGAGTTCTGACAAGTTAGTTCGCTGACAATCCTGTTCTCTCACACAGGAGTGATCTGACCCAGTGACTTTTTGGTTACTGTACTCACATGAGACTGACGTAGCCAGCAGCATCCACAGGTACACCAGCAACAGGAACGGGCAGGATAACGAAACAAAGACACAGAAAACAAAGCATGTTAGATTCACAGAGCAAAGCAAAAACAGCATTAAGAGCCAAAACCTTGTGGATCTTTGCAGATCTTGACTTCAGGACAAATGTTAGAGGGAGACACACAATAAAATAGTCAAAGAAGAGAAAATGTATGTGTAGAAAATCTTTACAGAATTTTGAAAAAATGCACACAAAGATATTTTTCTGCTTTTGGACAGAGCCCAGCTAGCCGTTTTCCTTTTCTTTCCATGCTTTATGCTAAACTAAGCTAAATGACTGCTGGCTCCATCTATATATTTGCTGTAAATGAGAGTAATATTAGTCATCTCATCTAACTCTGGGCAAAAAACACAAATTAGGTAATCTCAATCACAACCTTGTGATCAGGATTATCACTGACATATGAAAGTGTTTTGAGAATGACGACAGCATCATGCACAGTGCAGTCAGTAGTGCACTGAGCATGTGCACAGAAGTGCTGGATTTCAACTTTAAAGAGTTTTTTTGTTCTTGCACTGTTCATCACCTGGTTGTGAACCCTCCTAAATCAAAGATGAACGTCGGCATTTTAACCTCATAATGATGTCTTCATTTCACATCCCACGTGCTGGCGTGCAGAGCCACACCACAACACTGTGTCACTGTGTAAATAAACTACCAGTTTATACTGCAACCATATAAGCACACACAGTGTTGTCACTTCTTTAGACCTTCTGGGCCTTCTGTCGGTGTATGTGAAGGATCTAAATGGTCCCCCTGCACTGGGCTTCATGATCAGAGGGATGCGATGAGGTCACCTGTAATGAGAGCGCGCTTCAATGGGACGGCAGCTAAATGAAGGCCTTTCTAGTCCCCACTTGAAAGAGCATGGGAGATGATACTGCAGTGTTACAAGCCTATGCCAGATGAAGCTCAAGCCCTTACAGCCTCTCCAAAGCTCTTTGCTATTTATCTCGAAGTCCCACTTCATCTTTTCCCTCTAGTTCCTCTCACTCTTGGACGCCTTGGTCCCCCGCTTCTTACTCTCTCTAATATGCCCTTCCTCATTCTCCAATTCAGCATCCATATCTTATGCTTCATTCATTATTTTCCACTCCTCTGTACTGTATCCTATAACACTTACTCACTCTGCTCATTTTGTTTATCATGCCATATGATAAGAGTGAGAAATGTAAAAATCCTAAGGAAAGTCTGTCACAGTGTGTTTTTTCTTATTTTGAGGACATAAAGACTGATACAGAAAACCCACCTATGGACACACTCTCTCTCACACACACACACACACACACACACACACACACACACACACACACACACACACACACACACACACACACACACACACACACACACACACACACACACACACACACACACACACACACACACACACACAGGTGCAATTGCTGTCATTCAGGACAGAGATATTTCTGAGCAGTAATCACAGTGGCAGCCAGCGCCTGCTGAGAGTGACAAACTGGGTCAGATGAAGAAAACTGAAAAAAGAATGAGGTGCAACATTAGTTGGATTCACAGATGGCTCAGCGTCAAACTTGGATAGATGCGGGGGGAGAGGAGGAAAAAACAAGAACAGACGTACAGGTAAGACAGGGAGGGCGGGTGTGAGGATGCAGAATGAGAGAGTGAGAGACGAGGAAGTAGAGAATGTGAGAGAGGGAGAGACAGTTGATAGAGACAGTGACTTCAGCTGAAGAGTAACTGAAGTGTCAGGAGAAGTTTAGTGTGATTAGGAGATGTCTCTGTGGGATACAAGTGTGATAATATGCACCTTGCATACACATACACTCCAACTTGCACACACATGCTGGCACAGAAACGTACACCCAGTGGCTTTGTCTCCACTGAGTCTGTCTCCCTCTGTGTGCGTGGGAGGACTGATGGGAGAATCTCACCTCTTTCTATCAGCTCTCATTACCAGCCAAGCAGACATGAAAGACTGCCGGGCTCATGATACTGCGGGAAGATGACAGGAGGTGTGGCGCAGCTCCACAACACCAAACACCTCCGAGCACATCGAGAGAATGAACACCAAAACAACTGATCTGCACCGGTTTGTGTATGTTTATGTGTGTTGGTTTGTGTGTATTAAACCCTTGATATCACCTCCTGTTGTCTGTGTTCCTGTCAGGTGTCAGGAGGGCAACAAATAAAAACCTGTGGAAATGTACAAATGTGTACACACACAGACATCTCAGAAAACTTGTTGTGTAACTTGTAAAAAAAAAATTCACTGAAGTGTTTTTTTTTTTTTTTTGCATTTCAAAATCAGGACAAAAATCTGCTGTGCAAAGCAAAGTGTACCAAAGAAAGTATAAAGCTGGTCCAAAAAAAACATCATCACGCTGAATTATTATCATGCAAATATTGTATCATCACACATTTTTTGAGGGGGAGTGGGGGAGGATTTCAACTCCAGTCATTGTGTGTGTGTGTGTGTGTGTGTGTGTGTGTGTGTGTGTGTGTGTGTGTGTGTGTGTGTGTGTGTGTGTGTGCGTGTGTGACAGCGAGTGAGAGAGAGGGGGAGAGTGAGTATGCAACAGCATCTCTAAGTGGTGCTTCTGTTATCCCTATCAAGGTCATACAGCCAGCTGCGAATGACAATCACAGCCAGGCCGTTAGTGTGTGTGTGTGAGTGTGAGAGAGAGAGAGAGGAGAGAACTTTTTTTTCTTTCTGCTTTTTTTTGAGGGGGTAATGATGGTCTGATTGTGCCTTTGAAGGTGAGTGAGACCCTCAGTGGTCAGGAATGTGTCTAGTGTGTATACGTGTGTGTGTGTGTGTGTGTGTGTGTGTGTGTGTGTGTGTGTGTGTGTGTGTGAGCATGCTAGGCTTGGACCTGTACTTGGCCTGACTGTCTTGCCGCTCCAGCCTGCTAATGAAGGGAATGAGGCAAAAGAACGGTCTGGTGAAGACTTGGACAGCGAGGATCCAACCGAGTCCTCAACACAGGACGATGAGAAAACAATGGTGCTAATTAACTGGCTTTGATTGGTTAGCCAGGCCTCCGCTAATCATTACCTCATTACCAGCATCTCTTGGGCACTTCACACCCGGCAAAGCTGTTTTTTATCGCTTCTCCTCGTTTTTTAAAGTTCTCTCATCAAAATGGATTTCACATCTGTTCGATGCATCTGGGGTCCAGACCTGAATTACAATGTACGTCAGAGGGTTTTAACTCACCACCGGCAAACATCCGCCACAAACGGGCATGATTAACATGCTGAAAGACAGACTGGGAGAAAAAGGCAGGAACTTCCTTTTCTTCCTCAGACAATTAAGACAATCAATTAGACTAAATGACGAGGCCCGCAGGCTGCCTGCTTTCTAATCTTGGAACATCTCACAACACAACTTGCTCACTTCCAGCTTGGAAGTTTAGATAGAGCCTTTGTATTGAATGGCTGCTTTTTGTGAGAGGAGGAGAAACAAAGAGGCCTAGATAGATAAGGAAGGGGAAAGATTCATGAATAAAGGAAGAAGAAGAAGCCTGTAACAGTTAACAGACACCAGGTAGAGGGCAACAAGACAGAGGAAGAAGCCAAACTGACAGACAGAGAAAATCAGGACACATCACTGTGCTGAAACAATGGAACAAAGCTGCCAGACACGTCTATTCTCCTTACTATATTAGCTGGGGCTACAACCAAACTAGGCCCTCATTCCTCTCTCCAACAGCACTTTATTGGAGCTGTCATGTCAAGTGAGACATGTTGTGTTGATTTGCGAGCTGGACCCTGAGGTAAGGAAGGATAAACACAGGTTGAATAACTGACAACTCCAGCACAGCACAGAAAGTTAGGATGGCTTCAAAGACTGCGTTTGAAGTGAAGAAGTGCTTCATGCTGATACATCTGAGATTTCATTTGTTATTTAATGGGGCGGTGTGTGTGTTTTGTTTATTGTTGTTTGCACTTCTGCTTGTGTGAATTAGTGAATCTGAATTAGTGGCTTTTTGGAATTAGTAAACAATGAGCAGGACTTATTTAGAGTGATCTCTCCTTTTCCTATAACTGCTCTCTCTGATAAGGGGTTTCAGGGATGTGAAGTGCACTGCAAATACAGTGAATGGCAGATCAGTACTGAGCAGTCCATCACAAATATTCATACCTATGGGTAACTGAGACATTCCAAATAATCTAACTGAATTTCTTTTGGACATTTAACAGATCAAACCCAGAGACATGAGAACACGCACACATCTGACCGCTCCAGGCTATGAGGCTTAGGACCCAGGACCTTCTCACTGTGAGGAAACAATGCAAACAACTGAGCCAACACACACGGAAACAGCAAAAATCCAAATTGACACCTCATCTGGATCGGGCAGGTTGCAGTTCACTTTATACTTAAGTTGAAAAAAAAAAAAACCTGAATACAAATTTAGCAACTTCACTAAATTCTGTCAGTTAAAGTAAAGTGTCTGAATTCTCAGGTCTTGCTACAGGCTACAGGCTACAAGGTGCTCAATAAACATCTAAAACATACCTAATCAATTCCCCATTTGTTCCAAATTTACTGAAAGATTACTTTTCTTCTGCCCCCTTTATAGCTGCAGCTTGCAGGGTGGTAGACTTGGCTGTGATAGTTCAGCTACAGATGCTGTGCACATACTCTAAACAAACCATGTCAACACACAAAAACATATTCATCATACAAAGAGGGAGTGACAGCTGTCTATCAAACCATCAGGCTTTGTCATCACCTGTGATTGGCCTGCCACAGGATTTAATAAAATTCCTAGTTTTCTTGACATTAGGAGAATTGCAATTTGAAAGATCCATGAGCAGCTGATGGCTTGTCATTAGAAAAGCGAACAGGTGCCAGAGAAGACTGACACTATTAAAATAAAAATAAAAAATAAAACATGAAATCCTAAACTTTCCTTAAGCAATGACTCTTCAGCAGCTTAACCCCTACCCCCAGCTGAGGGAACATAATTAAGAACTAATTATCTGCCACAATACAGCAAATGCAGTAATTTGGGGAATCTGACGTTAGTTTACATTATTGTCCAATGGCAAAGAAATAGAAAAGCATTTCTAGAACATTTTACACTGTAAAATATAGCATAGTCTACATTTTCCTCACCTGACCTGTTACTTTCATGTGTGTTTTAGTGTGTATTTTGCAATGTATCCTAAAGATGGCTCTGCTGCAAAAGGCTCACTAAAGATAATTCATTCATTCTTTCCATCATTAAGCCCATAAATGTCTGTGTGGCGTTTATGGAAAATGCAGTGCTTTTTAATGCTTTCTGTGCAATCATCAAGTTTGTGCCACCAGTGTTTCCGGAAGTAGCCCCTCTAATGAGGATGTCCCCTGCCTGTGCAATCAATGCACATACACACACATTCATATCGAGCATGTGGGGATGAGACTGATACAGACAGGCACTTTTCTCTAACATCATGCTCACACTGTTTTGAAGATGAGGCTGGTGGTCGTAAAACATGCCCACACTGTGAATCAAAAATGAATATATCAAAGTAGCGGGCTGGACTCAAATGAGTAGTTGGGTGTTTTTTTCGGCAGCTGGTGCTTATGGAAAGCTCTGACACAGGTCCAAGCCTCTGGGAACAGCTCTGGGCTGTGAGGTGATTTTTTGCGTAGTCACCATAGTCAATGGGACACATGATGCACACTGTCCCAAAAAGACCATAAACTGTATAATCATTACAAAAGGACCGACTATAAAATGACAAATTCATGTTTTGAGCAACAAAACAAGACTTTAATGGCCCCTTGTGATATGAGAATTTTATTCAGTAAAATTTGAAAGGTCTCTATAAACTGTGTCAGTCAATTATCTTTATGCCATACAGCCAGCACAACCCGCATGCTCTCATCTGGCTTGCGAAGGAAGGGCGCACTTGCTCTACTGACCTAAAAACTTTTTCGGCAAAGGCAACCTTCACTGGAATGAATTTGGGGACATCTTGTAACACAGCATCCAATTTCCCTAATACATCCATGGCACAGACAGGCTGGCTGGGAAAAAGCCATATGTGGTCAGATTATATGATTATATAGAAACACTGAATGGTAAAATACTGAAGAGGACAAATAATTTTTCCTTGAACATCCCTAGAACACACTGTAATGCCAAACTTAAAAATCACACTTACTACAATCCTAGACGTGAGCGAAAAATCTTCAGGAATACATATTTAAACTACTTGAGCTGATTGATTTATCTTCCTGAAAACTTGAGGAGTCTAAAATGGTCGTATCAGCAGCGACTGGAGTGGCACATACTAAGAGAAACATTTAAGCATATCCATTTCATTGCATGCTTCAGCTGCTGTATGAGTTGTTGTGAGCTGTTTATGGGCCCCCAAGGGAGGGCAGGGGAGAGACCTCTGTATCAAAACAATTCCACAGCTAGCAGGAGGTGTGACATAAAAAACAAGGTTCTTACCCTTCCCCTGTGAGTCCTGCTGACAGCCAAACCACCCTCACACCTCCAGCACACACGCGCACACGCTTACACATTCTGCAAATGTGTATGCACACACACAGTCATACATGTCAAAGCGTAGCCCATGCAATCTCACCTCTCCTCTTCTTCCTACTGCTTATCTCCCAGAGAGAAGGAGGGAGCATAAAAAATGAATGGCTGCCATATGGAAGAGGTAGGTTGCGTAAGAAGAGGAAAGCTATTGGGGTGGAAAATCAATTTCGCAAAGTTGCCGACATATACCTTCTATTGGGTAAAATAGCCCACATTAGCCTGTCTTCTCATGCAAAGCTGAGTGTGGAGGTAGGGGGAGATGGATGGAGGGATACAGGGATAGGAGAAGGATGGATAGACTTTGCCAATGAAAAGAGGAAAGAAGTAGAAATGGGGTAAAGAGAGGGAAGTAGAGACCACAACGGAGGAAGAGAGAGAAAAATAGTTCACGTCGCATATGGACTATGCTTCCGATTTGTCACATGAATGTGTTAAAAGTACTGCAATGGCTGTACTCATTAGCTGACACTTTGGCTCAATCCAGAACAGATCCACAGCATACAATAGAGCTCATTTATGTCCCCTATGGACCAAACTTATCTGCTGACTCTCTGCTCTCCCCCTGCAGGTCACAGAGGCAGAAATTTGCTCAACCCCCTCTGGATTACAGTTGTCCCACCAAAAATGTCACCTTGTGGTTCAACGCATTCACATAAGTCCTCCAACACCATTAATACCAACCTGGTACCAAACCCGGCCCTCGTGTTGCTTCACAGGGACCACACTGAGTACAGCGCAGGTATGACCTGTGGTTGTGCTCTCCAAGGTACAATTATCTATTATGCGCAGGGCTCAGTAAGGGATATCTTTTATGTTAGTCTCTGCGGGAATGAGATATGTGGTTGATCTCTTAGTGCCCAGTCTTATCTAGAACAAAGCTGCTAGACACGTAGAGATACATCAAAGCTTTGTAACGCGGGGAGAGAAATGTAGAGCCTTACACTGGGTTAAAGAATGCATGGCTTATATGGTTTGGTTTGTATGACCATTTGTCACAAGATAACTCAGTTGATATGATTTCTTGTCGAGAGGTCGAGCAAGACAAATAAATCCTTCATCAGTGATAAAACAATGAATAAATCCTTGAGGAAACGTGCTTTGGAGAATATTATGTCACGCAAATACCCCTTGTTGAAAATGGAACTGATAATGTGGCAAAACTGTATTTTGAAAACAGGCTACAGAACTGAGATTCACACTTTTGCAGTAATGGGAGCAGTAATGTCACACACAGGTCCACTAGGAGTCCTACTGACAGCAGCTCTGATAAAAATTCACTATAGCAAAGGATTAAATTGGATGTCAAATAGAGATGGTATAGACAAGCACTTATCCCCCCCGTCAGACTTTAATAAGGTAAACTGAGAAAAAGATGTGTGTCTCCACTGGGAACATTTGTTTTTATCCACCATTACACAGTTTTCTTGACCTGTCTCAAATATTTGATCTCTAACAAACTGAGAGACTGAAAATGAAAGTTTTTATACACGTAGTATAAGTATCACATGAGAGATGACAAGTAGATTGAGAAAAAGAGAGTAGAACACAAATAACTGTGAAACATGGTAACCTACCATGTACAAAAATGTGAAAAAGCTCTTTCCTTGTGAGCAAGTGAACACCCAGACTTCATAAGATCCAAGCAGCTGATGCCTCAGCCTCAGGTGCTTTTAGTCATTTCCAATCTTCTCCCTTAAGTTGAATTTAGAGGTTCAAACTGAGAATAAAATATGAAAATCTATGCCTGTGTTCATCACGATATCCAGCATACAGGTGTCAGGTGCCTCTCATTCATTCAGTGCAGTTGTTTGTGCATACATGTTTCTAATTCAGCTGTGATTTCAGACGCTGCCACTGCCACCTACGTGCCTTTAATGCCCGTAGATTCCCCTGACCTGCTCCTCTTCTCTGCTCACCTGTTCCTCATTCCCTCATTAGTTCCATGGTATATTTTTCACTTGTGCTCTGCCAGATTATCTTTGCGCCGTAGCTTTCCAGCGCTCTGTTCTTCGCCTGCTGTTTTGATCCTGAGCGTGTTTTGAACCCTGCCTGAGTTCTTTTGGATTTTGCCTGAACCCGACCCTTTGTAGTTTGTTTGCCTGCTTGGATTTATCT
Organism: Seriola aureovittata; assembly: GCF_021018895.1. Classification (NCBI taxonomy): domain Eukaryota; kingdom Metazoa; phylum Chordata; class Actinopteri; order Carangiformes; family Carangidae; genus Seriola; species Seriola aureovittata. The sequence continues at coordinate 21,638,289 of NC_079373.1, forward strand.
ATCCTTGTTTTTGTTTTGTTTTTCTAAGATTCCTCCTCGTCCTGAGTCGTGCTCTTGGGTCCCTTTTCTGAGAACCATGACTACAGGGTATGACTTAAAAGTTTCTGACCAGGGCCTCATTTCTCACTAACTGCTCTTAGATGTAAAGAACGTTCCTATAAAAGATAACCGTCATCCTAACAGATTTCATTTAGTAACCATTGCATTTTTGGAAGCAGCACATTGAGATTTATGGTGTAGCTGCCTGTCCTTCAACATGGCTGCCTATAACCATGCTCATTAAAATGCTCATTGTCTGTAGTAATAAAGCAGATAAAATTAATGGAAAAGGATTATATCAGTGGTCCAAATTGCAATTTGTTTACAATACTGATACTAATTACAAATAACAGTCATGTTATGTTATGAACAATTGCTAATAATTTGCATAGTGTAACTGTTGTCCTATTAGTAGGGAAAACTGGCAGAGTAAATACTCTTGATTTATACATGTAAATTATATATATACATACTGAAACATTAGTTAAAGCCTGTCTATGATTTTACTGTTTCATGAGTTACTTGCCCTCAAGCAAAAAATAACTACCTCAGATTTACAAATGACAATTCTTATGATATACTCTCTGCACATGAGAAGTTAACCCCAACATTATTCACCACTTGACTCTTTGTCAAGTGATCTTGCCAAGCCAAAATATCAGAGAATCTGAATAAGTGCCCAACTGAAAACATATTCATCAGGAAATTAAATTGAAACAGATTTTAGTGTGGTTGTAGCACTGTGCTAACTGCCACTGTAGTGTTAAAAGCTCTTTTTGTAGATTTAAGCAAAGCATATGATAGTAGATCATACTCTCAACATATGACTTCCTTTACATATTACATGGACAAGTGGTCCTAATGTCATGAACGATTGTATTAGAAACTAACTTAAAAGTTTGTGACTTTTTGTAATATTTTCTGATCCACAAAGTTTTTTATTGATTTTTTGGCTGGAAAAATGTTGATTGTAGTAGCCTGTTCTCAATCACTGATAGTATCCAAAAGCTCCACTCACACGAAGAAAAAACTCACTCACGAAAAAAAAAAACAGCAGCAAGTTCTGAAATTGGATCACTTAATTTCATAGGCTGATTGTGATGAAATCCTCCATCCATTATATGTACCTGCAATTCTGTCTGCTTTCTTCTAGCTAGCTTTCAGACAATTAATATCTTGGAAGAAACTACATTACATGATATTGAATAATATTTTGAAAATATATGTTAAAACAGTGAGGTATATGTTTCTGTTGTTTCTACTCAGAAACAACATGCATTAAAGAAATGAAAAAAAAATCAAGGCAGGCAGTCTATTTGTGACCAATACAATATCCACCACTTGTCCTTGTATGTGGCCAGCAATGGAAGCTTTCACTATGTTTTTGCTCATCCCAGTTAAACAATGCTCAAATGTCCAGGGGGCAAACAAAACTCTTCAATATCTGGTGTGATTTTTTGAGAAACAAATTGAGTGCTGTTCTTTTTTTAACTTAACAGATCAATAAACCAAGTGCTTGCCAGACTGAGATAAAGAATAAACTATCATCTGCACTGATTAGTACTTGGCCATTGTGTATTAATAAAGCCAAGATGATCTGTCTGTCATGTTCGGGCTTTTCTTTGCACTTCGTTTTAGTCAGATAATATTACACAGCAATTCTTAAGTTGAAAGCTCATCAGAAGTCTGAAGAAACAGGATGGTAAACAACTTCAGGCAGTGCCCTTTTTGTAGTTGTGTTTTCATTCCAACAGGAGCAAAGCAGGAGGATTCTGCTGGAGACCTTCTGACTGAGTGACATAAGTAATAAATGGGTACATTTGAATGGAGTCTGACAGAAACTCAGCCTGTACTGCTGGTGAGCAAACTTTCTCTTTTTGCACAAGTGAAAGGAGCCCAAACGACTCTAATGGCAATTTTCTCAGTTTTCTGCATTGGTCTGACATTATGTAAACTCATTCCATACATTCAAAGCTAAATTTGAATTTAATCTAGCATGCTGATCATTGTTCGTCACTGAGTATTTTATTACAGCATTTTAACTGCATGGTGTGAAAGAGATACTGTCATAAGATCAACTTCCTCCCATCCAAAGTTCATTTCAGTAAAATGATCATGAGTCCCCTAGAACGCATAAGATGTGATGGAGGAACATGAGTAAGAAAGAGAAAATTTCTTCCTATATCTGTAATATATGCTGTATATATAAAACAGTCAATACAAGACTAGATCAATAAAATAAAAATAAATCAGTACAGACCAAGAACTTCCTTAAGCAAATGGCTCCATCACAGGGGTTGACACTCACTGTAGGGACCCATTGAATTTGCCTGTGATTTGATGAGCATTCATAATCACAGAACAAATTCTCTTCAAGGAAAATTTCCATATTTTTATAAGCCTATATACACACCATATTGCCACCCAGAATTATCTTTCTGAACAAACAGTCTGTGGAGCTGTGTAACAGATTAGAGAGCGCACCAGACTCTTCTGTTTTTGGGCTAAGTAAGACCGCAGTGACAATACACAAAAAAGACTACAAAAATAAAAATAGACAATAAAAATAACATTTCCAAAGCTTTAAATAGTGCACACATTTAATATTTGGTTCTATACCTTAGGCAATTTTCTCTCCTGGGTGAGCATTTCAAACATAAAACCCAACTCCATTTTTTCCTTTTTTGTTATGAATACAGCCTAGTTCCGCTCTCAGGTTGAGAAATCAAGCCCACCTGAGTGTATGATGAGACAGTGGGTTTCTTACCTTGCCAATGGGCCTGGGGAAGGGGGCTCTCTGGTTCTCAGTTACAATCATAGGAGGGACCAGCAGGGATCTCTTAGATCTGTATGTCAGCGTCTGGCCAAGCCCCAGGATATTCTAAAACAGAGAAGAGAAACCATATTGTTAAATTTTGAAATAACAATGCTTTATATTTTAATGTTTTGCCCAGTTACATTGTCAAGCATGTGGTGATGTCTCTTATAATTCTTACAGCAACCCCACCTTGTCCACAATGACTTGTCAGCATCTTGTTAGCAATTACCCTAAACCCCACAAATGGCACATAAACACACAGCAAGCAGTCAAGTATGCATTTGAAATATTAGAAAAAACGTTTAAACAAGCTACTCTTGGACTGATTCCCAATCACGATGGCACAGTGGTACATACTATATAATAAGGAATGCAAAAAGGCTGAGCACCTGCATCTGGCAGACAGCCCCATATGCTTACCCGTTTGTCGTGAGGAGGGGAAGATGGGGAAAGGGAGGGTATAGGAGGGGAAGATATTCTCTGGGCAAACATGAAATAACTGTATCCATTGCTTTCACTGAAATTTAATTTACATTCTTTAATTCTTTATTTAGCCAATATGTTCAATATGTACACAAGAGAGCAGTAGATAAAACTAAGCATTAAAGCAAGTGCAACAAAGATGAAGAGAAATGATGAAAAATCAAGAAATGAGAGATGACAAGGTTTTGGTGAAGCAATTGCATTGTTCACGCAGAATGATCTGAAATGTTTTTTTCGCTCTTGAGAACACAACAACATAATCAAATTTCATCATCCACCCTGTTGCTGTTGTAAACAAACACATGATTATTACTGTACAATACAGACTTTCCCCTCTCTTCTACACTTTGAGAACACTGATACAGTTAAGGCCTTTCTGCTTAGATGTTGACAAAAATAATGTCTGTCACTGACACAATGAACAGGAAGCTGGAATCCTGGCTGCTAACATGGAGGTGATGGTGTGACACACACACACACACACACACACACACACACACACACATCCATCCACACACACACACACACACACACACACACACACACACACACACACACACACACACACACACACACACACACACACACACACCTCCTACTTAAAGCCCAACCTAAATTAATTTGTTTCTTTCAGCTACAGTATATATATTAAATTTACATCATGTGCTCTCCATGGAAAAAACTGTGATACCCAAAGGAGAAATGTATATCGTATACTTTTTTGATTCACGATTGCGTCACATGTCTATTCATCAACATGTCACAGTCATTAGTTTTCCATCTATGAAGATGAGTTAGAGCAAACAGAGCAAATTAAATTATTTAATTTTAAAATCCATATATGTATGAGGCAATTATATGTCACACAACAACCCGCATTAGCTTTCCTGCTAATGTCTTCTTCTCATCGAATTTATAACCATGGTCACTGGTCTTGTGTCATGCCTCAACTTGCTGAACTAGTGACCAAACCAACAACTACCAAACGCATTGCTAACTTAAGAACCTACCTGCAAATATCATTTCAGTCTATTCACATGCTAATGTGGTCCTTACCCTTTATTCCCACTGCTAACTACACAGTTTCCCCATGTTCCCACAGTTTCCAGTGCCAGTTTGTTTACTTTGACTCTCGTGCCAAGGCTCAGCCTACCAGCTGCTGTCAATCTAAGACATTGACCATATTGTTGGCTGCAAAAATGAACAATTGAATTCAAAATTCAAATGTGATTTAAGTTTTATTAAGCTTGGTAACACTAATCTCTGATCTGATCTGACCGATGCTTCCACAGCTCATTGTCCACATAAAGGCAGTCACTGCTAAAAATGTTGAGCAAAATGACAGAACAATGACAGTGAAGGAAACAACACAGCAACAAGCCCAGCCATTGAGCCCTGGGTAAAGTGACAACACAGTCTCAATATGAAAGGGAAATGCCAACCTGAGGTTTTTGTGGCTTCATTTGCAATGCAAATAGTCCCTTTTGTCCTTCATCTTTTACAGCCTACCGTGCAACTCTTTATTGACAATGTGCAGTGCACAGTGTGTATGCAGGGGGCTGTTTGCGTGTTTACTGTTCACACTGCTGTTCTTGGCTGACAGGGACTCTGGCACCACTCTCACCCCTGTCAGAATGACGGAAAGAGAACAGGTAAGAGGGAAAAACTGAGCCATTTGTTTACAGCACAGTGCCGACACTCAGACAGAGAGGGCAATGCTGCCGCCGATATCCAGCAAACACTCCACTAACCGCCTCACCTCTCCACTCTCCCCAGTTACAATGGTCAGAGAGAACATAATTAAACAATAATCATAAAAAACAACCCGACCAGAACAACCCAAAGACACACTGAGTGGTCTCTGAAATGGCCACTCTTATCAAACCCACTGGGGGTTGACCTTCCAAATGTCAAAGACAGAAATCTAAAACTGGACGTGAAGTAGTTAAACAGAACACTGCACAAAACTGTTTGCGATTATATGACCTATTTTGTGTCTAAAGAGCAAAGTCAGTGGTGTGTGTATATATATATGTGACCAGTTCACAAGCAAGTTGATGGACTTTTAAACACGGTGTGTTAAAATCCAGCCTGAGTCTGAAGCCCAGGGATGAGCACATCAATCCCATCATGCACAGGTCTCAGCTGTGTGTGATATTTGTAAAGGAGGGGAAGAAAAGCTGGGAGGCAAACAGGCACCATGAGGTATTTTTAGTGGCTGGATCTGGGGACAAATGGCAGGGGTTTTGGCTAGGATAAATCATGCTGTCAAATCAAAGTCTTCTCTGAGCTGACATACAGTGGATATGGAGAGGGAGTGATGGCACTTTCAACCCCATTAATGTTCTGCAGGTGGAAAGGGAGACGCACTGATGTTTAGTTGTACATAGACATTTGCCCTGCCAATGCCGGGTAAAATAACATAGTCCTACTTTCTTCCCTCTCGCCTACCTCTCTACATACCATTTTGCAGCTCTCCCTTGTTCTTTCCTCTCACTTAGCAATAACTTCTCTTCTCACTTTCTGCTTTTGCAGTGTGCAAGTGTGATGAATAGTGTTCTTACAGCTTGGTGACACCGTAAGAGAAGGAAGCCATGAATCTTTAATGTGTCCTGTTCATAAATTACTGCCGCACCATCAACCCTGATCCAGCCTTAATACATTTGCTTCTCTTTCTGTCTCTGTCCCTCAAATGATCATTAGTGCATTTCAGTGTACTGAGTTGAAAGTATCATCACAAAAGAAAAGATGTTCTCTCCTCTAAGATTTTAATACACTTGACCAGTGAGTGGTAACAAAGAGCAGGGATGCCCAGGTGCATATGTGTTTACATGAATACATTGTATACTGTACTAGGGTGTGTGTGTGTGTGTGTGTGTGTGTGTGTGTGTGTGTGTGTGTGTGTGTGTGTGTGTGTGTGTGTGTGTGTGTGTGTGTGTGTGTGTGTGTGTGTGGGAGGGAGGGAAAAATGGAGCCTTTATCATTGTCATCTGAGTGCAGAGTTACTGTGGCAGCAAAGTCACGTCCTTGTCCATTCTGCCATTTTCACTCTCAATGCTATATTGAGAAGTGCCATTACTCATTTCTGACAATGTGTTGAAGAACAGGAGAGAAATGGATAATATCAAGGCCAGCTATTCAATGTGGAATAAATTCTTGGATATGCAGCCAGGCCAGACAATCAGTCAGCTCTCCTAACACACAGTTAACTTCACTTATGTTAGTGTCAGCATTATGTACACTTACTTGGCAGTTTGTTAGCTACACTTATTTAAAACTAATGCAGTCTAATACAAGAGTCCTAAAATAAACAGTTCCTTTGTGTCAGCTATAATGTTCAGTTTGTGCTGAAACTGTTTTGATTCAACTTTATGGTCACTTGCAGTTTGTGGTGTTTTGAACGGATTGCATTACAAGGAAAAGTGTGTCTATTATTTTGTCATCCCTATTTTAGGCTAAATAACAGAAACACCTCTGCAATTCAGTTCAACATCACCACGAACTACAAAATGATCATACATTTGAATCAGCAAATTATAGGTGAATCAAACAATTTTATTAAAAACTCGACATTACAACCGTCATGAAGGTGGGATTTATTGCAGGACTGTTGTATTAGACGTAATCTGTTTTAGCTAGGTGTGCCTAATAAACTGACAACTGAGTATATTATATATGTACAAAACAATAAATTTACACTCGCTTGATAACATGTCCCTGAATGCGAGTGTTGACAGCACAATGTTTCACACTTTGTTAAAGTGTAATCAACAAATCATAAACACTTTTCATCTTAGTCAAGCGGAATACAGCGAGACACTCATGACTGATGCTTATTTCAAATGTTTAATTAGCCAAATTAATTAATATTGTGCCAAAGCTATTATGTGTGTACAATCTTATATGCAGATAGTGGTGTGGAGTGTGCACTGACAATAGTCCAACTGTTTCAAAACAAAGTCATTATTAAATGAAGTCATTCAAAACTCTCCCTATTAGAGCTAAATACAACCTACTTGCACAAATAATGTACAAATTAAAAGCTTAGTCCTTTCATTTGCTTTCATTTATATGGTTCATGTGTGAAAAATGAATATATGTAATGACATTGCTGAAAGAATATCTCATGGTCAAATACACTACAGCAATGATTAAACCCATTACCAAGAAAAGAAAACATGACAAATGTGTGTTTAAGCTGCTAGTTTGTGTGAATTGGGGAAGACACAGTTTATCGAACCTCACCGCTGTACAGAAGCTTTTAATCTGTATTTATAAACATTAATTTTTCAACCAACAGAATTTGATTATCAGGAAACTTTCTCAGTTTATTCTCCATGAAACCCATTTCTAAAATAATGTCTTTGTTATCCTCTGCTGACCTGAAAAAGTCATCCAGGTGTTGATCCATGTTTCCGTTGATTTCCATCACAGTCAAAATTCTCTCTCATCTGCAGCTGCTTCAGCATCCAGGAGGTAAGGTAACTAAATCTGAGAGACCTGAGCATCATTTTCCTAATTTAATTTTAGCTTCTCTATTTCACTTGTCACCTTATTTTAGGATTCATTCCAAAATTTTCACAGTACTGTATCTTCGACCTTTCAGACTCTTTTTTACGTAAATTGGATCCTGGTGACCCAAAGCAAGGCTTTAAGGCTGAAAATCAACACTATGTTCATATTGTAATATTGCAGTGTTGTGAGTCTTCTTTCTTCAGGAACTGCTTTTAAATCGTTCCTGAAAACATTAGTTTAGAAATTTGTTTATACTTAATTTGTCTTACTCCTGTGAGGGACATGAAGTAAAATTAAATCAAATAAAATATAATCAGCTTCCTGTTGTGTACTCAATCCCTTAAATGAAGACAAAAAAAAATACAAAAGCAATTTGGCTGTTTGCATTCATACATATGAACAGTGAATTACTGATATCCTGGTGGAAGAGGGACTGGATTAAATCCCAACATGAAATGTAACTGATGGGATTTGATATGATAGTTTGTTTCTCCAGTTGATAAAGTAGGGGCTACATTTTTGGCCTTTCTAATAATGATAATCAAAACACCATTAGGCAGAAGGTCTCATCAAAATGCAGTTAAGGTGTTTGTCTTTGCCAATACATCTTTACACCTTTCATGTTATATTCCCTCTTTATAGTATTTCACCTTATGTGAGACAAAGCCTATGTACAATCAGCACAGCTTTTTTTAAAATTAGAGGCATCAATAATTTGAAGGTGAAGGTTTGTTTTGCTGCTCTTGTAAGAAACATGACGTTAAACCTTTGGTTTCCTCTCCAGTGCTAGCTCCCACACATAAAGCCAAAGAAAAAATGTTTAAGTTAGCAGAACCATTTCAGCAAAAGATGGAGGGTGAGGAGGAACTAATGTAAAAGGAGACAGACAACAGACAAAGGCAGTAAACAGAATTAATAAATGACAGCTACAGAACAAGCTAAGGAGAGATAGTGTGAGTGGGAAGCAGACAGAGAGAGGAAGATTATTTGTGTTGGGTTGTATAATGTGAGCTGTTGTGCTGTGGTTGCAAGATGTCACATCTTAGTCATCCCCAGAAAGCCTTACTGAACATTGGAAGCTTGGTTAGAAAAATCTATTTGTCATTGCAGGATGAGGATTTTGCTCAGGATGCAATATTACATTTCATTCAGTGCGCGGAAATGGATGAAACATAACAAAAGCAAAATAAATAGGCTTTTGGACTCAGATTATTTTGCCTCTTATCAGTTGTTACATTTGAATGGTGCCTGTTTATGCCCCCTGAAGGAAAGAAAATGTTCTGCATAACTGCTGTTCTGCATAACACAACCAAAACAACACAGAATAACACACACAGAAAAGTCCATATCTTGGAGCATGCATTTGTTAAATTGAAATGCATTCTTCCATTAATTCACATATTGATCGGTTGCAAAAAAAGGGGGAATAAATTACTCTTTGAATTCAGAGTTTTGCTCATAATAGGAAATCATTCATCAGCTGCCTCTCTCCCTCTGGGCCTGTGTTACAGCAAACTAACAGCTCTCACCAAGGAATTAAAAACTGATTCTCTCCACCTTCGTTCACAGCACTTATCAATTATCACCAGCCAATATTTTCTGCCACAATACCATTTGTTATACCAATAAATTCACCATGGAATGTTTCCGCTCTGAGTTAGAGAGGAAACAAAGGGAGGGTTGGGCAAATACAAAATCTCACTTACAGGAGCATAACAAAGAGATTTCATTACAAAAATACAATTTCGATAAGAAAACTTCTCTATGGTACAATAATTGAAAGACTGGGAAAAAGCATCAAGGCATCTTGACTACCATGAGCACTATCTCAGATTGGAGATTTAAAGCTCAGCATCCCAGTGCAGTCAGTGTTGTCATTCCACAAGTCAAACCCCTGGCTTATTGAAACAAGCTTTTAATTATGCCACGAGTTAGTTACAGATTCTTTAGAAGCTGCTGCTGCTCTGAACACGTGTTTGATGGGTCACTTGAGAGGCGCAGGGTGGGGGAGTGTGGGGCTAGTACAGGATATGGACAGAGAAAGGAACAATAGATTTTGTGATGATATGAGTCCCAGAGCTTGAGAAGCTTCTGCAGATTAATTGATAGTGAAATAATGAGAGCTTTTAAACACCCTGAGGACTCTCCCTCTCTCATATGCTTTTATTAGCTTCAGGATGTCTTTCTCTCTGCCCCGATCTTCCAACAATCTTTATTCAGCTCTGTTTGTCTCTACCTTTTGACTGTGACTGGGTGTGCTCTGCAATTACCAGTTACTCTACTTTAGGACAGAGAGAGAGAGAGAGAGATTAAAGCATTTGTCCGCAGGAAAGATAAAATAGTTCAGCAGAAATGTCAAGCTTACAGCCAGAATTCAAGGAAGACAAAATGGTGAAAACTGTACTGTATATTCCAACTATCAATGGTTTTTATTTGTTGTCCCAGGCCAAATATTGTTCTACCTCTGAAAGGACAGATTCCACTAAATACAACCTGGGTCTTACTGTAGTTTTGCAAGTTTGTTGCAAAACTACAGTAGTCGCACGCTGAAAATGTTTTTCCTCCCTCAGACTCCATTGTGGCAATTGCACCATGTTCCCAGATCTCAACAATCATTTCAATCAATACAGTTATATCATAACCCATACAAATGATGGCCAAAGGTGAAAAAAATAATAATAATAAGACCCAAGCTGTAATAAACTACAATTTACCTTGAGGAAATGAGAATATTTCAAATGCTCAATTGTTGATTAAATATTACACATCATTTCAAATACACAGAGAACTCCGATTCATCAGACTTTTAATACAACTGTTAATAAATGCACTGAAAATGAAATGCCATGTGAAAGGGGTCCACAAACAAAAGTGTCTCATAAAAAGCAAACACACTCATGCAGAGGACGGGCCGCACGTTAGCCACTAGAAACCTCACTTCCCACACATAACTTGCCAAAGGCTAATTCACTTATATCTTCAGTGACTTGCCAAGGTAACACCCATGGACTACCTAACCAAATAAATGATGGGAGAGGCATAAACAAATTAGAGCCAGCCCCAGATGAAGCTTGGGGCTGGAGGAATTGTAGCAGCAGGACACTGAGCACTGCAGTAGGAAGACAGATGATCTCGGAAAGGGGAAGGGAGCTCCAACTGAACCTGCAGTCCCTGGAAACTTTTCCTAATTGACTTTGTGTATTTGGACTAAACAGAGGTATGTGGAGGATATGAATGAGGTACGATGGTGTTTATTCAGGTGCCCACAGTTTTGTAAGGCAGTCAATTTGCTGGCTACAGTAACAAATTTCTGAAGCATGTACACAATCAACAAAGTTTAAGTGGTTCCGGTTTATTCTTATATCCAAGAAAGATTTGCAGCAGATTGACTCAGAGTGTAAAGCACATATGAAATTCAGAGTGGACCCAGAGACTTCACAAGTCTTGCTCTTTCACTGGGAGATTCCAAAGTGTTTTGCACTTTCACAAGAGCTAAAGATTTTTTAAGTGTCGGTAAACTGGATCAATAATCTAGGCTGTCTATCATCAAACATTAAGTTTGTCGTCCGCCTGCAGACAGATTTAGTGCTTGGCTGAGTTGTTGCTGCCATCTGCAACAGTGCTAGAGACTGACGCATCTCTGGTGATGGCCACGATATGCTCATAGGTTTGGCAGAGCACAGCAGCAGCTGTTCTCCTGGCCTCCTCCAGCAGCTTTCACAAGTTCCTTTTCAGTAAATCAAACTCCTTTCTTTTAACTTGTAATGTGGATCTCTTGGTGGATGTAACATCAATCACCCTCTCTGTGTTCTCCGTCCATATGTCATATTTTTACTGAGGCTCTAATGCCTGTGCTTGTTTTAAAATAGAAGGCTATTTTTTTTTAATGATACTCAGTACTACCATTATATCTGCATCAACTCAGTTATTTTGCCTTTATCTTTCTTTAAATGTCCACTTGGTTTCAAAGATTATGTGTGTTTCCCAACAGCCTAATATGGCATCTCTGAGGTGGAGCAATTATGTTAATTGATGATAATTAAGGTCGCATGAATATGCCTTGCATTTATGACTGATTAGAATTCATCAACATATGCATTAATATAATTGACAACAGATGCCTCTGAACATTTGATGAATTTAGTTTTTAACGTTTTTAATTTGCAATTAAGATCACTAATGTATGAATGTTTTGTGAATGACATCCAGTGCTTGTCTTTACATCTCTCGCAAACCTTACATGCTAAACTTCCCATCTTCTCTCCTCTTTTACAGGAATATTTTAACAGTTGTTGAGAGGATTGAAACAAGTTAGATGAGAAGATTGATACTACTCTCATCTCTGTAGAGGAAAACTGAAGCTACTGTATGGGAGCATTTAGATGGTTAAGGAGTTTTTCACCAAAATGGGAGGGTCAGATTAGGTCACGGAGACTGAATGTGGATTTACATTATACTGATCACAGCAAGTAGTTCTGGGTTCGGACCGCATTCTATGTGGGGTTTGCATGTTCTCCCTGTTCCTGCATGGGTTCCCTCTCGGTACTCCGGCTTCCTTTGACAATCCGAACACATGCACATTAAATTAACTGGCAATTCTAAAATGCCCATAGGTGTTAATGTGAGTGTGACTGGTTGTTTGTCTCTATATGTCAGCCCTGTGATAGACTGGCGACCCTGCCCTCGCCCAGTGTCAGCTGGGATTTGCTCCAGCCCCCCTATGACCCCATAGCTAATGAATGGATGGATGTAATTTAACAAGGCGCTTTAGCTAATATTAGCATCATTAACCACCAAGTAACTGATAGTAACAGGCACTGAGGGCTAACAACACAAACTACTGCATTTCCTGAACATCAACATAACAGTCTCTATAACAGTTAACTGTACAGTCCACTTACTTTCTGTCATTTTTGCACACAAGTAAGGTTTGCCTGCATGTAGGGAGGCCAATTTTTGGAATTATAAATTAAACAAACTAGCATGATTCTGTGATAGCTAGCTAAGCCAGACAGCAGGGCAACCGACTAACCATTTCTTTTATCTGTACAGAAATACAAATAAAACAACACTGCAACAGGTCTTGTTTACACTTCGGTTTCTATACCGATGAAACACTTAAGACATTAGCTAGCCTGGATAGAGCCAGGCTAACTGTTCCTCCCCGATTCCAGTCTTTTTGCCACGCTAAGCTAACCAATTACTGGCTTTACATTTATATTTGCAGTACAGACAGTGGTCTCAACCTTGTCCTCTAAATCTTGGCAGGAAACAAATAAGTTTATCCAAACAAAATGTTGAACTAAAAAAAATGTTGTAAATCCTCTTATTCACCCACAGGCAATGTTATTTAATCAAGTCTATATTATGTCCAGTTATACTAAATTACAGTAACCTTTTCAGTCTTAAATGAAGCATAACCTTTTCAATTCTGATGAAGTGTAAACAAAAAACTGATTAAACACAAACACATACACAGAATTTTCTACTCACCCTTAGAGTGTGCTGTGACTGAACCGGCAGTCCAATGATTTCCACCTGTGCCATGTCATCTGTATGTGCACTGACTCCATGGATGAAGAGGACTGGCCCGCTGTACAGGACGTCCTGATATGGAACCAAATTCAGATCCCCGTCCACCTGGAAGCTGGGGTCCGACACCTCAAACGTTACGTCTTTGTTCCCCGCACAGTCATCAAACTCAACTAGAAGAAACACACAGAATGGGTAGATTTTATGCCTTCACTGTAAACAAAATACAACCAAAATAACAAAAGAAATGTCAAGAAAAATCTGCCATATGACACATTCTCACTATAATATGCACTGCACTGTAAAGAAGAATTTGAGGAATTGCAAAATGATCCACAAAAACAAGTGTTTCACAGATATAAACGAAAGCCCTGAAGATAAGCAGATACCACGAAGGAAGAGTAGAATATTCTGAATGGCTCCATCAGCTAGGCTACAATAAAAGTTAGTTATCTTTACTCACACAAACCTGCTGCAATACTTATGACCCACTGCATAACTTGCTGTGCATTGTATACGTATTAATGTGTCTGACTTGCTCTTGCAGGACTGTTGCTTTTGCTACAGAGAATGCTGTGGCACCCAGTTGCTAGAGGACCAGAGCTAGAGGAGGAGGAAAGGATTTAAGGTACAGGGGGAGAAAAGTGTCACCTTTAAGTAATGTGCATGTGACGTGTGCACATGTGAGCTTGTCTTTTCTGACTGAGGGAGATATCGCCAAGGACTCTACCAGGCTTTATCCCCTCTGATCATGTTCATCCTCTCTTTATCTCTCTCGCACATTCCCCTTGGTGTCGTGACATGATCCCCATGTCTTTCCGCATCCTCAGCCCTGACAATCCTCCCCTTCCTCATCCTTCGCCTCCTCCTTACCTCAGCCTCCCATGATACTTCATGCTGTTGAAGGGATGGGTCCTGGAGTAAGTGGATGTGTACATGTGCTGTTTATTACCAAAGCAAGTGCAACAAGAATCAAATGGGACTGTACGACTTTCAGCGTGGGTCTGTAAGTGCAAAATAATTTCAAGCCTCCAAGTTCCTGCCACAGACATATGGTGGCCTATATAAGTCTTCATTATTTATTTTTGAGAATTCTGTTTGAAATCAAATATTTCCTGTAAATGGAAACATGATGTAAAGGATATTCCATATGGCCATCATTATTAATGATAATGTAACAATGACAACTTGGTGATTTCTCATGACCAGGTGAAGGAAATTCTTCACAAATGATCTGAATGTCTCTCTTTCCTGTTCACAGTGCGACTGAGGTCATCTTTGAGTACCTTGTGGATCAGTGGTGTCTCTGAGTATAAAGCACAGTTCACATACACAGTACAAAGTATGCGTATTTGCTCTTTAAAAAGTTACCATCCTTAAGAATTTCATGAAACAAAACCCAATTTCTCATACTATTTGTTTTCAACAACAGTCAGTTAATGTATTTATGTAATTACGTGTCTTAATTGTAGTTTCTATTCTTTCTGGTGGACTCTTACACATGAGGGATTTACAAGAAAAGCTGCATGGGCGCAGCATTACTTTTACAAATCACATTGATATCAATGTCACTGTTTATTGTTCTGACAGTATGAGAGCTGTATTAAGTTACTGCTAATGCAAACAAACCATTTCCTGCTGCTGCTTCACATTAAATGTTCTACATTGGTATAACACTGGGTGGCTTTAATTGTGAAGCAGTCATATGAAATGCAATATTTTTACTACTGACTCAAAAATGCATTAACTGGAGCTGCTGCTGATGGGTTCATTACTCCAAATTCTAAGCAAAGTAACAAACTTCACTGTGTCCTACTGTGTGTCTTTTGTGTGTAAAATTACTTGCACAGCATGCAGCATGATATCCAATCCCAGTTTAAAAAAATAAAAAATAAATAAGGCAATTATTAGTTGACTTAATTATTATTGTTATTAAATGTTTGAATGTTTTTGGCTGCAATGTAAACTTTTCTGACAAAGTAGCTGTTCAAGTTTGCAACTTTACTTATCCAACTACATCTGATTTTATGGATCAGCGTCAAGGCGAGGGTATTCAGTTGAGCCAGTAAGTGCATTAACGCAAAGCCGACCTTTACGTGATTTTAAGTTTTAATTCATCTTCCCCAAAAACATTTTAACTACCCACTTGCTCTCATCTCCATGTCTACTTACCCCTCCACTCTTCCCATCGTTTTACCATGTAGAGACAAGGGCTGCATGTCTGATTTATACGCAATCCATACACGTCTATCTCCCATCATGCCAGCACACAAGAGAAATGGGAATCAAGTCCATGGTTAGTGCTGCTCTCACTATAAAATCAATAGACTGAAGTCTATCAAAGCTCTCATTTAGTGCACTTAACCTTTGTGACTGTTTAGTCTGGCTTCTTTTATCATTCTCACTGCAGACATTTCAAGATCTTCCCTCTGGACAGAATCATTTTCTGCCATCTGGGTGAGGGGATGAAAAGAATAACGGAGTGAAGAATAGAGGGATGGGAGAAAAAACAAGGGAAAGGACAATCATAAAAAAGAAAATGGCAGGAAAGGCAAGGCTACAATGGGCACTGAGCAAGAGCTACAAAGTCAACAACCTACTCTCGAAGAAAACAAGGCTCCATCTCAATGTTTAACTCTCACTTCTAAGGCAAAGTATGAAAGATGTGTTCATTTCCATTCCCATTACAAGCCTCAGATTTATTTCAATAACATGGGCGCGCTCATTAGAGCCTGCAAATTGCTGCGCCAAACAGTGTCAGTGGCATTTCAAAGGCAGCCGGAGAGTGTTTGATGGTATTCTAATGTTGTAAGGTTTTTGGGAATTTCAGAAGAGAGCATGGTGAGCTGGCGGCTTTGAAGTCAGGCAACAATGACAGAACGCAAGTTACCCCCGCTCACCACCAGCACCACCACGCACCCACTTTCTTTCTTCAGAGTGCTGGCTCAGGGTTGAAACAACTTTGCACAACATGGATTAGGGTCTCCAAAATCCCTCACTGATGCCTCAGGAGGAGAAGGAGGGTGGGGGTGCAACTTCTTCCTCAAGATTGACATTCAAGTTCCTTTCAGCCCAGAACCTCCCATAGAGCCTGTGAATAGCAAATGTACCAGAAACTCGGACACACAGGGCCATGGTTACTTAAGGCTTGATTGCCTATTCCATCAGCTTTCTTAGCACCAAAAACACCACTTCAAAGTTCTAATTTAAGCTTTTAGAAAAAAATGTATACACGACGTGTTTAGTGATTACAACTGAGAATTAATAAGAAAAATTGAATTTACAGAACAATCTACACCTTTCTTTTTGCACATTTTGTGTCTTACAAATTACATGCAACATCCAGCGATGTCTTTGTCAGAAATGTAACATAAAATCCTTCCATGAAGATAAATAACTTTCTACATCAAGAACTAACTGTAAGCTTTATACTCAGTCACATCAGTTACATTCTAAAAGATCAAACATTAAATGTTCATCAATAATGAAAACAAAGCACCTACACACAAATCTTCAATCATGTTTTCTGCATCTCAAAGATTAAGAAACATACTGAGACAGCAAACATTATCCATGTGTATTTACATTGGCTCCACTCTTTTTGTCAGCCCATAAATTAGATTTTTTTTCCCTCCTTTGTCAAGTACTGAAGTTTTCCTCTGAGGTGTTTTGAAGACAATTTTCTCTCTTGTAACTAAATGTCAAGTCTCCATGATGGGAGAGATGGGAATCAGAGCAGTAATCTCAAAGGTGGTAGCACGGGTGTGTTTGAGCTGATAGCTGCCGTGTCTAACCAGACAGAGTGTGCTCAGCCTCGTAAAAAAGGCTCAGGAGAACACCATTCTCAAATAATCACCTGGCATAAGAGAGGAAACTGCTTTTAAAAATGTATTTACACCCTGAATTGCATTTTACCCAAGAGTTTCCGATCACAGGGCATTGTATAAGACCCATTACTGGGATTCAGTGGTAACAAGGCTTGGGCTATTCATCTAAGAAGATAACAGTTTGACAGATTTTGCCAACTAGGGGGGTCTTGCTGGCAGAATCATTCATCTTGGGTTTAATGCATGATTAAGACCCCCTACCTCCACCTTTACTGCCACTCCAACCAATCCCAATTTGTCAGATGTAGGATTGTTAATCATCAGGTGAAACAGGACAGTGTATAGAATCTGAGTTGCTAGCCAACCAAATGGTATTTTTCATGTCACTCAGAGCAGGGGAACTGTATATATTGCATTTGTCAGTGTAACTGTGGTCTGTGCATACTAACATTTATGCATGCAGGACTGCAGGTATGATATATGTGTCCGATGGTAAATTGTGTCACATTTAGCAAACCCTATTGTACAAAAAATCTAGAGGACATCCAGAAACTGAAATAAATTCCACCCTGGTGACAGTGTAAAGAAACCACTTTGTTTGAGAAACAAATGTGATGATGCCTTGAAGAGGAAAATGTAAAACAAAATTTAGTTTCCTATGCTCTGCCAGAACATTATTTGTGGTTGTATTATTCTGAAATGTACACCAAACTCCGAAAGAAAAACAGAGAAAACGTCCTGACAAGATGTTGGATCAACCAAGATTTGTAGAGTGTAAGCATCAGTTAAACTGTGACCCCCTGTGACCTACTGTTACAAATAATACCATTCTCATGACAAAATGTTGCTAATGAATCTATCTGCAAGTTTTTATGTTTATGTTGAGAATATGTAAAAGAAACCACAAAAGAAACCAACCCTTAGCCTTAGTTTCATTCCTTTAACCTACATGGGGACCGCTTTGTATGACCAGCATCACTCCAACCACCTCCCTGCAAATGACAAAAAACGTAGCACCATCTTCACTCAAAACACATTGCGAGGGAACAATATCGAGACAGGAAATGCATTTCCTGACAAAATGCAAAAGATAAGACAATTAGTAGTAAGCATAATGTGGGGGACGTTGTTTCATGCTGCATTCTTTTCATATCGTGAAATGATATTGATATGGGGATTTTCTGACATTGATGATATCTTCCACTTGGTGAAAATTCAGCAAACTTTTGAGGAAAAAGCTGAAAATGCAGCACCACTAGCAGTTACAACAAAATAAAATCCAATGTTTTTCAATCTAGCTTGACTTGGTAACTACTACAAATATACACAACAAAAATAGCTAGTTTAGCTTGTTTACCTGGTGTAACTTCAAGTTTCACTGTAGGGCTAACCACCTTGAAATAATCCTGTTCTTCCCATTCTGCCGACATTGCATGAATGTAGCGTCACTCAAATCCTGGAGAACCACTCACACAAAGTTCTGACAAAAGCTTTATCAGTTCTGTAAACTGTATCAGAAGCCAGATGGACATTTGTCTTTTTCTTACCCATATTACTACCCAGGGTTCATTACTGTCTCACACAAAACAGCAGTGAAGACCAACAGCTTTTGAAATGTACCTTTGATGGTACTGTCCATTAAAAAGGAAGTGACTGCATTTCAGATTGTTAAAACAACATTATTAACTTTTGATGAGTGCAGTACAAGTTGTTTATCTCCTTATTCTCACAATATCTTATTATTATTTTATCCATTTATTTCCCTTTTGAGCACCTCTTTGTCATGATGTACAATTCATTTCAGCCAACAGAAAATAACTAGCTAATCATGACACACATTGAGTCCCTCGAGTGTTCTGACAAATAACAAGGCTATAGAATGTCACCATCAACTTATGCCCTGTGAAACATATTTCTATTGTTAGCATTTTATTTTCTATTTTAGGCTACAACAAAAACTGTCAAACCGTGGAGAAGTTACAATGTGCAGCACTGACATTCTTAAAATTATCTACTTGAGGTTCAGAGATTGTGTTGAATCATCAGCTTAGAAATGTGCAAAAGCTGATTATGATAAGCTGGCACTTACAAAATAAATCAGTCACTAACAGCTTAGCAGCTGAGTTGAAGTCATTCTACAAACAGTGCAAAGTCGAAGCTATCTGGGACCACAGTCGTCTCATTTAAATCAGAATCACCATCATTCACCATGTACATGAAGAGGTTTTGTTTGGTGCTGTGCTAAATATAGCAACTGGACTGGTGATATGACGATTTGATTTGTTACATTGATCTGTTAGACTCCTCGTCATCACAGTCAACATCCAGAGATGCTTCATTCAGTGTTGTGCATACACTGAGGTTGCTGTTTGTCTCTTTCTGCTACTGAAAATCGGTAAAAGAGACAAATGAGAAATAAGAGAGTGAGTGAGAGATAGAGTAATCATGGTGAAATAATGAGGGCCAGCTCAGTGCTCTTTCACTCCAGACTCAGGGTTATGCTCACCTTGTGAGTCTCATTTAAAGCTAACACCAGAGGTCTTATCTGGCATAATTGATGCTCGAACAGCTCCACGTGAACTGTATCATGGTCACATACAGTACAACTGTCTTCAAATCCCACTTAGCCAAAGCTGCTACACATCTTCATCCTATCATTATTCCTCTCATTATCTACCTTTTAAACAAGACCATGATTTAGCTCTGTGAGGCTGTGTTTAGGTATTAGCAGTGCTTTGACTTAATGCTTAAATATCAAGGCATTACCAAAGTCATTACAATTCAGCCTGAGGGGGATATGAATGACTTTTTTTTTTTCTTTTAAATCACAAACCAGCCAATAGTCAAGGAGATTATTACGTGAAACAACAATGTATACCTCGGATGATAAGCAAAGTCATTAGGATTCATCCTCTGGACACCATGGATATGTGCACTAAATCCTATGGTAATAGGATGTAATAGTTGTTGTATTTCACTAAAAATCAAAAGTCAACCTTGTGGTGGTATTATCATCATAGGATCAGCGATGTTAGCAGGATTCATTCTCTGAAGACCATAAATATACGTACAAAATGTCATTGCAACCCATCCCATAGTTGTTGAGGTATTTCAGTCTGGATGAATGCAGTGGATTGACAGACCCTTAGCATGGCAAAAATCACCAATAACCAAGGGAATATAAAGTGGACTGTATACTATCTTAAAAGAAATGTCTCCACTGTAGGCAGCAGCCACTTAGGCTTGAAGTACGCTTCAGCCCTGCTTCTTAGTTTTGGCCAGATGTTATGATACATGTTAAGCACAGGTGGATTTTCAGCCGCAGAAATCAGCATTGCTCCAGATGCTGTGACTTCATTGCCAGAGACAGGCCATGCTAAATAGCTGAGTAATTTCTAAACAGAATACATTTGCAATGATGAGAGTTGCTGCTCTTTAACTGCATGCAGCATTAAATTGCTGCAGTGTAATTCATCTACCTGATGGAACAAGGACTTTGGAAAATTCAACTTAACGATCTATCCATCCATCTATCTGCCGGAGGTTTTCTCACAGTTTTATTGAACTAGGATATTTCCAATCATAATATTCATCCTTGACAAAAAAAAGGCAAATAAGAAAGAACCTTGAGCTTAGATTTAGCAAGGTTTTCTGAGCATCTTTCCTCTGCAATAATTGCAAAGTGTATTTCCCCCCGACGGGCTGCAATACTTATGTTTATAATCATCCGTGTTCATCAGGATGCAAACAAAGTCACAGACTGACTCCTCTCCGCTCAGTCACTCAATCGCAGTCACAAACCCAAACATAAGACAAAACCCACTAAATCAGGCCCTCATTATTACCAGCAGCACTTCATAATGAGGCCTAAGGCAGATAAAGACAGGGAATTGCGCTTCACACATTTCTAACAGGAAAAGCATTCATCTCACATATGCGTATATTTAAGTGTCATATCTGCGCTGGTGTATGATTTAATTGAGTGAACCTGTCTGCGTTTCTCAGTGTAAAGGGAGTAGAGGAAGGTAAACATAAGCAAACAATGTTCACTTAAATTTAATTAATTTCATGCATCCCATCAGCAAATTTGTCATCCCATTGGTGAAAAGGTTTTTCCATAGTAAATAAAATGCATTCATAACTCTGACAGCAACAGTAAACATCCTGCTGTCTACATGCAAGCTGGAAATGTTTAGGCCTACAGGCTTGGTCTTTGAAGTTCCCTGTTTCAAGGTTACATCTGCTTAAATGTGAATTCATTTAAATTCTTATTTCAAAACCCATCATTGCACTCCTCAACCAGTTTTTATGTGAAAATATGTGAAAGTGTATCAGCATATCTACATGATTGAGATCCCCAGAAGCTTAACTTGACAAGGTTAACCACAGTAACAGATCTGAAGGGAGTGAGTGAGGCTTATTCTCGCACCATAACAAACTTCAGACAGCCTGTGTTTGTTTGTCAGTGGCAGGGCAAAGCATTTCATCAAAGAGGGCTGGGGCAGGGATGGATGCCAGCTGATGATAGTAAGATAGCCTGGCAGAATGGAGACACACAAAATCATTGCAATAGCCATATAAATACACATCAAATGGTCAATCAGTTTCACAGCTATGCAGTAATTCTAAGACACCTGCATAAGAGCATCATTAGCAAACCAGATATTAAAAGACAATACTCAGTGCAGCAGGTGCTTAATTGGTATATCAGCAAATTACAGAAATGAAGATCTTAGTCATTCATCTGCGCCACCGGGCAGCCAATACAATGACCCAGATGATCTCCAACTGCTCTGCAAGACTGTATAAAGACTGTCAGTCATCTCAGCCTCAAAACTGACTACGATGTACCAGCAAACCAGCCAGACAACCAGTTATTGAGGCACGGGAAAATGTGATGGGAATCTGAACATGTCACCTGATCAATTTGACTTTCAGGAGAGGACAAATGTCCTGAGGGATCACAGGGTAATATGTGAAAATAGGGTGGTGTTGGTCACACTGTTGATAATCAGCCCTAAAATAGCCATTTTGAACTCAGTGCCAAAATAAATTCTAGAGGGCAAAAGTCATTCCATATGCTTTGAAACATATGATTGGGATTGAGAGACCATCTGGCGCTACAGGAGCAGCAGGGGAAAGTTCTGAGTCATAGAAAGAGTGTCAGTGACCACTCGCTGACACTCACTGAGTACTGCAGCAGTGCTGTGCTCTTGACTTTAAATTAACTGGAGCTATAAATATTATATTTTGATGATGCTGCTTCCACCACTTTCCCTGGACCTGATGTTAAACTTGGTTGGGGCTTTGTTGTGCGCATGCAGCCTGTTGTTGTTGTTCCTTCTGGTTTTGTTATTTTTTTCAACTTTTTACCTTTCTTCTTTTGTCATACTTTACAACTTTATATTTTTACTGGTAACTTTTTTAAATGGCATCTCCTCACAAGGAGTACACAGAGAGGATGCAGAGAGGGAATACAGTGATGAGGTGGGTCCAGACAACAGAGACTGATGGAGAAGAGCGTATTTTCCTTCTTTTATCTTGGGTAATGTGGGATCACTGTGGGATCACTGGACAATAAGATGGACAAGCCTTAGTGAAGAATCAGAGGGACGTCAGTGAGTGTAGTGTTTCACAGTCATGGCAGAAGATACTCTGGATCCCATCACTAGCATCCATAACTTTAAGATGGTTCAGGCAGACAAAAATAAATCTAACAGTGAAAAAAAATAGAGACAACAACTTTCTGAAGCCCAGACATCGAACCATGGGGCTACGTCAGTACTATCATATCCACGGGGATCTTACACACTATCTTGATTGTGCTCCACATCCAGCCCTTTGTTGTGACCTGGCAACCGTGTGTGACGTTATTCGCTCTGTTAGCGTGAGACTCTGGACAAGATTCTCCCCACTTTCACAGTTTGTGGCCTACTCTACCAGAGGAAATAGGACCCTGGACATGTTGTATGTTAATGTTACTATCTATAGGCACTCATTTTTAATTTTTTACTTATTCATTTCCTCTTTTCTAACTGTGTGCTGTGTAATTGTAACAAATTTCTCTGCAGGGATCATTTAGTTTTTTCTGATTCTGAGGATTAAATTTACAGACTATGTACCCTGTGTAAAAGCATGTAGTTTTTGGTTGATTTCCATGATTAGTCATGAATGATGCATGGCAATGGCCTGGTGCTTAATGTGCTTCACAAAAAGTCCATGAGGGCTTAGGGCCGTCCTGCTATGAAAGTGCTTGAAGGCTTCCTCGTGGACATTTTGAGCCTTTTATGCACACTTTCCTCAAGTCTGTGGTGTTGCAGACTTTGCTTGAGGGATTTACCAACATTTCGTAGTGTTCTGATGTGAAAATTGGAATGAAAAAATAAATAATTCACTGAACTCTGGCAAGAACAAGTTTACACACACAGAGCAGCAAGTACTGTACCTGTTTCTTTTTTCTATCAAGACACTATGATGATTTGTTTTCATTTGATTTGATTAATCAACATTATTAACATGTATGCTTTTATTATATTCAGAAAGTGAGAATCACACACTACATACTGTATTAAGTATTAGCTTTGCACTTCATTATCCACGGATATGCCTCTGCCCCTCATAACATGATTTCACTAAGTGCTTTCACATTCCTTATAGAGCATCTGGGCTTGTTGCAGCTTACTGCACTCACACAGTTACATACTACATTAAGTGCTATATAAATAAACATTATTATAAGTTATATTATTGCTGAGCAACCAGGTTATTTAACTCAGTGAGGGTTCAGTGCTTGGGGCTTATGCTCCCAGCATGCAACAGCTGAAACTGATATTGGCATTCCTATAGGCAATGTGACAAAAAAAAAAAAAAAAAAAAAAGCTTCACGGCCTCACAGCCTTCATGGGCTTTAATCAGTACAGTTTGTGGTGCCCAAGCCTCAAGTCACAATCTGGTCTCACCAGAAAACTTCACACAAGGTCTCAGTTTCTTAATTAAGTCATGTGATTTATTGTGTTTCTGGTTAACCTGTTGTTTATATGGTATTATTTCCACATTAGGTCCACAGACAAATGACACCAAGATGAATAAAATCAATTCTCTGAACAATGAGTTCTTTTAAAAAAAATAATTTATCTCTTGCCTTCTGTATTATTAGCTGTAACTTTTAGTCCAGCCGCAATTTGTGCTATCTTAATTTCGGATTTGAAAGTCAGGACAGCCTTTAAGATGCCATCTTTAATTTTGAAATAAGTAGCTAGAGCTTTTAGGGCGGACAATGAGACCAGGAGTATGAGTTTAGTTATTTACTCTATTACCTATTGAGTGTTTGGATGCATAACTTTAAAACCTGAACTGTGTATATTCATCAGTGCTGGTGGAGTCTGTGATTGTTCATTTGTAAGGATGAATGCACAAGTTTAGATTAGATGCCAGATGGTGCAGAGATTAGACATGTGATCATGTATATATTTGTTTTGGCTTCATGCCTCTCCAATGATACATCCTGGCTGTGCTGCTGTACCAGTGCACCTGTAGCGTATGTGCAAATACAGATGGGTGACAAGTTAAAGGACAAACCAACATAAAGTGTCTCAGTAAGGTGTTGGGCAACCATGTATGACCAAAGCATCTTCAATGTTCCTTGGCATGGACTCTACAAGACTCTAGTGGAGGAATGAACACCATTATTCGAAAAGATACAGTACTATCTAACACTTCAGTCCAAAATCTCCCAGGTGTTCAATTGGGTTGAGATATGGTTACTGTGAAGGTCATAGCATATGATTCACATCATTTTCATACTCATCAAACCATTCAGTGACCCCTCGTGCCCTGTGGATGGGACACGGTCGTCCTATTTCTCCAATCACACTTCAGATTCGTCTTTTAATGTCACGATACAAGAAATTTGGTAGTTGGCATCAATACCGTTGAAATTCCACAAGCTCCTGCACACACAGTGCTAGCACACATGCATGTGTGCATGCACACACACTAACATGCAAATATCTCTATAGAGCCAGTGTGAAGAGGTAGGCATAGTTTAAATTGACTAACAAGGTGACAGTCTGACAGTCACATGACATCTCCAGTATGTACAACATACACATTACCTTCAGTACTTACGGTACTACAGAAAAATAAGTACCGTCACACTTTCAGAATTTTGGCATCGACATGTGCCACAGTGTTGGTTCTCATGACATCCTTAGTCTGTAAGTTCATGGCAGGTCTATTTTGGCCAAAGCAGAGGAAGGGATATTTGCCAACCTATTTCACAGCTAAACACAAAAAAAAGCAGAAAACTTTCTGCCAACTGTAGTAACACCCAAACCTGTCAGTCAAACAGGCTTGCATGTTACTGTGCTACAGATACACACACAGGAATACCCAAACACATATAAGCACACATACAGTCACACACAAACACACAAATCCATAAGCAAACGTAATTTCACACACAAGCCGACATCCAGCAACGCGCGGGCACCCAGCGATGCATTCAAGCATTCAGCCAGATCGATATGCTTTCAGGAAGCCAGCAACACCCAGGCTGAGCCCCTGAGGCTCTGGCCAAGTTACTCAGCACTTTCCCTGGCCACTCAAGAGGAGCCATGCTGGGCTCTAGGCTAAGAGCCAAAGACAGGAAAGTAGCATACGGGTGAGAACAAAACTTTTGACATAAAGTAATTCTGTCACTTCTATGACAGCAGCCATCATTATCTCCTTAGTGAGTGCACAGTTCACTTGAAATGTCTGGTTGAAGGTCTTGTTGAGGTATAGCCGTTGTTGGTGCAGTCAAAAGTGCACTGTCAAGGATTTGAGGTTTAAAAGATAACTGTTTTATACTATCTATGAGAGTTACCCCAGCATATTAGTGGATCTACACACAATAAGTATACTGGGAGATGGTATATCTTGATTCCTGCTCCATTTGATTGTTATATCTGTTATGCAGGAGCAATACTGCATCTCCAATCTGGGAAACACAAATAAAGTGTTTGAGACATACAGTATGTTTTATTACATAAGACATTGAACATTATTTAGATACTTTCACAAGTACGACCATAGAAGAAAACATATTTTACTGGAAATAGCTTTAATTGTGGTGGAAACAGAGGATGGATAAACATTGGTAATGATAGAAAGAAAGATTGATAAAAGTTTTGCTTGTTTTGGGAATACTCTTATTGGCTATCCCCTCGAGGAAAGATTCAGATTTGGTCGTATACCAGAATATGAAAAAAGTGTGAGAGTGTGCAATAACAGAATTATACAGTAACTACGTGACAAAAACAATCTGTTCGACATCATCTTCAATTAATAAGTAGCATAGCAATATAACAACAATATAATTACACAGAGACTAAAGATTTCTAAAGCTTCAGACTGTGCCACAACAATTCGTGGAAAACTGATGCTGGTTGAACAAGGACAGACAGAGAATAAAGACAAAATATTGACAGAATGAAAACAAGGCCAATCTTCAAAAAGGTATGAAACTTGAGTGAGTTAATGAGTGAGTGAGTGAGTGAGTGAGTGAGTGAGTGAGTGAGTGAGTGAGTGAGTGAGTGAGTGAGTGAGTGAGTGAGTGAGTAAGATTATTAAGCAGTTAATTTTAGGTTTGACCCAAAGATGGAGCATGAAAATGTAAAGTAGACTAAACATCAGTTCCAATTCTGACTGACACCTGAACATTCAGGGATTGGCTGTGTGCACGTTTGCGGTCTTATCGTGAAGGAACAGGTATTTCAACATAACACAAAACGGCTGCCTATGTCTCATCACTGAAACCAAACTTTCCTGCTCATAATTAGAGAAATGCATTTATGGTGCATGGAAATAAAATATACCAAGAATGCATGTAGAGGGGGCTATAAAATAATGAGGGGCAGATACTCAAGTGGATGATTTGTTTATGACAATGAAAGACAAAGAAAAAATATGTAGTATGTTTGATGGCTGTCCTCTGCAGCTGCTACTGACAAAACTCATGTTTATAGACTATAAACATAAACGAAAATGGAAAAAAAACAACGTGTGCTACCACAACCAAACACATACACCTGGTTTTACATTTGCAGATACACACACGCACAAACACACACTTTCACTACCTACAGAAGACAGAGTAAACATAGAGCTAGAGCACATTTAGTGCTTGGTGAAAGAATGATGACACTAATTATCTGATTACATAAAATCAGCTTCATAATGTTTTGGGAAAACATAAAGAATAATTAACTCTAAGCATGTATTGGGGAAGTGAGCCAATCAAATTGAGAAACAAAGACAATGTTAAACAAGCATAAACTAAGAATCCTCCTAAAAGGTAAAATTGACAGACGTATTCATTCTACTGAAATGTAGCTTTGCATTATGTTTCAATATTATCTCATCATAATAACATTTTATACTGTACAAATAATTCTACCACCAAGTTTTGATTGTGTGTGAAACCTTTTTCAAGTCAGTGTCTGCAAACCTTACATTTGACTGATAATTTCCACACAGATCAAGTCAATGAACCTTACTGGTTTTTTGTCTTCATTTAGGACCTTTAAGTTGGGTCTCTCCTATGTTTAATAACATGACATGTGACTTAGTTCTTGCAACATGCAAATGTTTTCATATACAGTATGAAAATCAATGTCTCATTTATCTGAATAAACTGTATGTTCAGAGTAAATGGTACAATGGCAAAAAGTAAACTCTCAAGGATCATCAGAAAAATCATTACATTTATTGTACCCTTGCTTATAGAAATGGAACGACCGTATCTGATCGGCAGGGTTTCTCAAACTGTCACACCAGGAAAGTTCTATTGACATGGTATCCAGTGGTCTGAAATTCTGCTATAAGAGCTCACTGAAGCTGTCTTGGGCCAAATTAATCTCCAGAGTGCAGAAAAACTATCACAGCACAAAGCCAAAGCTAAATTTAAAGTTTCTAAGAAGGGCAGTACAAAGGTTATTTTCTCCAAAAGTAGATCAGACAGACTTAAAATGACCATATCTTCTTTAAACCAGTCTACCACACTAACAACTTTGCTGTTTGAAGTCCAACAAACAATTGTTTCTCTTGCTTTCTCTCTTTACCACAGACTTCACTGGATTGTTTGTGAAATAGGAGAAATAGGGAAAAAGAAAAACACACTGTACTCAGGTTTGTTCAACAATGTTGTTCAAATAATGTGGGTTCTCAGTAAATCGAAACAGAATGCTCTAAAGGGCTGTTTCAGCCAGAGACACATAGACAAATTCACCATCTTTTGCAAATGGTTATACAGTTAAACAGGCAGAAAAGGCGCCGCTCTTTGAGGAAGCATCCAAGCAGGAACAAGGATTTTGCTGGAACTACTTCCCCTGTTGATAAATTTGTACATGAACATTAAATCTTATGTAAATTACAAGTACCAAAAATATAGCATGTAAGGAGGAGGGTGGAGAGCTAAAGCTGCAGCAGCAAACAGTGTTGGGATCAGTGTATCAGCAGAGTAAAAGTGAGAAGAGCCAGGTTGTAAAAGTAGCCAGGTATAGCTGTATAAATATACCTAGTCAGCTAGTCAGCTGGTTGCCAAAGAGCTGATTGATGTGCCACTGATGATGAAGCATGAATGAGGCAACTTCGGTAAATACCATCATGACTTTGGTGCTCTGTCTGAGCTAAAGCAATCACCACAGAATCAGATATATATTAAAGTCAAATGATAAACATAACAATGATTTAAATGTAATAGCATGCAGAACAATAGCTGACACAGGCTTCTGGCATAGTGTAGTTGAAAAAACCTACTGATCATTATTCCTAAACCCACAAAATATGCATTAAGTAAATAAGACTAAAGTTGTAGAAGAAAATCCTAGCATTACATTATTGAAATGATAACTCATATTAGCTGTAACTTTTTGATATACAGTACAGGTACTTAACAAAAAAGTGTGAAATAACTGAAAACATGTCTTATATTTTAGTTTCTTCAAAGGAGCCACCCTTTGCTTTTTTGATAGCGCTGCAAACCCTTGGTGTTCTCTCAATGAGCTTCATGAGGTAGTCACCTGAAATGGTTTTCACTTCACAGGTGTGCCTTGTCAGGGTTAATTAGTGAATTTCTTGCATTAATAATGGGGTTGGGACCTTCAGTTGTGTTGTGCAGAAGTCAGGTTGATACACAGCCGACAGCCCTATTGGACAACTGTTAGAATTCATATTATGGCAAGAACCAATCAGCTAAGTAAAGAGAAACGAGTGGCCATCATTACTTTAAGAAATTAAGGTCAGTCAGTCCGGAAAATTGAGAAAACATTGAATGTGTCCCCAAGTGCAGTCGCAAAAACCATCAAGCGCTACAACAAAACTGGCTCACATGAGGACCGCCCCAGGAAAGGAAGACCAAGAGTCACCTCTGCTGCTGAGGATAAGTTCATCCGAGTCACCAGCCTCAGAATTCGCAAGTTAACAGCAGCTCAGATTAGAGACCAGATGAATGCCACACAGAGTTCTAGCAGCAGACACATCTCTAGAACAACTGTTAAGAGGAGACTGCACGAATCAGGCCTTCATGGTCAAATAGCTGCTAGGAAACCACTGCTAAGGAGAGGCAACAAGCAGAAGAGATTTGTTTGGGCCAAGAAACACAAGGAATGGACATTAGACCAGTGGAAATCTGTGCTTTGGTCTGATGAGTCTAAATTTGAGATCTTTGGTTCCAACCGCCGTGTCTTTGTGCGACGCAGAAAAGGTGAACGGATGGATTCTACATGCCTGGTTCCCACCATGAAGCATGGAGGAGGAGGTGTGATGGTGTGGGGGTGCTTTGCTGGTGACACTGTTGGGGATTTATTCAAAATTGAAGGCATACTGAACCAGCATGGCTACCACAGCATCCTGCAGCGACATGCCGTCCCATCCGGTCTGCGTTTAGTTGGACCCATCATTTATTTTTCAACAGGACAATGACCCCAAACACACCTCCAGGCTGTGTAAGGGCTATTTGACCAAGAAGGAGAGTGATGGAGTGCTGCGCCAGATGACCTGGCCTCCACAGTCACCGGACCTGAACCCAATCGAGATGGTTTGGGGGGGGCTGGACCACAGAGTGAAGGCAAAAGGGCCAACAAGTGCTAAGCATCTCTGGGAACTCCTTCAAGACTGTTGGAAAACCATTTCAGGTGACTACCTCTTGAAGCTCATCAAGAGAATGCCAAGAGTGTGCAAAGCAGTAATCAGAGCAAAGGGTGGCTACTTTGAAGAAACTAGAATATGAGACATGTTTTCAGTTATTTCACACTTTTTTGTTAAGTACATAATTCCACATGTGTTCATTAATAGTTTTGATGCCTTCAGTGAGAATCTACAATGTAAATAGTCATGAAAATAAAGGAAACGCATTGAATGAGAAGGTGTGTCCAAACTTTTGGCCTGTACTGTATACAGCCTTATGCAAAAGTAGAAGACTGTCTCTTTAAAAGAAGCTCTTATTTTAAACAACAAATCTACAGGATGTTCCCGAGCAGGTTCCCAGCTGGTGCAAACTGCTCTGATTGACTGCGGTCTCTGATTTCTGAATCAAGATGTGCCAACGTCTGGTCAGAATAATATAATATTAATCTTGACAGTTCATATCTGCTTGCCAAAACCTGCTCCCTAAATTCCTTCAAAGCCGCAATTAAAAACATCATGTTACTAATTGATGAACACCCTCTTAGTGAACAGCCTGCATTGAATTAAACATGTGGAGTTTATTTTTAATTCCAGGAGTGCTGTGAATGATGTTTGTTAGACCTACTAGCAGATGTACTGCAATTTGCATCAGAAATGTAAATTTCTTGCCTGTTAAGTAGGTTAGGCAGAGCCAACATGAGTATAGGAAGGAAGTAAGAGTGAGCTTCTTCAGGGAAGAGAAAACGGTAGAGACAAAGGACAGTCACAGAAAAGATGAAGAGAGAGACAGAGAGAGACAGAGAGAGAGAGAGAGAGAGAGAGAGAGAGAGAGACAGAGAGAGAGAGAGAGAGAGAGAGAGAGAGAGAGAGAGAGAGAGAGAGAGAGAGAGAGAGACAGAGAGTATATCAAACGGCTGCCAGTTGCACCATGATTGCAGATGGGGTCTTGGCTCTACTGTCCCTGTGCTCCTGACGCTCTGTGATTGCAGCCTCTACAGGCTACCTCTCAAGGCTGCTGATGCCAGTTTGTATTCCAGTGGACCAGGATGCCACTTCACAGCCAGCAGCAGGTGTACTGACAGAGAGGTGAGATATCCATCTGATCATGTCATACACCATGAAAAGTAATATTGTACACATAATTAAATAAAATACATTTTAGAGTTAATAAAGTTGCTTAATAGTTTTAACAAGCCAGACTGATAGCACATACTGTAACTGAAAGTCCCTTGTTGTTTTTCACTATACATGTCTTTTTTTATGTTAAGCAGATTATGTGTACCACTCTATGTAGAGGAAAAACCGAAAATGAGTGTACCCATCAAATTAGTAATGAAGCATGGGAACATTATGTGTACACATTCAATTGGACAGTAGACAGTTCATTTTTCTTCCAAATAAGCTCTATGATTGTCTGACCATGTTTTTCTTGGCCCCTCAGACCTCTTTCTTTGTGTGTGTGATGTCGCCATAATTCCCAAATGTCAGCAGTTAACTCAGCGAGAGACAATGGCCAAAACTACAGAGTTAAAAGCTGTAATAAACCAAAGCTTTATTTAAGAGCAAGTATACTGCACTGCAGATATGTCTGGATTTTGACAAGCCATAATCTCACTTTTTAGAAGAAAATACTATTGTGTTACACTGTTTATGCACGACCTTTTACAGTATTAGCTGCAACTCATTTACAATCATTCACCATTACTTTGGATTTCCATGGTATAAAATTCAGTCAGAGTGAGTGAAGAAAACATTTTGAATTGTATCATAGATATATCATTGTGTTTTTAAATAATTTAGCAATTCTATTGCATGACTTCACATGAATCACATTTTAAAGAGCCATAGAGTGGCCCACGTATAGTGTAACTGATCGTAATTCTAATGTCATTGAATTTTCCTATGTCAGTGATGATTTGTGATCTGCAACAAAATGATTTGCTGCCACTTCAGCTTTATATTCCAACTCTCTTCTCCACAGCCTCTACCACTTACTCTCGTCTTTCTGCAGCATCATTCTCCCCCTGCCTTCTCAGTCCTCCTAACTATCCCTTGCTGCTGCCGTCCACCAGTAGCCTCCAGTCACAAGTTGACCCATATAAAGAAAAAAATTTAGCAGTGGGTCAGACCCACATGGATTATTTCATTATCTTGGTTCCCTCTTTACCTACACAATTGAATGTTACAAATAAACACAATGCCCACTACAATGTCCAGATTCACAAACATATCGTATGTAAAAACACCAACCCATACACTAATACCTGTACACACATACACACCTGCACACCCTTACTTGCAATGGCCTTTCCTGTAATTAAAGTCATTTGTCAAAAGCGCACCTTGATTTATGGTCAAATTAAAAATACACCGGAAAAGAAGCTGCTGGTCCTGGTGACTCCAGCTACAGAAGGTGATTAATTCTACGCCGTTACAGGCGTGAGAGTGACATGATCCGGATATGCACCTTCTCATGCAGAGAGGAGCAAGTGAGAACATCAATTCGTGCATCCAGACTCTGGATTAAAAAGTAGGTGTAGTGTAGGTGGATGCTTGGGGTGGCACTGGGTAGGGTGGTAGTAGGGGATGGAGGGTAGTGTCAGGCAGGTTATGATGCCAAAATTAGTGAGCAGAGCAACAATATGTTGGACACAGCTGTTTTAACTCACCATAAAGCTAGACTGTTTGTAGCCTCGCTCCATCTCCGTGCAGGGAATCTCCGTTTTTAATTGACTTTCTGCTTTAGTTTATGCAAATACCACAAGACAAAAACACATTTGGCTGTGGGCCTGAAACACAGTGGTATTTTGCGGAATAACATCAATAAACAGATGGCTAAAATGTGCTCTTATTATGCTTACTGGTAAATATAATACTTGTATTCCTGCCATTCGTCTTTTACTGGAGAACATCTGATGGCTGTTTGCCTAAAGTAACAGTAGTGAAATAATGAGGTACTCAGTGGCATTACGAAAGGGTTGAACGGATGTGCTAGGTGTTCCACATAATGCAGTGAGTAATGTATTTAGTGGGCTGACTAGAGAAGAAAAGCAATGTACCACAGCAGTCTCCTGCATGAGAACAGCCACATTTGAATGAAGTGTAGCTGAGAAAGTACGCAACCTTTACAGCTGCAAATAAATCACAAAACTCATCTTTCATATGCGGCATAATGTAGTATTTGATGAAAGATAAATACTTCTTACTGTGTGTGTGTGTGTGTGTGTGTGTGTGTGTGTGTGTGTGTGTGTGTGTGTGTGTGTGGTGGTTACAGTGTAACAAATTCCCTGAACAATATCATTGTGTGTTTTGAGCAGGAGGTACAGCAAACTTTATCACCTAAACTTAGAAAATGGAGCCAAGTAGGACAGAAGCAAAAATAAAACAGATGAGAGAGCTGTTCCATTTGTCCAATTTATCAAAAACCACTAGGCTATATCAGAATTCAAGTACTTTTAAATTGCCTCAATGATAAAGTCGGAGGGAACACAGGCAAGAGACAAGAATTGTGCCAGTGAGGAGGTCTTTGGAGCTTAATGCAGTTAATAGGCCTCGGGCCTCATGCCAGCTAGGAGAGCTCCACGTCCATAGATTTCTTCCGAAGTGGAAGTCTTTACTAGCTATGCCAAGCCTGGGGATCGCCATCTCCTTCAGGTAAGCTTTTTTAGAGCAAGTCTTAAGGAATGCTTAATTAAGAAATGTGAGTGATGCTATAGAAAATGCTAAAGGCTGCCATGTTTTTAGGAGTAATCATGTTTGGTGGTGGGATTGCGGAATGCCTCACAGAGCCTTGGTCTTGCTCTGCAGGATACAGATAAGGTGGCTCTCCTCATTTCTTCTCCACATTTTATCAGCTGACAGCATGGTATGCCCTATAGCTTCCCAGTACACCATAAAATCAAAACTGCATTTTCACCTAAGGTTTGCATAAATTAACAGATTATAAATGTCTTTTTATGAAGGCCTCTTGGAGAAGGCATACTCCTGGCTATAAACGTTCACAAAGAAATCCAGTTTCTGCACAGGAACAGCATTACTGATATTATGAAGTATCATTATTTCTGACGGCCAGCCATGTTGCTGACAGCAGACTGCATCAACTTTACTGCCACCTCTGAGAGGGCAGCAGAGAGGCAAGAAACAAACAGCTTGCAAAACTAAGGTGAGCTATAACACCATCTCAAAATCAATACATCTCATTGCTGTATTTCTCTGCATCATGGCAGAACCCACTGAGAAAAAGAACTATTAAAGTAACTTTTCAGAACTGACAACCTAATTCATTCTTCAGTAAATGTCACTCGCCGCCTGCTCTGGCTAATGCATCTCGACCCTGTGGAGACGCTGTTTGGTATTTGGAACAATCTAAAAGGTAGCACTTCTTCCTGTAAAATGTATAAAGGTAAAGCCCGTGTTTGAATTGCTCCTTCAATCTCAAGGCATAGCTCTTTCAGAAAAAATGCATTTTTTTTGTACATCTACAGGATGTTTCCTAATGGCAGTGGTTGCTGTTACAGTGAAACAGACAACATTAAATTGGCAGCCTATTATTTAGAGCAAATAAAGGATCAATTCCATTGTGCACAGTTATTGGAGGGATTGTAGTGATCCCACTATATTTTGTTCTCAGGTCAAAAAATGTTCTGTTTATTATTTTTCTTCAGCTCTTTCTTCAGCTTTGGCACCTAAGTGGTCCTGCACCATTCGTGCAGGATCAGTTAGGTGCCAACCTCAAAATGTGTGGCTCAATCGGGAGATTCAAAACAACACTTTTCTCAGTTATGTCTCGAACAATTGTTGGACAGAGAAGGTGTTAAACTGAAAATATAAAGCTTTAGCCGATAGGATTTAACGGCCTTAGATTGGCAAGCCAGAGTTCCAGAGGTGTCTCTCAGCTGAATCCATGTCTCCCTCAGTAGAGCCAAAAAAACTAAGCAATTAAAATCACCATGACAACCCCTGACTGCAGGTGGGCACAAACAGCTGTTTCGGATCAGCTGATTAGACAAATTCTGAGGTGTTTATCAAACACTTGACTGACATTTCTGTTTAAGTCCTGCTTCAGACTGTTCCCAGGCTACATACAAGACATATGGATTAACACACACTTCAACAGTTTTCACAGGAAATATGTTTTAATACAGTTTTAGTCAGGAAACATTCTGGACATGACACTGACACTGACTTCAACCAACCAAGCTGCTAGCCAGCTAACCAAGGCTCAGGGTGAGATGTTGGAGGAGGAAGAGAGGAGGAGGATCAGAGAGCAAGCATCAGTGCTAGCGAGAGGTAAATATTCACACGATGCAACTAAAACCTTTATTTCTCAGCCTCTGAAGCAGATATAAACATGAAATGAAAACCATTTGAGACCTTAAACTTTTGGTTTTTATTTTAAATCATTGCCTTTACCCTAATGTTCATCAATATTCAAAGAAGAAAAATCAATAAACGTTAACAATATTGGACTGAACTGAGAATAGTGATGAATGTGCTTCATATCCAAGCCATATCCAATTTCCAAGGCAAACCAATGTTTTACAATAAAAGTCAATGTTTAAGCCCTCAAAGGGTTTTCATTTCATGTTTCTTGTTATTTTATGCTTCTATCTGCCTCACAGGCTGAGTAATAAGGCTTTCAGTGAACATCAAGCTTTTAGGAAAACCCTGTTCAGAAGACCCTCAAACAAAATTTTTGACCATGATTTAGACCATGTTTTTAGAGGGCAGCTTAGGTCTTAATGTGTTCATTTCAATTGGTGCTTCTAGCTGACTCCATAAACACACAATCGGACACATAATCGTGATTGTATCGCTTCAGAGGATATTACGCTGACTTGCAATCATTCATCATCATCAGATATATAATATGTTTCAAAAAAAAATAATAAATTCATTCTTTTTAGTGGCAAGCAATGCAGTTAAGTGTCAGCTTTTCCACAAGCCAGCAATCCCACTGCAGTTTCTTCAGAAATTGCATAGTCTAGTTTGATAAATTGCAGTCCATCTTTCATTGTACTCATTATTCAGCAGAAATGGCATTCCTCGCCATCAGGTCAAACATCTCTTACACCTGAATAAACTCAACAGCTTGGTAAAAATACATTTTCAGGCTTTTCTATTAAGCTTTTTATATTTTGAAATTAATTTCTGCTTTGTTCAGAGTGGTTTTCAAATAGAGCTGTAGACCATAGGCAGTGTGAGGTAAACTATGTAACACTTCAATACAGCAATGCAGATTTTAGTGTAAGTTTTCAAATTATCCATCGGTACATTGAGATATTTGGAAGAAAGTGATTTTGGAAGACAAACTTTGACAGTTTCAGTATTCAAAGTGGATACATGATTAACCTTTAGTGTGTATTGGGTCCAGTTCCACTGATTGAATGATGACACCACTGAGACTACAAAATCAAATCATGTAATCTAGCAGGGATAGAGATGGAGCTCACCTTTTCTCCTGATGACCATATGTCTTACACATGCTATCTATCAATATAAAAGTGTCTCTACTTCCACTATACATCTATACCATTTGAAATTATGACTCTTGGGAGGTCATGAGGTGAGAGAGAGAGAAATGCTCTCCACTGGCATTTGTGACCTAGTCCTTTTCCATTTGCTTCTATTTACACATGCATCAATTTTTCATGTAAGCTATGACCAGAGTGGAGTGCATTGAGGACAGACAAAAGTGAAAGATAAGTAGCAAAAGCAAGAGTCAGAGAGAGGAATTGTACAACAATAGTGATGGAGTGGTAAAGAAGAGAAAAAAGACAGAGAAAAAGTGAATGTTTGCACACTGCATACAGCATGCGTTTGTTTCTCAGATATGGCCATTAGCCAAGATGGATGTCCTTGAACCCGAGTCTACGCCAACAGGTATCTCTTGCTAACAGACCACCCCTCCACTGGTAATTACACAGGAAGGTCTACAGCAGGTGGCACAGGGCTGAGCAGAATTAACATAAATCTGCATGTGTCACTGGGCCTGGCTGCAGCCTCTGGCACCCTGTATGAATCACGTTCACACTCAGCAGACAATTTGTTCAAATTTAACAAAATGGATGGTGGGAAGGTAATATAGTCTCAATGCTCCCCTCTGAAATCCATATATATTGGTGAATCCACAGAATTATTTGTGCTAACAAATGGCTTTCCCTTTCATTTTTCTTTGAAGTCACAGACACACAAACACACACACACACACACACACACACACACACACACACACACACACACACACACACACACACACACACACACACACACACACACTGCAAGCCATGCAAAAACAGATACACTTGATTGCTGTTATTAAGCTAACAAGCTTGCATCTAATCGATGCATCCACATATTACAGCGCAGTCACTGACATAACCATAGACACAAATTATACATCTTTCACGATGATTGCTGAATTCTTATGCCTTTTTTTTTCCAAGCGTTCATCTGTGTGTGTGCAGAGTTTTCATGCATACATATGGTTGCCCTGTGTGTGTGTGTGTGTGTGTGTGTGTGTGTGTGTGTGTGTGTGTGTGTGTGTGTGTGTGTGTGTGTGTGTGTGTATAAATGTATGCGTGTGGTGGGCATGCGAGTGCATGCCTATGCTTTTGTCCATAACTTGTGAGGAGCAGGATCCCCCATGGTGAGAGGTGTTTCTGCTGACAAGAGTATATTCAAGGTAATGGAACCACTCTGTCGTCCCAGAGCAGAGCACTAAAGCAGAACTGAGTTCTGTCTCCTACTACACGCACAACTGAGTCTCCAGATGACAAAATGTCTCACTGGCTGACCGAATCAAACACAATAAAGCCAAAAAAGAAGAAAAATAAGACTGAAGGAGAAAATGCTCAGATTTGTCATATTTTGCCGTCTAGGTAGGAAAGTATGTATTTTCAATTGGAAAAGCTGTCTGTCAGTAGAGTGGCACTTAAAAAAAAGTTTGTGCTGTGTAAGAACACCTCTACAAGCACTGCATGACACTCCAGCCATAAAAGAAGTAAATGTGCATGTCACTGATGCAGGTAATGACATTCTACCAATGTAGCCTTGTAATGTGGAGAACAATGTGGGATGATGAAATAAACGAAGAAGTGGTTGAATAATGAACATGGATGAAAACAAGTTCCACAATAAATGACAGACTGCATTAACAAACTATAAATTATTCCCATTTGAATTTACATATTTCCATTGTATTTCATCATCTTATACAAATAAAACTGCAACAACTCAATGCAAAAGTGAATGAATTTTTAAGCAAATGAATTAGTTAAAACTTCCTACGCTCTGTAGTACAACTACCGGTGGCTGACTGCTTCTTGTTGATCTCTGTGGAGAGACTCACTACCCAGAGGAGCAGACTGCTAGCCAGCATACATTATTGCTGATCTCTGTGGAGACGGAGTGAGGCTGTGTAGATAGGCATTGCCAGAGGGTCCCAGAGGGGCAGGCTGGACCAATAAGTTGTGGCAGCAATATAGAGTTGAGATTGGACTTCTGTGGTCTGAGTTTTGCAGTGCAGGAGTCTGTGGGGAACCTGACTGGTCACAGCAGTAACAAAAGGGTGACAAGGCTGCCTCCCAACTGGCTCAGAGATAGAAGTGAACCTCCACAATAACAACTCCTCAGCTGTGAACCGCATGACCTTCCTCTCAACTCAAATCTTTAATATATTTATTATAAACCTGCAGAGATCAAACACACATTTCTGCATAAAAAGGAAAATATAACTCAGAGGCTGTCGAGGACCGACTTCTTCAGAAGGCTATGTCGACTCGAGCAAGGTAAACTGGTGTGCTGGGACTGAAAAGCTGCAGCATAATAGTCATGAGGCAAACACATGCATATGAGCACACAACACATGCGCAGT
The DNA here is from genome assembly GCF_021018895.1 of Seriola aureovittata. Taxonomy (NCBI): domain Eukaryota; kingdom Metazoa; phylum Chordata; class Actinopteri; order Carangiformes; family Carangidae; genus Seriola; species Seriola aureovittata. The sequence continues at coordinate 21,677,545 of NC_079373.1, forward strand.
TAACTGAGCCGCCCAAAGCTGTCTTCAGGGGTGGAACAAAAGAAGAAAAAAAAAAAAACAAGAGTTTTGTAAATATCATCCAATCAAGGAGAATAATTCATTTGCAGACACAAGTTATTTTGTTATTGTTGTCAGTACAAAGAAGCACCCGATTCTATCTCCCGTTTAGAACAAAAACCACATGAATTCTAATGAATGTGAAGCACAAAACAGCCCATATATACACATACACCCACTCCATCACCTTGACATGGAGGGAGCCTGGCTTTGCTCTGTTTAGCTCACCTGGATATGATGCTATTCAAATCCTAGGAATCACATAGGTAGACTGAGGGTTTGCGTGTGTATGTATCTATACACCCACATGCAGATTTGTGTTGTGGAATGACAGAATTTTCAGAGAGAAGAAGAAACAAGTTCAAAGCAAGTCAGAAAAAGTTAGATTCACAACAGTTACATGTGTGTTCTGTGCATTTTCACCGACCTTGTACAAGCGGCTGGCCTTTCTGGAAGGGTCCACTGTCTGCCACCTGGTAGTGTTTGACCTGGAAGCCAGGCACACAGCCCTCATGGCCTCCATCCTCTTGGCCACCCACATGGGCAACCTGGGACACAGAAAACAAGGGAGAGATCAGGCCAATACACATGAACACATTGTTTCTGTGTAGGTAAACCTGACAGGCACAGGCAGGGGGATAGATTAACTAAATAACAATGTTTCTCTTTAAAAGACCTAATCCTTATTAATCCTAAATAAACAACATCAGGCTGAAGCAGATACACAAACATGCAGCGGCGAAAAAAAAATTCAGTACTTCTACTGGCAAAAAGTTTCTCAACTATTAAAAAAATACAACTGCTGATTTAACATTGGACTTAAATAACATTGTCAGACTGACGGTGGATAAAGGTCAATGTAGCAAAACCAGGGACATCATGTTTTTATTCACAACAATGGATTAGAGTGATACTTTTTATATTTTTGATAAATACCTAAAAAGTAACTGCACAAGACTTACAGTACGCTTCAGAACTGGGCAGCCAAATTTATACAATAGATGAATACAGAATTATCAATATTAATCCCTGTACCCTAGTTTCACGTGCAAGTCCTTTTCCCTCTCCTCCTTTACACTTTACTTTGAAATGAACACTCACTTACATAAAGTACATGTATTTGAAACAAATAACAAAAAAGTAAAAAGCAAGACTGACCCTTTGTTAATCAGCCCCATAATTTTGTCCTGTGATTTGGTGTGGATCAGGCTTTCACTGATGTTAAATAAAAGATAACTGTGACTAAATTCAAGGTTCGATTAAAAAGCATGGCCTCAGTGGGTCGAGTCCGACCCATGGCCCTTTGCTGCATGTCGTCCCCCCTCTCTCTCCCTGACTTTCCTGTCTATCTCTCAGTGTCCTATAGGGATAAAGACAAAAATGCCCAAGAAAAGAAGAAAGAATGTGTTCAGTGGCCTCTCTTTTTTCTCTTAAATCTCTGAAGGTCAAGATATCATACGGGTGCTATTTCAAATTTTACAGTTCTCTGCGACACTGCCTTTATTGACTTTTCATCGAGCCATTTTCTCTATAAATTACATTTAGTAATTTAAAAATTGTGCTGAGAAAAAACAAACTTTAACCCCTTTTTGAGCAAAACAACATTCATTTAAAGGGTTGACGTTCCCATGGAAAAGGAGTGTAAAGTACTGTGCTGTGCAACTGATTTTCAGATAGAGACCAAATATACTCTTGTTAGGGACAGATGCAGAGAGAAACAAACAAAAATAACAATTTAGGTTGTGTGTATGAATGTGATGCATTAATTCAAAGATATGGCTCATGCTATTTCTTTTAGACAGCACAGTGTTTTTATTTATAATTTCATGCTATTAATTCCAGCTGTGACCCATATACAATTGTAGCTTAGTTTGTCTATTAAATTAAGTAAAGTAAGTAAAGAGTTCAACACAGATTTATAGTGCTTTCTACCAAGTCTGAAGTTAAAGGTTGACGGATGATTTCACACACTGTGGTAAATTCTCAAGATAATTTACAATACATTAAATTTTTTTCAGATATAAAGCCATGTCGTCTTTCAGGCTGAGTTAAGGTCAGAAATACTTTGTATGCTGTCAGCGAAAAATTCCAGGCTGATACTTCAGCTCTGTGCAGTAGAGAGAGGGAGAGAGAGAGATGCAGATTTCCAATTACAGGTACTTGGACAAAAATCATGTTTGATCACATGCTTTACTGCATAAAGCAAAGAGGAAATGGCCTTATCCTGAATGATGTCATTAACGATGACATGGCACTTCGTCTGTCCTGTTTACAATGAGGCCAATGGCTTTGCCTGAACATAAGCCTGGTGACTGCCAGGCAACGTTGGCTGAGGTAGTGGCGTAAGGGCTTCGGAGGGAAGCAATTCCGATACTGAGAAGCTTCACTTCAAGAGTCAAATGATGAGTGACCACAAGCTTTTTTTTGTATTGGCAATAGGTGCTATTTGGCATCATTATAAAATTCAAAGAACCACTTTAGAAGCAGAATTGTGTTTGCTGCAAAAGTTGACGGACATGCTACACAAACAGACCCATCCCTACAGTATGTAGGTCAGTTTTGCATTGTGTGATGAAGAACAATTAGTGACACACTGTATGGAAGCAGAGAGAAAGGAGGTGAAGAGACCCATTGATCATTAATAGATCCGCACAGTATTCTGAACAGGTTTCCATATAATGGAATGGAGAAGGTATAGAGTAGGGAAAGGTAGGAGATAATAGATGCACAATTTCTTCCCTCAATAGTGGTCATCAAATATTTTCTTCACCCCTCTCTAATAGATGTGACTGTGTAATATGTCATGGTTTCACTTTTTAAATGTCACATCTTGAAGATTTAACAAAATGCATTGCTTTTTTGCAAAAATCAAAGAGTTTATCTGGGAAATCATTATCATTACACAGTAGGTGCTGTAATTAGATGCATCATGGCACATGGGATATGTATCTGCCAAACGTTGCCATCTGTCAACCAGTGACATCCCACCTGCTCATCTTCATATCTCTTGACCCCTTCCTCTAATAATTCTGCTGGAAATATCAAAAGGGCTTTAACAAGGAGATAATTATTGGATGCTATGAGGTGTCAAGACATTATTCAGTAAAAGAAATTACAGTGAAACGCCACTAAGTATCCTTTCCCTCCGGACAAGAGGAAATAACATTTCAAAGGATCAGGCTAAGATCAATATACAACTCATCAAATACACAAAAGTACACAAAGTTTCCCATCCTGGAGCACAAGACCAGTGAAAAAGGAGGGTCCAGTTATGTTATTTGTCTATTGTTAGGTGGTAATTGTCATTATGTAAGTATCACATCAAATGTCAGTGAGTTCACTTCTGTTTATTCGGAACTATGAAACCTTAAACATTTTCTGGAGTTAGGAGAAAAAAATTATTGCAGAAAAGTTGTGGCATTTCATTGGGTTTAGAATGACAGTTATATATACATTACGTAAGTTAGAAGACTTTCACAGAACAGCGTCTAGACTGTCTATAGAGATCTGTCTGCATGATGAACAAGCTTTGGCAGACATTCAGCCACAGAGGTTATTACATGTAATGTCCCTGCAAAGTAATCACTGCACCCAGGGGATTTAGTGCATTTCCTGCTGTTGACAAAATGTTAATTCAATTCTATCACTAGGATTCAAGGTGGGATACAATGCTCATTGGTCCATAAACTCAATCAGGTTGACTAAAGGGCAAAGGCCTGTCAGCATAACAAGGGTACATGGGACACACACGCAAATGCAGAAAAAGACATTATCATATGCGCGCGCACACACACACACACACACACACACACACACACACACACACACACACACACACACACACACACACAGGTGCAGTGACGTGCACACAAGCATGTGGATACCTACAAAAAGACCACACACTACACACATCGCTCAGCAGGACTCACCAACATGGACGACCAGTTTAATGTCCATTAATGAGGAAATATTACAATCCAGCTCCAGTGATTCACAGTGGGACAGCAAAAGCATTAAGGCAACGCAATGCTAATGACAATGTTGTTAACAAAGGAGACCGTTGTTGTGGGCAATATTCTGCATTAGGAAACCATTTAAGAATGTACTAGACACATGAAGGTAATATCATTCTAGCCTAGAAGAATGAATTGAAGCATTTTATCAACAATGTCCATCTTTTTACAGCTCTGAAAATCCTTTTTACACAAGAAAAAATAATTAAAAATATTATCTCAAGACACTTTGTCTATTCATTATTTTACAGACAGCGATCCATATCAGGGCTTTCGTTAGGCTTTTGTATTTCTGTCTGTGTGAATCTTTGAATGCTTATTCCAGTTCATGCTTCGACCACAGGTAAAAAGAGCTGATACAATATATATTATATACATATAGTGTGTTTAAGTTCATCAGCTATCTTATATGAGGTAGGCTTTTAGTCATCAGCTCACAATTTGTGAGGATCTGTTTCTAAGTGAACAAAACAAAGCATATGTACAGCCATAGGGCCTGATTCAGAGTTTGACTTTTAGGACTATCTGTACAGAATATGTTAATAAAATTGTGTCTTTTGTCTTGTGATAAGTGAAGTCTATATTTTTAGTTTAAAATAAAATTATTACTTTTTGATTGATTTTGTGTTTAAGATATGCTGGTTTTACTCCACGTTCATTTTTGAGTCAACAGAGATTATATTTGAAATTATATTATGTTGTAACATAATAGTTTCTTACAGACAAACACATGAGCTGTAGTCTTTTAAATAACTTGTTTGTATAATTGTAGTAGTAGTGTGTAATAATCTGTCATCATCATGACCTGGAGTCACTTGCACCCGCTGTTTTCCCTGCAGTAAGTCATTATTGTGGCCTCTTGATGTTAACAAAAACAAAATGTCAACAAAAACATTGATATATTGTCACCTTTAAGTAGTTATGTATGTGATTTACACAACCAGCAGTTATGGAGGAATATTAGCATTCATTCCGAGTTATGTTTCTGGCCTTCTGGTGAATTTAAATTCAATATTCAATATCCTTTGATCTCTACCAACTACTGAGGGTAATATTTTGCTCTTTAGCTAGTTGCTATCTGTCTCTACCTTTTGGTGATGAGCATGTAGTGTGCAGTGGGCTTTTAGAGCTTTACACTAAAACCAGCTACCTGCTGTGCCTGAAAACAATGCTATGAAACCGTTGAGAGTGAACCACAACAATAAAGTGATGGGTTGGACAGCTTAACAATGAGCTGAAACCCACTATAAAGCTCTCTAAAGCTGAGGGGAGCTGTAGATGCTCTGTAGGTCCATCACGTAACCCATATTGTTATATTGTTTTCATATTGTCATTGAATGAATTGTTATTCTCAAAAATATTGATTATAGCCTCTTTAAGTTTAACTGTAGCCTTGTTATAAAGTTTACTACTATTTTCAAAATAGTTGCATCAGTCAAATTGGTGTGTGCATAGATTATTATATAGAATCATAACAAAATATATGATCTTTTTAGACTCAAGAGTAAAATAATTAGTGAAATACAGGACAGTGGATATATCTGATATGACATTTGATCAAAATGCTGTTTTATATGAATATAAACTAGAAACATTTTAAATTATATTAATCAAAAATATAAAACAAACCTCAAATTACAAAACGTCATTCCAGTTGGACTAAATGACCTACATTGGTTAGGTTAACATATTCTGTTATTTTCCCCTCATTCCAAGTGAATTGGCCTTCTACTAACTGTGAAACACACATATTTCTCCATGCATGTATGTAATAAAAAGTCATACCTACATTTACAAAAGATTTTTGGTGAAGTTTAGTTTGATGCTTGGCCCCATAAAGCTGTTACATTGGAAGTATACTACAGCTCATCATGCAATGGTGGCTTCCTCTTTACATAGTTGATTGCTTTTGCCTGGACTGCACTACATTTGAGCAACAGTTTCACACATTCCAAAACTCTTCACTGGCAGACATTCCTTCAGTTTGAATTCTGCCACCCAGTTTAGTAAATCACTGGTTTCAAACTAGTTACTATGGAAGGACATTACACACAAACTTTACTAATGGATTTGCAAATGGCTGGTGAAATCCAAAAAATAAATAAATAAATAAAAAATTGCATTAACTCTAAACAAGGTGTAAACTTTGATTGGCTGCTCATTCATCTCTGTGGATTTTACCTGCTGACGGCTTGTTCCTTATCCTGTCTGGATTCATATTAATCAAAAATGCATTAGCTGTATGTACTGTCATCTTGTCGCTTGAAATTATGTATACCTCATATCACCATGACACGTTCACTGGGTTCTGTTTTGTTCCTTGTGGGGTTTGGTTATACTTCCTATCGAATATTTAGCATGTTGCCAAAATAAATATAAAGAGTACAACTAGATGCCATCTCTAATGACATTAAATTCATGAGAGGTTTCCTGACTATATTACAATAAATAAATAAATGTGCATAGGAAATTCAAGGTAATGCTGTCCACACAAAAAGTACACATGCACAAAAAAACAGGCACAGTGTGATGTGATTTGTGTAGGATGTAAATCACCTCTTCCTGAACTTCACAATATGTTTTCTCCAGAGGGGTCCAATGAGAGACATTAATTGATTTCTGTGTGTTTCAGCTTCACTATCTCGTCTGTTTGATGTCTCTGAAGCCATCATTGTTCTGCAGTGATTGGCTCGGTATGAGAGCGCTACATAGAGGGATTACTATGGTCCAGTCTAGGGGAAACAAAAAGCCTTGGGTGCACGAAAACAATATCTATCCAGCAGGAGCAATTATCATGCTCAAGCAACGGTGGACCTGCAGAAAATTGTGTATTGTGCACCAGCTTAATTAGATGATCGACACAGAACCAAAGAGATAAATAAATCTGTAAGCGTTTAGTGGGATGTGTGGACAAAGTGTGTGGAGCAAACTGCAAATAGATGATCCAGAAGATAAGTACCATGGCATTTAAATCTGGATTCAAATGGGTGTATGTTATACATGAATGGACACACACACACACACCCATATATAATCTTTTCAACTGCCACAGTACCAACTGCCACAGTACCAACTGCCAAAGTACCCCTGGTTGGGCATCACAGACGTAGATTAAAATACAATATTAGTCGATTCAAATATAGAGGCGATAGAAAGAAGGACAGAGAAATGGAGGGAGCCCTGAAGGAGGGAAAGAAAAACATGTGGGCTGGATTGGTTTCATATACATCAGTTTGCATGAGGGAGAAATAAATACAGCTATCTACTGACAACCACTTGGAGTGCAGGTCTTTAGGTTTATGTTAGCTCTCTAAGTGCAGCACAGGAATGCTCAATCAGGAAAAAGATCCATACACTTTACCTCCAGCATTACATCATTCTGTCCCACTATGAGGTCCATTCCCAGCAAGGTGAAAAGTGTAGTAAAGAAACATACCTGGCATTAAAATTCATTTTACTTAAATGTGTGGAATAAAATGTACACTACCATCATCATGAGGTCAGTATTTTGCAATGTAGAGTAAAAGTGTAACAGCTGGCTGTACAAGAATGCGTAAAACAGTAGTATTGATTAAAATGAAAAAGCCGGATGACTAAAACAACATGTCTGAGTAGCTTCTGGTCGCTGTTGTTGCTGCTGTAGCTATGATGTCGGTAAACTCATATTCACGAGGGAGGAGCAACAATGGGTCAGCTCATCACTTGAGAGTTTGACATCTGATTCAGTTCAAGTGTGAAGGACCAGTCAGGTGATTAAGGCAATGACTTGGCAGAGCACACAGTAAATGTCACCTCTGGTGGAAATCAATACCGCCTCGAGAATCCACAGTACATCTGATAGATAGAGATGGAGAGGGCCACTATGCCTGATATTTGCTGAAGAGGGTAAGGGGGGAAGAGGCTGAGAGAGAGGCTGTGATAGCTTTTAGAAGTGATGTGACTACATATGTGTACATGCAATATGTGTATTTGTGAATGAACTCGAACAGATGGTAAAAGAAAGAAAAAAGGTAGACTGAGAAATGCAAAGGGAAAAAAGAGAGAATGCATTTCTGCCAGGCTGTGTCTTTCATGTAATGTCTTTATTAGTCAGATTTTATTTCAGTCAGTTCTTTTTTATTGAGCTGTAAATAAATACTGCAGGCGCCAGAAGAATTTAACCCAAACACTGGACAGTCCATCCATGTGAATTTTTTATGCAAGTATAGACTATAGTGTGTCTAGCCCACTACAGTATTTATTTTTAAATTACCAATAAAATGTTATTTATAAAAAGAAAATTGTGATCTACAGTTTAAGGTGTATAACTTTTAACAATCTGTTTTCTGTGAAACTGAATAAGAATCACTCTGAAATTCCTGTACAGTTCCTTCCTGCACCCTGATAAGTGTGTACAAATTCAGCATTTCTGTGTCAGAGTACACATGTCTACATGTATGGATTTGGGGTATTTCACGTTAAGTTATCGACTGCTTATAATGCAGAAAATTCCTGCACACTTACAGCGATGTCTGATAATGTTCGGCCAACATTTGCACTGGTGCAGAATGCAGGACGACTGGCCAGAAGCACTGCAACACAAGGACTGATTTCTACCCCAGTAAACAAAGTTGGCGCGCTCTCGCTCCCTGTCTCTACAAGGCTACGAGCCTGCTCTAGTGTTGCAGCACCTCTCAGGTTTCAATGATGTGAACTTGAAGGCATGCAAACACAGACTGATAGCTAAAACGTAAATGTACACCAACTGTGTAACCTACTCAGAAAAAAAAACCTGAAAAGAGTAGTACAAATGGCAGTGTCAGTGTGGTCAACTTTAACAACTTTAACCCTCAGGATCTTAAGACAGGTAACGGTAACATTACTAAGGTGAAGCAGCAGTCCAAAGTTTCAGGCTAACAGGAAAAAAAAAAAGAATTTCAGGCATCGAATTAACCAATTTTCCACCAAGCCAGGCAGCATGCATGGATCTCTGTCTCTGTGTCTCTGCATGCATGCTGGGTAGTTTGCCAACGATCTAGCCAGTCAGCCTGCCAGTAGCCTGACATTTCATCCAGCCACAGTCTCTCCTTCCCCACTCTACATTTCCCTTTCTCCCTTAATCTTGCATTGCCTCTGTCTCCATCAAGGTAAATGTCAGTGCACACACCTCACTATAGGTCTGGCTGACCCATCCAGGACTGGCTACATGCTACAGCCCAAGATGAAGCCAGAGGAGAACAGCCAGGGGAGAGAGGTGGGAATCAATCAGGTTGAGCCTCAGACACCTGCAGCTGGCAGGTTAGCCAGGCATGGAGCACCTGAGTCATGAAACCATCTGGTTCCTAGCCCGGGCTGCTGAACCCTGGCCACACCTGCTGGGCCTGTAAAACAACACTGGCGCAGTAAACACACAGCCCCACCATAGAGGGGGAGCAGCCGAGTGAGGAGAAAAAAAAGCACCTCTGATGCTGGTGGGTGGTTGCTGTCACTGCATGAATGCTATATTCAGGTAGTAATGAAGGAAAAAGCAGAGGAGCATGGTGAAGACAGAGCCAAAAAACAATGTGATAACCACAGAGATATAAAGGAGAGGCAGATATAGAGGGGAAAGGTGGGATATTCTTGTGGGTTAATGCATACATACAATACTGTTCTGTATTCTGTAAAACAACTACATTTATTGGAAAGCTATTGTTACACTCAAAAAGGTGCCTCAAAGTACAGCGACTCAAAGCTTATGTTAAACAGACAATGATCATCCGTGAGATTAGTTGCATGCTGGAAAAATTACGCTCAAAACATTACCAAATGTTACATTACAACCTCCCTAATCACTCAAAGTTCAGCAAAGATTTGAAGGGGAGGTTGTAGTACACCAGGTATTACGTGACATGTCTGCAAGACAGATAATTATGTGCACACATAGTTGTGTGTCTTACTATTACATTGGTTGGTAGACACTTCTGTAGGCATTCAATTTTATTTATGTAGTCTACATGCAAAATGTAACAGGTCAATGAGCGCATGAGCAACAAATCGTGGTTCAGGAGAGCGTTCCTTCTAGATTAAGGTGGTCATAAATCAACTGAGTCCTGACGCATGCTACTGTTGTACAACCAGCAGTCAGCATGGAAATTCAGGCGGGATCATGACCCATCTGTTCTTCTGTGAAGTAACTTCTAACCAGCAACCCACTGCGAAATATGATATATGCTGTTGTGAGACAGCATGGGTTCAGAGTTTAAACTGAACTGGTACACCTGACTTCATTACCCATTAGTAACCTATCTACAACCTCATAATTAAAATGGATTTTTGTAGATTAACGGCTCACAGGGGTTGTCATTTGGCTGTATTCAAGTTTTTAGTTAATATAAATAAATAAAATTCTAGACTATAAAACAGCAAACCTGTAAATTTCAATAAATAGATCCTGGATCTAAGCAAAACTAGACAGTTTAAAACTAAACTTTTCAGTTTAAGCTGTGCTGGTGTAAAACAAAAATGTTTCACATCAAGATGGGGTTGCAGAAAAATGCATGAGCATGAAACCAAGCGTGTATTTACCAAACTATTTCTATTCAAAGATCCCCGATTCACGGCCGAGCAAACAGTAAGCACAATTCCCTAGCACATCAAAAAAACCACTGCTATATGAAGAGCAGGGAACAACAGAAATTTGGCCTGGTGACTCATTCAAAGCATCTGAAGAGCTTCCTGGCACTGGCTACCACATAATGAGGGCTTCCTCTATAAACTGACCTGACTTTGAAACTTTTAGTGTTACATTTTTCTCAAGCAGGTGAGTCCCATTGCGATGCAAATCCAACTTCCCTAGGGGGGTGTAGAGGTGCGTGGTAAGTGAGCTGGGGTAACCCTGACAGTATCATTTCCTCACCGTCACTCTGTTCAAATCCCTTTTCTAGTTGGCAAGCTTGTCAATACTTCCACCTCACACACCTCTCACTTCACCGCACAGGAATGGGGAGAGAGGTGTGAAGTGAGGGATTGAAAACAAAAAGAGCGTCAGCTGCAGGCACCAGCTGCTATCCAGCAGAATTCATTTGAATGCACTTTATTCCTTCCCTGTTGGGATTTGGCATGTCAATCTGAGCGCTTTCAGCTTTATCTAGATGGCATGTTCATTCACCTTGAAAGGGTTGTTTTGTCTAATAGCCTCAGTAAGTAAACTTGAAAAGGAGATAAATATACTAGTGACTTTCTCCTGTCTTTGTTTGAGTTTGTTTTGTCTAAACAACAGCTACAGCAAAGTTTTGCCAATTAAGCTTTTGGCTATGGCAGTGACAGATGGAAACCCAATGCAATGCACAGGCTCCCGAAGCCAAAATAGTGCCACAATGACAGGGAGGTTACACCTTTTCAGGTGCTACATAAGAGCTAACTTAAGAATGGTGATGTTATCACACTTTGCTCTCAAAGACTGCAAATTGCAATACAATTCAAGTTTGAATGTCTCTAATCAGGAGTTTGCTCCAAAACACAAGTTATCGAAGGCTGGCGTCAGGCAGTGATGCGCTGGGGTGAATGAGAAGAGATAACATATGGGAAAGTCTATGAAAGTGGATTCACCATGCCAGTGTTATCACTTAGTCTGTGTCTAAAACTATTGTTGGCGGTTGGTGGGTGGTACAAACGTATTGGGTCTGGGTGGTCGTTAGAAGTAAAGGATTGAGGTCTGTGTTTGTTTCTCCTCACAGTTTATCTGTTGTTATCAGCTTTCCTTTCTCCTCTCTAGCTGACCTCCATTCATCAAAAAGTTAACGGGCTGTTGCTGATACTCTCTCTTCAAGCACTCCTCCACCTTCAATTGACCTGCGACAAAACCTTCCCTTCTTCTGTTTTCTTCCTTCTTTCTGAGCCGCTACTTTCATGTCTATAACTTCCAGCTAAAAATCAGTTTGTCCTCCCTTTCTCCCCTTCTTCCAAAATTGTTTTACGCCTCTCTGATTCCTCCCGTTTAACTGCTTGTTTTGCTGATATTACTCTTCTTCCTTCCATCTCTTAACTCTGATAGAATTTGTGTGCTTTCCCTCTCTCTTATGTAACATGCATATGTGTATGTGTGATTCAGTTAGACAGCGTACTAATCATGCCGATTGTCAACAACCCAGAAAGGTTAATCAACATCTCAATTAAAACCTGTTTTGATTACATTACACTGGAAGAGGCCGATACAATCAGCACACCATCCACCTGTGGACTATATTTGGAAGACGAAATGCATGTCATTATAAAAAAGAGATGCACTGGTCTTTTTCTCTTTCCATCACCACATGTTGTGATCACTAAGGGGTGCATTGAAATATCACCAGCATCAATGCAGCTTAAGAGTAAGCCATTAATAAAGTAAACAAACTGACACTACAAAGGACATTATGCAATAGGAAAATGAATACTTCCCATTATATCATCAAATCTCTCTATCCTCCCCACTTATCTTTTCTTCAACTGAAGTTAGCACGGTAACCGGCTAGCCCCGGACCAGCCGGCCCATCTCATCACTTTCTGATAGCAATTCCCTGTAGCTTCCAGTCTGCCCTGAAGAAGTAGTGCTCAGAGGGCATATTATAACCTCTTATATTGTAAACGCAATCATGGCTGAAACTCTTGGCAAGCAACCATCACCACCACCCACTCCCGTTCATTCATTGGCAGAGAAAACTGACATATAGCCCCCTTTGAGTAAAAGGATTAACTCTGCATTGTCTGGTTTACACCTCTTATAGAATGCAAAATCATTAAAAATGAATAATCACTTGCCCAAAACGCCTCTATATTCTCTGCAAATTCTTTGTAACTCCTTGTAAAAATACATTATAAAGAGTGTTTGGAAAAAGTATGCTTAAAAAAGGCAAAAATGCTATATTAGCATACACAAAAAAAAATTTCTCCTGAGGGATTTCATCTCATTTACATTTTCTTGGCACTCTTAATAAGCACTGAACATTTAGAGATTATGAAGTATTGTATCAGGGAGATTTTTTTTTTTGTCTCTCCTGTCTTTTGAACAAGAAGACAAAGAAAGAATCTGGCATAATCATCAACAGCAAACAGGAAAACTCTCAAGAAGCAGTGCTACATGTCATGCTTCATAAAATAGATACAGTAAAGAATTTAAGTTTGAGTGCAGACATATCCAGAAGGGATCTATGTACACTTTTCTATTTTGAGCCTTGGGAGCAAAACATACTGTAGCACAAATACAAGCTGCACCTATAAAATTGAATTTACCCAATAATGTATTTCCTTTTAAAAATATATTCAAAGACTTCACGTCTCATAAGTCTACAAGAATGGACATTGTGCTTTCACAAAGTCAATTTAAAAACATTTCCCAGACACAGTGGAGGAATTTGATTCTTTTGATGGATCGTCAGAGGGGAGCTCCTAAGCTGATTTAAGGAGGTATAGGAAAGCACATTTTGAAATTCAGCCCTACATCCAATCCCATTTGATCCTGACCAAAGTACACTATAAATTGGGAATCATATTCCAGGCTGCTTCCCAGCTGTGGGCTCACACGGCTCCAATGCAAAAGTGGATAGATTATTTTCAAGCAGGCAATACTGTCTGGCTCCATTGCCCTTGGTAGACATAAAACAATATGGATAAATATGCCATGCAGGGTCTCATGCTGTTCTGTTTGCCACTGCTTCTGAGTGATTCCAGTTTCACTCAATTGAGGAAACATATTTGACTCAGGAAACATTATAGCAAGGACTCGTTTTCACACAATGCCTACATATTCCATTTTACTGTTTATCAGTTGCGGGTCTTAAAGCTAATATATCTGATTTTAATTTCAGCCTGTAGAACTAGTTTTTACATTTAACAGTGGATGTAAAAGGTAAAATATTTGTTTATGGATGGACTGAACTGCTTATTGAACTGTTACTTAATAAGGGCATGTTTACTCTTTTACAACACACCTGTGTGTCACTAGCTCTGCTGTGTAAATATGTGTGTGCAGTGTGAGTTTTGATTAAGTGAATTGAGGCCGAGGGTCATCTATTTCTGCCCTAGATAGGAAAGCTGCATCATTATAGACCTACAGCACAGCTTTCCATCACAACCCTGTCCCCCTCAGTGCTACTCCCTCTTTACCTTTGTGTTTTTGTTCCTCGTCTAACTAGAGGGAGAGGAGATTAAGATGAAGAAGGAGAGGAGAAGAAGAGGAACATGAAGAGAGGGACATGAGTCACCATCAGCCCTCTCTAGCCGCTGGTTTTGATCACACAAAGCTGGTAGGTATTGTCACAAACCTGTAGCCACTGATCCTGTCCTTAGTGACAACCAGAGGTGTTTTTCCTCTCTCACACTCTCTGACCTTCTTCTACAAACACTGAAGTGACTCGGCCCCTCTGACTATGTTACCGTTACAAGATCAATGACAACTGATTTGGTTTTGAAGGAGCTAAGAGAAGCCTGTGATTGACTGAGCATCACATTTACACTATTATTAATGCAGCCACAAGACCTGTAGTATAATTTTTTATTGGACACAACCCTAGAGTGAGCAATTTTCTCAACATGCACAAAAATTCAAGGTAAACTAGGTACAGTAAATGTATAGAATTTGAATAATCGATGTTTGTTGTCTTCTTTCAGTTGTATGGCAACACAAGTAAAGACACAAAGATTGATTGAATATAGGAGAGAAGGGGCAATCTATAACCATCGGTTCCAGTATTGGTATTTCTAGTACAGTATCTCAACATACATATTTCAATAACTCATCTACCATTGAATGCACAAAGAGCAACTCTTTTTCTGAATATTTAAAATTATTTTAATATAATTATATTTAATATAACCCTATCTCCCTCTTTCAGAAATTAAAACTGTAACAGCCCATAGGTTTTTACTGTACAAAGTGTTAAAGGGGTATATGATTTAGTACTGCACTTCCATAAAATCTCACGTCAAGAGACAGATTAAAAAGAATGGTCAAAATCAAAGCAACAGATTCCGATTTATCCAGAATTTTGTGCTGCACTGAAACCATATTGTTTAAACTGTAATTACAAGCAGTCGAGCGAGAAAAACATTCACTTCAGCCTCCAACTTGTAATTCCCAGTCACACACACACACACAATTTTTAGACGCCAAGCCCAAACTGAGGTAACCCTAATGACAAGTATTATTTTCTACTTCAGAAAGCTCCCTCCAGAGCTAGAGAAGACATTATACAGCTGTTTTCACAAGCTGTACAGTGCTGTTCATGACAAGTAAATCTTGAAATAAGTGGAATGCCCCAAAGATGCTGGAAATAGTAGACAATTCATCACTAAATATCTTGTGGGATGAACTAAACACCACAATCTGATGATGTTTAATGGTGGAATTTGCCTTTAAGAATTTGACCTAGTTAGTTTGTACATAAATATAACCTTAACGAGACATGAAGTCGCTGACTGCCAACATTACAGTAGCCACCATTATGATGCAATGGACAATCCTGCCGCTGCAGCTTTTTATTTAGGCCTTATTGTGTAATTCAGCCTCCAGTTCTATTATGTCTTTCATTTCCCATTTCATGTCTCTATTTCCTAAAATCATTTTGTACAATGAACAGTTTCCACTTTAGAACCCAGCACAACTGTTTAACAGATGTTTAGCAATGTACCGACAAATCACGAATCATTTATGAGTAAAACGTGAGTTTGGTTGATTAAACATTTATCAACCTAATTAACATTTGTAATGATATTCTGGCAAAATTATTCTTTACTTGCCAATCAGCTATGACATTTTAACTGTTAATAATGAATTCCCAGTGAGCAATTTACGTTGATTAACTTATTTATGTTACGTATCATTGATACGCAGGTTTATGGCCATGAAAATGTATCATTCTTAATTAAAAAGGTGCAAAGACATTACATTCAAGCACTAATATGAACGTATATACACTATATGATATAGATGCATAAGATGCATTTGTCTTACAGATATCTAGCATGAACCATGCGTATTATTATGCAGGATTCTGATGCTCAACTAATAGCTAATGGATATATTTTAATCTTTGTATTCAGTGTCATTGGGCTGCACTAATTGCTTGTTAGTCCCTTCGCTTGTGTATTATGACTGTTTTTTTTTTTTAAATATGCTTGCCACACAGCAAGGGACTACCACAGTATCTTTTATGTTATGGTTCCTATTGAGCTCAAAAGAACTCAAGACCAACTGGATATAGCACCAGATATGGCTATACAGATGATTAGATTATGCAATTCCCCCTAAGGCAAAATGATCTTAATTGTTTCATTTAAAATGAAAAGAAGAAGCAATTTCTGTCCATGTATGTGACAAAAGAATATGGATAATTAGAATTACCATCTTGTGGTTGTATGCCTCCCCCAACCAGTCAAGTTGCTGGAAATATGGTCACAATTTCCCCCTCTGTTCATGAGTTCCAGCAATGGATAATGGCCATAAGTGTTTTTGAAGACTTTAGGATGTCACAGTGCAGTCGATCTTTGACCAGATATAAAATGTCATCACTTCATCATTTTATGCTATTAGACAGTTGTGTTAAATTGTGTCATAATTAGTGTATTAGTGTATGTTTGTATTCTTGAGTTATGGCCAAAATCATGTTCTGTGAGGTCTCGGGGACTTTGACTACCTGGTGTTCTTGAGATATTGCTTTCCCAAGAATGGGATAAATGTGAGGTCACCACAATCTTATCAATTCATCTTTGAGTCCAAGTGTACATTGATACCAAATTTGAAGACATTACTGCGAGGCATTCCTGAGATCATATCGAACAGCTGGACAAAACATGATGCTTCTGGTCAAGGCTATCGCCAGTGTGGAGGCATAAAAACACTTTGTTTTATCCAGTAATTGAATCTCATATTCAGCATTACTGCCTCACTAAGTGCACTGATACAATTTGGTTGTTTTTCAGTGCAGATTTAATAAAAACTAAAATGTATTTTTAAATCACATCACAAGAGTCAAGGTAACTAAAGTATATTCAACAAAACAAATTACTTTTATAATACTGTAACGACCATAATAGTGTAACTATGTCACTGTGTTGACATAAAACATTCGAAAAATTATTTATTATTGCTCAGTATCAAAGAAAAACACAACGAAACAAAGCATTTAAAGACTAAACATGCCCTTGGTCCTATTGTCTGTAGTGGAGCCTGCATAGTCTGTCAAGTGTTTACAAACTAGATTCACAGCCAAAAGGTTCAGAGGGGGCACTTTCTAAATGTCCTTCATTTGCTACTTTTTAATGAATAATCCATAAGTGTTTGATTTAATGATAACTCAGGAGCTTTTTAGAATTCGTCTTTTGCTGATGGCAGGGCTATGCCAGTAAATATGACTGAGCATTAATGAATGGCGTAGTTCTCCCAGCTGAACTCCAACACAAGAGGAGGAACACTCTCATGAGTGTCGCCCACTCATCTTCCAATCTGCCCCTAAATAAGCTGTAGTATTAACAAAGAATGATGAATGCATAATTGTTTAAATATTAATGTCCTACATAATATGTTGTATTACTCTATCTCTCTGTGCTAGTACAATAGTACTAGCACGGCTAGACTCTACTGAGCCAAGACTAAAAGAGTTAAAAGAACTAAACAGAAAATAGGGAATACTCCTCTGTGCACTGGGGATAGTAATGTCTCCATAATCCTATATTATGTATCTCTCTTATGTGTACTTTGTGGTTAAATGCAGAAATAAATTAGCCTGAGTAGGAATGAGATTTGACTATTTTTCATTGTTAATCACTCATAATACAATTCCATAAAAGTCCCATGAATGCAATGATGAGTTTCCTTTTAAGGTGATTTTCTGCTTCTGCGTAATGAACTGGATAATCATTACAACCCTAATCATTACAACCCCAATCACCACTCCAATAGTAAATGTTATTTTCATCCCACTGCACCTGTATTAACACAGGATACTACCTGTACACTAACTGTAACATTCAAATATAAATAGTCTAATATCTACATCCCTTTTCCACCCTATAGTAAAGGATCAAATCAATAAATGTTACTGCATTCTCCTCTGCTCTTACACAGTAGTAAATATTGAATATGCTGGATATACTGCAGCACTGCTGTATGGAAATAATTGTAACAGAGTAGTAAATGTTTCCTCGGCACCCTCCCACCTCGCTGACCTTCCCGGTGTCTCTGGCCCTGAGATGGGATGTTAATGCCCGTGTCTGGACGGCTGCCATGCTGCAGCCTGTGCTCTAATGGATTGATAAAAAAGCTCTGAGCACAGAATCAATCATGATATAAACCTGGAGTGAAGCTTGTTAAACTCTAAGGAAAGTTCCTCTACCATAATGCCCCTCATTTTCAGCCATTTCCACAGACAGACAGAAAGATTGCAGTTGTTACCCTCCTCCTGCCATGCATTAGGAGGTCAGAATTGTTTCAGGTGATGGACCTGAGGTGGATGTGAGGTAAGTAGGAAGTTTGTCCAACAGGTAACCTGACAGTGATGTGTATTATGTAGAGATATCAGAGTTTGTCTTCATGCAAAGAGGGTTATTAGGGTTTTAAACTTCGGGATGTATTATTATGTATTTTTATGTTTTACAGTTTATTTAATGTTTTACAGTAATAAATCTAAACTTTCATGACTCTATATCTAAATATCTGCCTTTCTCTCTGCTTGTCTCTGTTTTTGCATTTCTGTCTGTGTCCTCATTTGTCCACCATCATACAGGTTGAAGGTTCTCGGCTTCGACCATTCCACAAATACCAACCAGAAAAGCAAAGGAACGATAGCAGTGAGGGAACAGTGTGGATTTTCTGCAGTTTGAAATGTGCCACAGAGGGACGAGAACTCCCATTGGAGCCTCTCCTCAGGAGGAAGGAGGAATCAAAGTGGCTCTCCTTACACAGGAGTAAATAGTAAAAAGTGATATCCAATAGATTCACAATGTGTATAACATATATGTGCATGCACAACCTGGATGACAGTATCCACATGTTAGAAAAGTAAAATGCTGATAAAGCAGCTTGCAGTTTGAGGCATACTTTTCATTGTCTATCAAACAGTTTTGGCCTATGTGACATCCCGCGTGGATGGGTATAGTCATTTCGTGTTTTATTTTGAAAATTACTTAGCTTATGTGTCCATTGTTGTTTCACTTCCTGCCTTTGTGGGGTCTTATTCGCACCAAATCTTTTGTGACACCTGTGTCTTGTTGGCCAACCAGTTTGTGTATATTTTGTGTAGTCCTTCCATCTTTAAATTGTCAGGTTGTCTTCCCTGCAGTTCCAACATCAGTAACACCAACTACAAAAAGAGTCTTATTTGCTCAGAGCTCTATATTAAATTGAGACAGAACAAGACACTTTTCTATCCAGTGTTTTCTGTTAATTGACATCTATTTCAGAATAGCTCAAGGACTAAACCTCTATTTTTTTTTTTAAATTATATAATTTTTTTCTCACACCCAGTAGTCATCACCTGCATTGCCCATTTCAGTCAAGCAATTCCGTTAAACATCCTTTCAAAATTCACATCCTAATGACAGGGTGGAAAGTGGCAAATAGTCATGCTGAGCTTTTGCATCTATAAGCCTTCAACCCTTCCTGTATTTATTCCAATGCTCCGCCGTTAAGCGGCTCACTCACTGACCCTAATTCCATACCGCTCTGGTGTCATTCTGAAAACTCAATGTGACCAATTCCAGGGAGCAAATTGAAGGGCTATCAGTTGCAGTGGAGGGGTATTTTGTCACCATGGGCATGTCAGAACGGAGATGGAGTGAGGGCAAGCGTAGGAGACAGGGAGGGGGGGGGTAATGGCTTGAGGGGGTTAGTTTGGCAACATTTCCATGGGTCAGACACTATTCTATTGCTCAACAATAAATCTGATTTAATATCTATTGTGTTGCAGGTCCTGCTCGGGTGCGAGTCGGTACAGAGAGCTAAAGAGAGAAGGGAGGGAGGTATGCAGGGCCGAGTGGTATAAATAAAAAGTGAAAGGAGAGGAAGCAGAATGGGATATTGGGGGCATTGTTGTATTAAATCAGAATAATAAAGCTGTGCATGCACAAACAGTGTCTAATAGAGACGTCTGGGAGCCGGAGAGCCACAGTTCCCCACCAAATGGCATCTGCAGTCCACAGTGATGCTGACACAAGGACACAGCTGCAGCAGCCAGTTTTAATCAACACATAGCAATATAACTCCCACTCAGAGAGTAAAGTGGCTTATACCGTAAAAAGTCACTCTGCTTCTGCGGACGCAGAGGCTTAAAGTGATGCTGTGAAATAACGAGCACCACCTCTGGTTTAAAGTGTGTTGTAACCTGTTGTAATGGTGTCAAACTCCCTATGGCAGGCTTGTCAAGGAATAGCACACAGCTTGGACGCCATCAGTGCTAATCGTTGCCATCACAAATGCTCTGAGAGTTTTATATTGCTGCTTTAAGCTATATATCCTAAGCTCCATAACACATTGTATGCTTAGATGATTTACTAGTGGGTGATACAGTATAATAGCCTCATTGTGTTTTGGAGGGAGGAGGGGAGGCATATAAACAACCCCTATTATCTCCCATCACTGAACACACATACATAGCCTGTGACCAATGCAATGGTGTATTATTCTCAGTGTTATATGTACACATACATCCTGTTTCACATTCCATAAGAGACTGGCAACATAACCTCTGCATGCATTACATTAACAGTTTTCCATAAACTATGAATGATGGCATGTGTACAGATTTCTGTCAAAACAATTCACTACAGAGAGAAAATTATGAATTTCTAAAGTTATTTTGATGTCCTCTACATGTGCAGTATATCCTCAGTAGATTAGTACCAGTTACTTATGCTACAGGTTTGGCAGCAGATAGAGCAAAGGGTATACTTCTAGGGGCAGCCTTTCTCAAAGTGTTGTCCACGGACCACCAGTGGGCCGCAAGTGACCCCAAGTGATTAGTTAAAATATCATGTTTTAAATTTAGTTTCTCTCAAACTGTCTGTGAGTGACCACAAAGCCTGATCAGAGAGTCATCAGTTTGGTTCCCAGCGGGTTGGACTTTTTGCAGCATGCCATTCCCCTACTCTCAAAGGCAAAAAGCTAAAGAAGCAACACCTGAAGACCTTGTAAGGGGCAAATATCAAAGCCTATCATGGACCATTATTAAGTAGTAGACCATAATAAAGTCGGAGTGAAGTGATGGTGAAAATATTATTCTAAAATATTTGGATAATACAATCTATCACTAAATTGAATGAAAGACTGACAGACTTAACTTCCTTGATTAATTTGTAACTATCACCTAATGATTTCCCATTATCCAAGTTGTCCATGTGTTGTTTCTATTATCAACATGTCAGAGTTACATATCCAGAGTGTCCAAATGAAAACTAACACTAACACAAGTAGAAATGGTCTATTATGAGAGCACCTACTACATGATTTTATCCATGTACCTTGTGTCAGAAGTCCAATTCTCTTAAAAAAAAAAAAAAAAAAATGCTCTATTTGGTGTATTATTGTACCTTAGGACAACCAAGTATGATTTCACAATTTTTACAAACTATGATCATAACACTGTAATGCTTGACCATCCACATTATACCCATTGAGACAGTTGCTGTACATCAGAGCCCTAATCAATAATAAAAAAAAAAAAATCATGTTTTCTTAGCCTTCTCTTTTATTGAAGTTCGCCATCAGTGCCTGATCACTTGTCCTCCTTCCTCAAAATGACCACTCATATGGCTTTTTACATTTGCCAGCCCATGTCATTATAGATAAAAATGTTGCTTACTCAGAAACCTCTTCCCCTCTCCCATGACAGCAGAGTATCAGCGCTTGACCGCATGTCCCTTCCTCATTATGGCCACTCAGACAGAGTTACATCAGCTGGCCAGTATCCAGCTCGTCAGCTCTACTTCTGATGAAATGACACATTGCAGATGTGAGGTCAGCATACACTGAGATAGCTGCTGCTTGTAAATGTATGACACACACAGGTCATTGAGTATATTGTGGCATGTGGCACACTTGAGGTTGGTGCCATTAGGTCACTTTGTATGCCTAATTTCCAATAAATGTGGACTAACAAATGGTATCCAAACAATTCAAATGACATTTAGCTCATTAATATATTCTTTTTTTAAATCAAACTTTCTTTTTCAGTATGCAGACGTACTTTACATTAAACCTTAATGACTCACACAGATAATAAAATAAAAAGATGTGTGAAGAAGCATGTGACACAGGCTATTAGACAACAATAATACACTTCATGTTCGTCCATCAAGCAGAGACAATTATATTATGCAGAGAGAATAGGGGTGGGATTTGTGAATATCAGTTGTCTTGGCAATCATCTCCAACTATTGCTCCCAGATATTGACCCCATATATTCCTAAATACCTCTAGACTATTATTAACTCTGTGGATAAGCTGCTTAAAAGAAACCATCCTAGCCAGCTGATCTCTCCATCCATTTAATAAGACACACTATTGACTTCCAATGCCTGACTACTATTCTGCTTCCTGCTATCAGGGCTAGCTTTACCAAGGAACACACCCGTGAGCGCAGAATAATTCCATTGACAAAATACCGGACAAGCATAATGCTGGATTCACACTGAAATCTGTTTTCAGTATTTTTAATACAATTAACAATGTCTAACTGGAAGTTGTATACCATTTCACATTCATATTGTAAATGAGACAGTTAGCCCCTATTTTTGTTGCATCAACATTTATCATCCTTCCTAAGCCTCAACCATGACATTTTTGATGTGGTCCAATAATTCCTATTCAGTATTAGGCATGTCTGCATGTCCAGGGCTACGGAGTACCATGATTTTACCACCTTCCTCCAAGCTTCCCTGTGAATAGATATTCCAAGATCTTTTTCCCAAGTGAGCTGAACACCCTCATAGTTTGTGGATTGATGCTTTCCAAGTGAATTATAAAACCTAGATGTCGCCCCTCTTAGTTTCTAACTTGATCGCCATAACTCCTGAATGCAAGTAACAGGAGCAAGATTTTTCTTTCTATCTACTGTCATAATAGCTCCTCATTTCAATAAACTTAAATAATTCTCTCCTGGGTATGTAAACAGATTTTCCAATAGCATTATTCCTGTTCTTACCCAGGTTTCCTAGCAAAGATTTTAAAAAAATTAATTTTCAATGACTTATTTTTACATAATGATGACCTTTTAGTATGAAAGGGATTCATGTTTCATATGATGGGTCTTTCTCCAGCAATCTCTAGCAAATGCCAGCAGAGGGTTTCTATTTGGTTTATCCCCTCCTGTTCGAGTAAGAAAAGCCTGTATTGAGAAGAGTTCCACCAGTTTTTGCAGGTATCTGGAAGGTTTGATTTAGATAACTGACTGAGTGAGAAGGCACAGTGGTACCAATCTATTCTTGGGGATCTCAGCCCACCTTCCTCCACTGGTGAATATAATTTCTTTTTATTACAAAATGGCTACCTACCCACCCATAGAAAGCTACTCATGGCTTTGTTAAATCTAGCAAGAAGGGGAGGAAACCATTAAGAAATTCTTAATAAACTCAAACCTGATATAAAAAGGCCTCAAATATATCACTGAATATTGACAGACATTCAAAGATCTTTAAAAGAGACGGATTCAGTCTTTATGTGGCGGTTTCAGCTAAAAAGTAAAATTTACTGAAACACAATATTTGCTGCATGCATTATGTCACACATATCCCGCAGGCTGTCTTCCACAAATGGCCTTGCTTTTCAGAAACACAAGAAAGAAATATTTTCTTAAAAAGCTAATAAGCATATATTTGTATAAAAGAAAAAAAAAATTTGAAAAAAATCAAGATTCAAGAAGTCATATCTAAATGAAGAAAAACCTCCCCCCTAACTATCTTTTAATCTCAAGGCTGAAGAAAATAGTTGATTTGTGTTATTTAGTAGCTGCTGCAGTTTTGGAGAGAATAATCATGCAGCTAGTTTTACATTCAGTAAGTCTTTGCTAGTACATTTACATTATCTCTCCAGTCTCCACATACACTCTGCACCTTCAAAGCATCCAGAAATAGCCTGCATTGTTTATTCTTGTGCTACCATGCAACCTCCTGCATGACATGTGCTGCCTCTGCGCAGCTGAGGTTACAACACTTGGGGCTGAATCACAGACTTCATTCACTGCAATAATTAGAGTCAATATGTCAAATTGCTTTTGGTCAATCATGTAGCTCACTTTACAACACCATGGAACAGATTATCAGCTTTAGTACTGGAGTGCAGTAATGAACCAGCAATGCAAAGCTCGTCCTTTTTGTGTGTGCATGTGTGCAAGAGCTTATGTGTGCCCTCTTCCTCACTAAGGTGCTATGATGTTGTCTGATTTCAAAATCGGCGCTCCCTAATCGAACAAGAAACAGCTTTGCACTGCCTGGCTGGAGATAAATGAATAGCATGCGGGACAGCAGCAGAGGTTGAACTGGGGTCAAGCACCATTCTGCCAGACAGCCCAGGAGACTGTGCTGCCTGTCACAACACACATACCCCTAGAGAAGGATGGAGAAAGAGAATACAAGCAAGGAAGGGAGAGAGGCAGCAAGAAAGCCCAGCTGGGAAGGAGAGTAAGGAGCAAGAGCAGAGGGAGTAGATTTATCTTTGGTAAAGTCCCTATGGTAAAAGCTGCTCAGCAGTCCCACGTCCAGCTTCAGTCCCATTCAGCCAACAGGGGTTGGACCAACCACTCATCTGTCTTACTGGAGGTAAGGAGGAGAGACAAGCGGTGTGAGGACAAGGCAGGGTAAATTCTGGGTCAGTGGACACAGGAGGATAGTCTATCTTTCGAGTGTTATGCCCAACCGACTTCCTTTGTCCGCTGCCAAGGCCACAGTCATGAGGGGGGCTGCCCATTAGACAGCCCCCATGGGGGAGTGTAGCGAGTTGGGGGGAAACCTCTGGCACTTGCTCCTCTGACAACCGTGTTATTGAAGGGTAGGGACATAATTAGATGGCGCGCCAGTGAGTACAGAATGTGGAACATCATTAACAAGCTCACATTGTTGAAGTGGGGACTGTAATTAAAGGCTTCCCACAGCAGTGGAAGAGGGCTTTGATTGGAGGAGCAGAGGGACAAAGTGATTTCAGTCATCTACCACTAGTGGCTGTTGTGACCTTCACACCAATTGACAGTAGACGGTGTGTGTAGACAGTGTGCATGTGTTTGCCAACTGTATGTGCCTGTCAGTGTGCATGTGGCATGTGTATGTATTTTGACTTGATGAGGAAGAAAGACACAAGGACACTGAAGTCTACAATCTATGACACTGTGCATCTGAATAGGAAACAACCAATTCACTGTTCTCTATACGGAAAAAGGTCAGAGGAGAAAATATTCAATAAAAGGGCAAGCAAGAACGTTATATTAAAGCCCCTGAGGGCCAGAAACAGCAGGCTGAACTGTGAATCCTTTGCCTGTCCCCAGTGGAGCCTTTTGTGACTACTGAATGCATGCTAAGTGATTTACCATAGTTCCTTTACTCTCGCCTTGTAACTATTTTTACTTGTAGCATGGGGAATTGTGGATTTCCTGCCTTGACCAATCATTCAATTCTCCAGACATGCTTGAATCTTTTGTGAGTAAAGCATCTATCTGAAATTTGTACATAGTTTTCTCTGAATCTGAAACAAGGATCTCTGTATTTATTGGAAGATTGACCCAATGCTCCATAGACCCAAAACAACATGGTGAGTCACCCAGCAGATATCTAGGGTCAGAGCTAAAACTATAGATGACTGGCTGGGTTTGTTTCCCCAGGTGAGGGATGTTACTGCCCCGCACTGCTGGTAGAAGAACACAAATTTCTTTTTTTTTTTTTTAAAAAAAAGCTTGTCAAAATACATCACTGTATGAAAGATGTAAACAAACCACAAATACCATTGCCCTGTAGCACTCTTATGCAATATTTCTAAAACCATGCTGAGGATTCATAGCAGAGAATAACAGCGTGCACACACAAGATATCCACACAATGGACTCTGGACGCTAAATAATAGAGACATTACAAGGCTTGAGAAAATGATGTCTTGTAAAAAGACAACAAATCTGAAGCCTTACCCCTGGATTCCACCAGGGGTGGGTCCATGACGTTGCGTATGTGACAGTTTTATTCTGTCTTCTGCACAGCTTTATACCCCACCAGGAGCATTTCAGAAACAGGGCCTTTTGGCTGCTTCTTTTGTTGACTTGTTGATTTTGGTCATTTTTCCTTGTTTTTTGTGCTTCTATCATGGCCAAGTAGACTACCCATGACTTCTGTCCTGATACCACTCATTATGATGTTGTGATGCATTACATAATCAAGAGTCTGCAGAGGTGGTTTTATTTTCAAAAATGAGCAGATGCTCTATGGCATTTCTGTGTGCGACTTCCTGTCTGCGACACAAACACCCCCCAGTGGAATTTTATAAGGCCATTTTCTGAGTAAAATGCCTCTGTACAATGACCTTTTACCAAAACCCATTTCTCCCAGTACCCTTTGTTGGACACTGAATTATATTTCCAACACTGCACAGTACTTCCAGGAATTTCCAATTTTAAGATCACAAAAAGGTAATAAAACACAGCAAGTCTCTGCAATATTTGTGAAAGCTTGAAATTTTCTTTCTCCGAATCCTAAGCAAAATGTCAAAATTGGATCACTAATTACATATTTTACCAATCACTGGTCATCTCCTCATTAAATAGTACCATTCAGAATTATTTTTACAACCTTCAGTCAAATAAAAATCAGACCTCAGCCGCAACAAAACCATGTTCCTTGCAAATAAATTCATGTCTCTAGGACATTTGTTAACCTGACATTTCATAGGCAACACCTAACTCCCAGACTATATACAGAGCTTGTTGCGAGTGATGGATCAAGAAAGAGAATACCTGATAGGCTGAACATACAGTAAAAAAGAACCCCAAGAATGTTGAACACCCATGTACAGCTAGCTGCTGACTATTCCACGGATGCCTCCCAACTGCTCCCATTTCCTTAAAAAATACAACTTTCAAACCAAAAGGTTGGTTGATAAGTTTTACTGGGTTTATTCAATTATTCAAACACTCAGAGTTTATTTTCTGCTCAATTACTGCCCAGCTGACTGCAAAATATACAAAAAAAGATCAAACAAAACAACAAAAGTCTGAGATCCTGATGGATCTAAATTTCCCCAATCAGATAGCAGTGAGAGCTTCAGGGAGACTAAAATCTATCATATATGTTACTCATATGATGTTGTACTGATCATTTACCCCTTACAACTTTTAAAGTGTCAATATAGCAGGGAGGAAGAAATGGTCAGAGTGAATGCTTCATTCTCTGGCAGCATGGTTAGAAAAATTTGAAAAAAATGCTCCTCAATGAGAGTTTTCTCTCTGACGAAGCAGGACTGAAGGGAAAGAATCAGAGTGTGAGTGTGTGTGTGTGTGTGTGTGTGTGTGTACTTCTTTTGGAGTATGTGCTGCAAGCACAACTTTTTGGCCTCTTCAAAAGACCTTTTCTATCATAAGACTAATAGATGATAGGAAATTACTTCCTGTTTTCACCATCCAGCTGCTGACTGAGTGCAAAGCATAAACAGATACTCACACACAAAAACATATTTGCTGCATAATGTCCATTCACACAGACAGATAATACCATGACACCTGCAGACATCAAAGCCCTTTAGCCAACACTGGGTCCATTAATGCCGACAATAGAGCAGGATAATTGATTTATTTACCTGCGAAGCCTGACACAACATATTAGTCACAAAACCCTCACAACTTACACGAGCTACGAGGCACCTAAGGCCATTTGACATATCTTCATCGGTTGAAGTTATTTTAGTAGAAACACTGATTTCTTACACAATATCCACATATCTCAGAAAAAAAGATGAATTTCATCACTCTGTTGCTATAATCTGGCCTCTAAAAGAAGTTGTGCTGATTAGCCAGGTGTCCCAAGTAGATAGAAATGGAGTAAAAGGCAATGGTTTAAATATAAA
Source organism: Seriola aureovittata (assembly GCF_021018895.1). NCBI lineage: Eukaryota > Metazoa > Chordata > Actinopteri > Carangiformes > Carangidae > Seriola > Seriola aureovittata. The sequence continues at coordinate 21,705,637 of NC_079373.1, forward strand.
AAGCTTGAAAAAATATAATTATTAGATGATAATTAAAAAAGGTGCTTCAGTCAGCGCATCTTGTGTTAAACAAGTTGGGAGTCTGTGTAGCCAGCTACAGCGGCAGGCAGGATACAAATAAATTAATAGATAGATAGATAAATAAATATTCACTCTGTGATCCTAAAAAGTTATTTTACACCGGGCTAAGGTTAAAGACAACATGCCTGGATAACACAAATAACAGAGGATTTTGCTCACTTTGAAACCATCCACTTTGGAGTTAAAGTAGTATACCAGCCTTTTCATGAGGATATATAACTGAAAAGGTCATTCTCTATGTAAACACATATATTCAACTGCAAGTGTTTGTGTGTACGTAAAAGGTTGCAGCAGCTTTCCATGCATTTGTGTTGGAGTGTGACGTGCGTGTGTTCATGCATGGGTAACAGAGAGGAGAGAAAGCACAAAAATGAAGATGAGGAAACAAGAAAACAGAAGTTCAGTATCGTCTATCTTTGCACTTTGAAAAAAAAAGAGGTTTAATACCATGATGTTTCTTTCACAGCAAGTATATGGAAGCTGACTAAATGGATTCAGATAATATTATAGCACAATATGGTGTTCTACCTGCCCTGGTGTAAGAGCAAGCGGCATCTCAGATGCACAGAGAGAGATGAGAGTTTATAATCATATCTGAACAGCCTCATCCATGCAGCTGATAGACCAGTTTCTATGTCGCTCTCTTTTTTATTTCCTGTCTTTACATTTCCTTTCACTTCCCTGAAACATTCTCTAAGGTCAGGTGAGTTTATCTGTGACAGTGAAGGCTAAGTAATTGTAGACTACTGCACTTGTTTATTCATGCATCAATGCATTCTGTCTTCTTCCATTATTTTCACTATTCCTCAACCACATAACCTATCATCCGCTTTCTCTTACTATGGAAAAGAATTGATAATATTTTATTGATACCAATGTCATTATCGATTCTGTTTATAATCCCGATTCCCTTAATAATTCCTGATCAACTTTCTATGTGGAAAAAAAAAATTGGCCGACAGATTTTCAGCCTCGATGCCACTGTTTTAACATCTCGGAGTCTGAACACAGTGTAGGAAAAAGGCATATAACTCAGTTGTGCAAAAGCTCCACTGTTTAACTGCTGTTTTCAAAGGTTAAATGAGTCAAACAGTCGGTCAAATTCGAACTAAAGTGTTCCGGTATTTCAGAAAAATCAGCTTTAGCCACTGTTCTCTAATATTACTATCCTTGGGATGGCTATGCAAAGTAATATCGGCTTCCTGACATCCACTGATTGTGCAGCTTTTCTTCTACATTTTTCTTGTCTTGTAGCTTGCTAGCTCAGCGACAGAATGACTGGTTAGTGTTGTGTTGTTGATAAAGTTAAAAAGACAAAACAAAAAGGTTGTTACATGGGTGCAGGTGGACCGTGCTGTAGTTGTGACATTAAAAAATTACTGAAGTCCTGACAGCTCATTTCGAGGTAGTTTTTGAATACAGGCTGTGCACATTTTCCATGGATTGGGGGTTTTGATACTTTCACAGTATTTATAGCACCTAGACTTGCTTTCTAATCGAAAAGACATGGAAATCTCACTTCCTGCAATATGGGGCCTTCAGGGTTTCTTAGATCTGCTAAACCTGCCTGCGTAGCACTGTTATTATAACATAGGATATTTACCCCAGTAACGGACATGCTGCTTGGTGCTTAGACTATCAAATACACAGCATTTTTGAATTTAATCCCTTTTTTGTGATGTTTCAGAATATTGCTGGTTTTTCCACCCATACTTGAAATTACAATTTCACATACATTACAACTAGCGCTGTTGTTATCTTTCTTTGTGAAAGGAAGCCACACTTTGGACTGTTTCTTCCTCTCCCCCATGACTCCTCCTTGCAGCAAGTTTCCAGCAGCGTAGATGCATGCATGAGCTCACCATCACTGTTTTGCAATACGCAACTGTCAGAGGAACTGATAAGTTCGGATGTGGTTCAGACAACTTGGAATCTGTTCTTAACTGGAACCAGCTCTCAATTCCCATCCCTATGTCTCACACCAATCTATTAACTGTCATTAACTGGTGCTATAAATCCATGAGCTGGGTAGCCCCAATATGACAGAGTTAACGCTATGCACTACCCATCAACTTAAAAACATGCAGAAAACTTTTATGTTCAATTAGTGTTTGCAGAGTAAAAAATATTCCTATACATAGAATTTTGTGATCTCTATGTAAAGACGATGTAGCTATGTGCCAGAAGGAGAGATGCAGTGTCCTGCCTGTCTTGGCCAGGTCTTTGTTTTCCATTAGTCAGAGTTATAGCCCCTAGGGCAGTCTGTGAGAGCACTTAAGGGTGGTGATAAATACACACAGCCACTAAAACAAAGCTGACTGACAATTCAGGGACAACGTGCACCTACATCCTCCTTGAATCATCAGTCCTGAGCTTGACGGCAGCATCCTGCTCTCAAAAGCTCTCACCAACTTCATAGAAATAGCCCGTATATCACTTTTTATTTTTTCAGTGGCAAATCAAGGGACAGATTTCGAGCATGAAGGTCCCTGCATTAAAAGTTGAGCTATCATGACAAAAATGATGACTGATGGTTTTATAATGACAAATCAACCACCCGGGGACTTGGGATGTCATCTGAACAGCTTCCCCAGGATGACTGGGCGCCTGTGAAAGGCAATCATCAATGGCACCAAATGGAAGTAAATATAGACTCAAATAAATAGAGAAGGCCTGGGTCAAATTACTGTCAGAAAAGTCTTCAGTTATTTTTCTGTGATTAATTGATCTTGCTTGGCACGTATGTGTAGACCTCATTAATCTGGTTCTGCAGGCAAGCTCAATTAAACACTCAACTGGGCAACATATTAGAGAGTCGAGCCATCAGGTTGGACTCTTTTCAATGATACTGTCAGTAGATTGGTTAATGAATGAGTATTTTCAAGGCAGTAATGCTGAGAAGTAATGAGCTCTCTTGTCATGTACTGCTTACACATATATATAAACACAAAATGAGCATGGGTGCCGCCAATTGAATTCAAATCACTGCATTTCATGACATGACAAACACTGACACTGACTGGGGATGAATGCAACACAATGCCTGATTCTCAGTTTATGCTCCCTCTCTGTGGTTCAACATTTAGTTCAATGTTGAAATATGTAATATCACATTACACTGCTGTCTTTTTACTCAGACATGGAGTACCAACCTCTCACAGAGGCACAGAAAGAGAAAAACTGATTCAGGAGAGAGTGGAAGTGCCTTTGACGATGTAGTAAATCACATCAAAATAAATCTTTCCCTGCTCAATGGGCGAAATTGGATGTGAGAGATGAGAGCTGTGATATGTGTTTAGCATTCACCAGGTGAAACCTGGTGCTGTAAATGAGGGACTGAGGGAGCGATGGAAAACATCGAATGAAACAGAGAGAGAGAGCAACAGTAAGAAGGCTGATATTTATTTATTCTGGCGAGGGAGCATTTAGGTACTAGCACTTCACTGAACAAGCAATCAAATGATGAAAAACACAGCCTCATTGTTGACATAAATCATCATTATACCACAGCCTTACACTGCAATTCCTGATATAAGAGCAATTGCAATAGGGAAAATTAATCAAGCACTGTTGTGACTGAGGACTGTATAATCATAGGTTATAACTGATGTTGAACTGAGAGGCTCATTTTAATTATATGTAGGGTAGTTTTGGTGTGTGATTGTGCATCTGTGTACCTGTGTGTGCACTGCAATGAACCAATTATACTATAACCTAAGTCTGCAAACCAAGGAAAAAATTGATAGTTTGATCCTCTCATTCTATATAAGCATTACAAAGTATACAACAAAAATGAATATACCCTTGAACTTAACATGACTAAAATATTACAAATCTTGTTCACTTAATACAATTTTATTTGTGTAACTAAAGCCAAAGAAGAACAAAGCCAATTCATTTGAAAATCAGAAATGTTTCATAGTGTCATCAATAAGTATCATCTCCCCTACTCCTTTTGCACTCATGCAGCCCCTCACTGATTCACTGTGCAGTCACTGTGGTGGTCCTGGCCAGGTCCGCACCACACCTGCTGGACCCTGTCTGATCCAAACAATTTTTTTTGGTTTCATCTGACCAAAGCCAGTGCTTCCAATATTCATTTGGCTTCTGTTCTTTGGTCTTTCAGTTTTGTGATTTTTTTGTGAGCAATGGTTTTCCCATAGAGGGTGACTTCATGCAATGTCATTCAGTCACTGAAAGACTGTCAGAGGCACTTGTCTGTTTTCAATACAAGGTTGTACAATGAATTGTGTGCATATTTGAAAACAGTTGTGGAGCCGCTGTGAAAAAGTTACCAATGGCCTCTCTCTCCTTCCCACTCGTTATTCCTTTGCCTGCTTAAGTAATGATGGTACATGAAATGAAGGTAGTTTATTTGCTGAAATAGATGCGAGGCCCACTGAATTGGAAGCATTACTCTGCTTCCCTGTCGCTCTCAAGAAGCCAGGAAACCAAAGTGACTGCCCATAACAAGAAAGCGTAGCCTTAAGGTCCAGGTTAGCACCCATACATGGTCCAGCCATATACTAGGTTTATACCTAGTCTTGTTAGAAAAGTTTCTAGAGCTGGCAAATACATAAAATGTCAAATGCTCGGAGTTGGCAAAACTGCAGGCTGTTAACATCCCCACTAAAGAGCAACGGAAAATGGCGAAACTCCGACTGAGACATAGACCCTGATACACTAAGTACTACTGTATGGTCATTATCAAATAATCTGGTGATTAGTTATGATTAATCAATTACTCAGTATATACATTTTTACTATTCCCCAGAGTTGACATCTTCATATTGCATGTTTTGTCTGACCCAGAGTTCAAAACTCAAAGATATTGTGCTCACAAAGACAAAGAAAAGGGGAAAAGCTACAAATGGCCACACTTAAGAAGCTGAAAACAATAAATCTCCTTTATATATAATATACACAATTATTGGATTCTCAAATTTTGCTGACTTATTTTCTCTTGATGGAAGAATTCCACAGCTCCTCATTTATAATGTATAAATGAACATTCACACTTTATTCTTTTTTATCACATTAGTAACAGCATAGTCAGAGCAAGAGAGCCTTGTGAGAGACACACTTCTTAAGCATAAAATAATCTAGTATCTGCATTGTATTCTGGTCTACTAAGGCTACTGTCAATAAAGAAATTGTTAGTACTATTTCTCTATGCACAAAGAAGTTCTTTTGATCCATAGTCTTGTACAGAGTCTAAACAGAGGAACACTGGGACAGAAAAGAATGTCAGAGCCACCAAAGGCTGGCTGGCAGCATACAGGTTGTAAACCTTAACTGAGTCTTCACATCAGTGACCACAAATCATTTGAAACACAGCTAGCTGTATCCTGCTGTTTCACACAAGCAGACGTCACAGGAAATCTATTGAGATGTGATTGAAATTTAGGACACCAGGGTCTATTGTACAATTGGATGAAAGGGTCACTTTCCACGACCTGAAGATATCTCATCTCTAAAATAAAGCACCTTTCAAGTTCCTAGTGAGAGAAAGAAAGACTGAGCAGTTACAACTACTGTCACCTCATCAACTAAAGACCATTCATCAGCTTACAGTGAGAGACTGAATGAGAGAGCAAGAGACATTGAGATAAGGGGAGGGGGAGGAGTGGAAGGCGGAGGGGAGGCAGGGAGCTGACAGGTTGGTGCGGTGGCAGGGGAGTAACAGGCCCAGAAGGTTTGAAGAGCAGTGAGCATCACTGAGCCGGATGCACACACAAATGGGCTGTACCCAAAACACACACCACATGCACAACAGTGCTGTCAAGCTGTGCCCACATTGCATGTAAGTGTGTGTGAACACACACTCAAGAACACACTTTTCCTTTGTCAGGCCGCTGTAAGGTGTGCAGCCACTGATTGAGAGCTTTTACACGTGGCTGGGAGCTGCAATTGAAGCTATGCCACATTTTCTTGTTTTGTTTTATAAAAATGTGAGGGGAGGGAATGGATGGATCTGTATCCATCCATCATGTGTTGGGCTGTGTGTTTGTTCAATCATCCATCACACTCAATACACAGACACTACTGAAGGGGGGCTGTGTAGAATGTCGTGTTTTCAGTTAGCATGCTCAGTTTGGATTTGAATGTGAGAAAGAGAGAGAGAAAGGCTATAATTGGAGCAGGGTCATGTTTCCTGTTTTTTTATTCAAGCTTAATGCATCATTTTCAGCAGGGATGCGGTGCCACCATTCAGCAGGGAAATTACAGGTGAAAATTTGTAACATTTGCTCTGCTCTTTCTTGTCCTTTCAGTACCACTCATTTTAATCCATCTCACCTTTTCGAGTAACTTCCATAATTTTTTTCCCTGTGAATGATGATGAACAACTTATTATAATTCCTAGTCAAAAGATGAAAGAGCAAAATAGTTGCATTGGTGAATTGTATTAAAACCAAAATTTCTGTCACCATTTAGCCAAAAATATGACAAGATGATGAGGAACTAGTGTACTTTGTGGAGAATTCATAAAGCATGGTGCTGAGCCTGCTACTGTACTGACAAGACATTCCACACAAGAAAATTGGCATAAACACAAACTGTCCTCTGTGGCAGTGAATTGGATCTGTCATCCTCTCAATGGAGTAGGATTGGAAATATAATACAGAAATCACTCAAAATCCTTGTAATTACACACACGGGCATTTAAGCACACACACACACACACCACACACACACACACACACACACACACACACACACACACACACACACAACACACACACACACACACACACACACACAACACACACACACACACACACACACACACACACACACACAACACACACACACACACACACACACACACACACACACACACACACACACACACACACACACACACACACACACACACACACACACACACACACACACACACACACACACACACACACACACACAAATGTACAGTGTTTTCTTTGCAACCACTGACTTGCTACTCCAGAGTGGCAGAACATAAACTGACGCAGAGGGAAAAGATTCGGGTCAATTCTCATTTGATTTGAGCAGCCAAATATTCATTCTTTCCTCCAAAAATGCAAAGCAAGCTAAGAGAAATTCAATTCAGTTTAAATGTTTCATGCTAATGAAATTCAGTTACATGGAAAAATGGGGTTTCTGCATATAAGGTCATACACAGTACTTTGTCATAGACCCTGACAAGCAGACACACTATTCATCTGCATTTCAACTATAATTGGGTTTTTAAATTGAACGACAATTTAAATGTCATTTCACATACATTTTGTTTTACTTTCTTTGCGTATTTTCATTCAACCATAAAAAGTCAAGAGTAAGAACTGATGGAAACCTGTCTTCTCATGACATTTTAGGCTTGGCTCAAAATCCATTTGTTTTCGTACCGAGTCCAACAATACTTTTGGAGCCTATGGCAATGTGTTTTAAAATGCAGCACTTTTGCTATGTTTGCGCCTGGCATCCATAATACTTGAGAGTTTTCGGGCCTCTAAATCAGAAACTTTTGGAAATTCTGCTGGCCCCATTTTAGTTTGAAAACTCCAGAAAACACAGACTTTTGTAAACAATAACACAGACACCCACGTTCACTTCCCGAATGGGTGTTATTAGTCACAACGTATGCTTCTCCAAATCTGTGTTTTCCACGACCACTACAGTCTTATACTCATGTTATTTTCAGTAACAGTTCCGCCTTGACGTTGGTCCAAGAAAACAATCTCTGGTCATACTTTACGCCATTACTGTTGTTCAGTCATAGTATTTACTGCAGCTAAGCAACTTACTGTAGAGTAGACAATCTCTTCCTGTTTACACTGGCATGCACATGTTCAGTCTATGTGAATGATCATGTGATGTGCGTTTTCAGGTGTGTTAATATGGACGGAGATTATTTCTAATACATAGCTAAAATGCTCATCTGGACGGAGATCGTTTTCATTTTAAAACGCTGGTGTTAAAGTAGAAGAGGAAAAGACACTGAGCTGCAGGAGAGTGACGGACAGACGGGGCAGATCATCCTCTTTTTCCAGTGTGTTACAGTTTGTTAATCCAAGTTGGCATGGGTTATGCATTGTTAGTGCTCATGTTTAATCTGAGGAAATGCATGGGATCATTTTAAAACCTTTCTTCACCTCAGGGTAAAAGCTATTTTTTGTATTTTTACCTCCTTTTCTTTTCCGGCACCCTTTCTTGCAGTTTTTGCTGCTTTTCCTGCCAAAGAATTTTTGGAACAATAAGAGACAGTGAGAAATCTGAAATTTTAAAACTTGGCTACTGATATGCCTGGTTGTACTGTCTGATCCCATGATGGTTCATGAGAGCTAAAAGCAGTGAACAGTAGTTGATTGTGCTTTCTGAAAATATTGGAATATTAAAATGTCTCACACAGATGGTGATTGAATAAGGTTTTTGTCACGGCATAAATATTGCTTTGTTTGCTCGTTTGTTTTGCGTTTGCCTCAGCATGAAGGTGCCATGTGACACACCAGTGGGAAGATAAAGACATGCCATGTAAAAATGTAGAGAAAAATACTCAGAGCACATTACATTCACTGACATTAACAAATTCTAAGCTAGGAATTACAATGACCATGATGACAATACCTTGACTCCAGCTTTAGCTTACACAACAACTAATCTGACCAGAGCCACACCTAACATGATTTAGTGATTCTTTGGTCTTAGATTACATAGAATAGAAAAATAAAAAACCAACAGCCCACCTCCAGCTTTTTGGGAAAAGGGGCATGTTATTAACATGATCATATACATTCAGAAATATGTGTTACAGAGCAGCACAGGAGTGCAAAGGTCTTCATGTCCCTGCTTGTGCCCATGCCTGTGTAGGAGAGTGCTTGCTGTCAGCATGTACAGCATGTGGAGTTAGATCCAGACAGACATTACAGATATTGACGCTGTAGAGTTCCGCTCCCTGTATCTTGGTCCAGAGCAGATGGCCACAGATCCATTCAGCCAAGGCCTTAATAGAGCCACAGCTGCTGGCAGATAAAGTGAATCTCCCACCATATGCACTTCCTTGGAAAACACAGCACTGCTCTGTTTGCACTGCTTTGGGAGTGTGGCACAGTCCACAAGCTGTGAATCAGACCACTGATACTTCTCCATTCGTACAAGTCCACACAAGACAATTTATTCAAATTTAACAAAGACTGACAGTGGACAGTTTCACCTTTGTCTCCTGCTCACTTTCAGCCGTAAAGCTAGCATTAACAAGGTGAGATCAACATTTTTACCTAGCAAGAGCCAATCCATCTACTACTACTGCTGTGACTGAGTTTGTCCTTAATGAACTCATTAATACAATATGAATTCAATATAATTATCCTTTATGAAAGTTCAAGTATCCTGCGTGACTTCATAGCACTGCACTATAACAGTTGTTGTTATTCTGGTACAAAACTTCTGACTGGTGTATTTGCAAAAGTGCTTATTGCCCTAATAATACTAAATTACAATAAAAGCACTTGTCAAATTTCAATTAGAGTAAAGCATTAGTCTCGATAGGAGATGCTTTGATTTAATCCTGGTGCATTTTGAGGGATCATCATAGATACATTAGCAATCAGAGGCAGACAGAGCTTTAAAAAAAAAAACGCATTCTCCATTTCTGTTTCTGATGCTCTCTGTCTCTGAGACAACTTCAATCTCTGGTCCCTTTTATGTGGAGTTAGCCCAATATCCCTGTGTTTGCATAGGTTTCTATGCATATTTTTGGAGATCAAACAGATGCAGAAAGAAATCCTGTCCACAGTTTAACCAGAGTGCGTGTCATAGCCCTAGGATAAACATAAAAATATGCAGTGTGCCTCAGCCTTGTGCCCGGTGTGTCCTGGTACGAGCTTTAGGCTCCCTTATGACCCTGACAGGGATTAAGCGAGAGCAGAAAATGAATGACTGAGTTCTCGCAGGCCAATTCTTGCAATTCTGTGTTAGGAATATGAAGTGTGACTGCTATTATCACCATCCTGATACAGGGAAATGTTGAATCTACAGTGCAGGTGTTAGGGAGGGTAAAAATACTGGCAAGTGCAAAAATCACAGTTATAGAGGATATGCAGATTAAAAAGCACACTATCTTGGGAAATGCAAAGGCAGGTCAACCAAGGAAAGAGACTGATGGGAGAGATTTTCAGCTCACTCAGGTGAGGGACAATAAATACTAACCACCTGGGAAAGCAAGGGGCTTGACATTTCTAATTAATTGAATCACTTGAGTGCTTTGTTTACCGATACAGATCAACAATCGCACTTGCTGCAAGGGGGTAATCACAAACATCTGAAACACAAAAATGTATTCTCATGCGCACACTCACGAAAATCTACACAAACTTGTGTTAATGTTCTCAGAGATCTCTCATTAAAGTTACTGCCACATATCTGTGGGAAAGAAAGTGTGTAGAGAAACTTATCACCAAACTTCAGTGTCTACATCAAGGTCCAAACAATCCATAAAGTGCTAATCTGTTTTGGCACTCAGCAACCACAACCAGGAGACTGCCCACATTCAGTTACAGACACACACAATCGCACACATACTTCAAAGTTTGGTGTGCTGGTGCTTTAAGTTGTTATCGAGCTTTCTGCAGCGAGCTCATCCCAGGTTCCTCATGGCGTGTGTGTCCACTAATGGCTCCACTCCTTCAAAGCTGCTCCCATGAGTTTCTGCAAATATTTGTGTTCAAAAACATTTGTGTGTTTGGAGGGAGGCAAGTAATCTGACGACGTTCTGTCACATGAATGACAAGAACAGGGGTGGACATCAACAACTGATACCAAGTAAAGAAATGTGATGTAGGTGGTGCATACAAGTGAAGAATCAAAGGGGAGAAAAAACGTAATGAGAAATAGAGTGGTGTCAGTTAAAAGGGTGTGCATGTGTGTCTGTGCAGAGTTGCAGGTTTGAGACTCACATCTCAGTCACGTATTACTTATGATACCTCTTTTCTGTTCTTTTCCATCAATATACTGTGTTATAAAGCAAAAATTCAGGAACAAGGGCTGTGAGATATGATGATATATACTGCGTTATGATAGAAAGACGTCTATCTTTTCATATTATGCTCTATCTTTTATTTCGTTGTATTGCAAATCACATTCTTTACAGCAATATTTTTCCTCATTTGGACCACACTTTGTTCCTCCACATGCCACGGATGCAAGGAGGATACAAGGAGGTCGTACCTAAAAGAGGGGCTAATTCTATAACATGGACAGTCTGACATGGACCAGAAAACTAATACTGCATACTTCGCAAATCAGTCCCCACAAGAGACTCAAACACCACAAACCTCTTTTACCACCTACGCAAGAATCATTTATTTGTTTAAACTCTGGCTCCAGGCTGCACCATACAAAACACATGATGCAGCACAGATGAGCTATGAGCTAGGCGGTCGACAATTGTACATTTCTCCGTCTGTGTGTGACAGGCTTTCACTGGATTCGTCTAGAGATCGCTCATTTCCGTCCTTACATGAAAAAGACTAAACCACACTTCAAAACGTTTAGTTCTCTCCGTTGTCACTAACAGCAGGGTCTACGTGTGTGTGTGTGTGTGTGTGTGTGTGTCTGTGTTTTTGTACTGCACGGTTCTTCAAGGTGTGTGCGAGCGTTGCCCCGTGATTCCCAACAGAATGCAGCACAATAATCGTTCTCTCGATTATCTTGTTATTATAATCGTTGGAGGCCAAAATCGTAATCAAAAATTAAATTTGATTAATTTCCCAGCCCTAGGGTGTGTGATGATGACTGACAAGCATTCATGTGGATAGCATGCCTAGATGAATAGTCAGATTGCTCTGCTGTTCAGATGGTGTAGCCTGACCAGAATGGTCATCGGAAGCGGTTTGTGATGCCTTCAGTCAGGTGAGGAGGATTTCAACTAGACTGGATAGTTTGGAGCAAAAAAATTAGGTGAGGGAGACAGTGTGAGGAAAAAACAAGAGGATGTATAAAATCAATAAAGTGGATTTGTGTAGTGGGTAAGTCAAGGGGGGCAGAATGGGGAGGAGATGGCACTAAGGACAGATGGTGTTTAAACACCCTCAATGCTGAGAGAGCTGGGGAGTGTGTCAAAAAAATCAACAGAGAGAGTATTGGTGTCCAAGTTCTGCCATGGTACATACCCATGCCAAGTGGAGTATGGCAGCACCCCATTGCACCATTCTGGTCAGGCTACACCATCTGAACAGCAGAGCAATCTGACTATTTATCTAGGCATGCTAGAATAAACACACACACATGCATTACCAACTATCCTTGTCAGGACATTGCATTGACTTCCACTCATTGTGATAGCTTAATCCTAACCTGGACCTCAGAAATGATGTTTTCGCCTCATTAGGACTGGGCTTTAATTTCCACAAGGACTACTTGTCGCAACAAGGACAGTGTTAATACCAGAAAAAGTCCCAAAGAGGTAACAAAAACACATACACACACAAACACACAAAAATGACAATGTCTACCTTAAACGAAACACAAGAAGGTCTATTTTCCCCTTTAAAAAAATAAAAAAATAAATCATAAAAAACAAAAAAAAAAATCCTGATCTGTTGTTCAATCAAACCGTCTGATTGACAAACAAACACTGCAAACAGGATGCAAAACCAAAAACTAGGACAGTCACACTCCCCTGTCAATCTCCTATTCAGTCACACAGCAGGACTCTCTGCAGGTCAACACTACCGTGACAATGATGATTACCAACCTCTTTGTCAAAGAGACATGCATAAACAGCTTATCACCAGTTCATCAAGTGCACTGGAACAGAACTATAGTCAAACTCTGCTTAAGTGTTTGTGGTCTGCACACTGAGCAGCTTTCTGTTAGAGGGAAATTTCTTTTTCACACAACTCAAGTTTTATTTTTGCAGTTTTGGCCAAAAACAAGATAAGACTAGTCTTTGTTGCTGCATTGGACTGGCCAAAACTACCAAAATAAGACCCATGTTTTGATAAACCAGAATTTCCCTTTGAATGAATAGTTCAAAGTAAATAGTAACATTTTGGGAAATACACTCCAGGAAGTTACTGGTGACAACCAAAAATAGTCCAGCATATAACCCCTTGTAATTTATCATTTTTACCCTTCGGTCTTTGTACAAATAAACAATTGAGATACAATGTGTTAATTAGTGAGCTTTAGAGATGGATTTTGTTACATTTGCAGTGTTTCCCATACTATCACTTTGTGGGGGGCAGCCACAAGAAACTCTCAGCAAGAAAGCAAATCTGCTTATTTGCTTTGATAATTGCATAGTTTTCTGTAAGCATACTCATGTAGAAAGAAAAACAATTTGATTTGATGATAAACATATGGCCCCATAGAGCACACTGAGTAAAAGTCAGTCTCGACTAAGTAAAAAATTCCAGTTCATCAGTACAGTAATGGGGAGTACGACCATCTAGAAAAATACTTTATATGGTTGATTTTTGGAGATTCTATTAGCAGTACATGTCCACAAAATGAAATGGATATTTGAACTGTTTATGCGAACCACTTGGTATAAATCCAATACCGAGAAGGTAGATGCAAGGATTCACCATTTCATCAAATTATCTCTCTGAGTGCAAGCAACCATGCAAGACCATTCCCTCTAAACAACCCGCTGGGAGGGTTTACCCTCTGATCAAGGTCTCTCACCTGGGAAGCCTCAGAGCACATCAGGACTGAATTGAATATGGATATGGGTAAATGAAATATGAATTATGAATGGGTATCAATCCAAAATCTGAAAATGCAATAGCTTTTCAAATTAAAATGGATTTTGTAAACATCAGTGAAAGTGATAGCCCTTGGAAACTTTACACATAGGGTTAAGTCTACAGATGGGCAGACATATAGAGAGGCTGATGGGAAAACTAAAACATTTGCATTATCGCAGGTCACCACAACTATTTAATGAATGGCACTTCAAACTCTGTAGCTGTATATTGTGAGTCTACTTTTACAAACTGATATATTTCAAGAGACCCTTACTTCAAATCCTTTAAAATGATGCTGCTTTAAAGTAAAATTGCAGTGACTGCAAGAACACCTAAAACAGTTTTAACCAGTGAATGACATCTATGGCTCCCAAAAGATTTGGAAGAGCAAAATACTCAGAAGGTAAAAATGAGTGTTTGTGTGTTGGATATGAAGGTGGTATAGCAGGTTCACATGCAGTGAAAGCCTGTGGGTACCCTCTTGTGTGCAGGTAGCTGGAGGGCAATATGACACACACACACACACACACACACACACACACACACACACACACACACACACACACACACACACACACACACACACACACACACACACACACACACACACACACACACACACGATTCTGCTATCTGTCAGAGCTATTCCCATGTAGGGACAGCTGAAGTTGATCTCATTAACTTGCCCTTCATTCAAACAGCTAATTACACACAGACACACAATCACAGCCTTCACAGTACAATCAAGTCCTGACGGAGGGGGCAAAAGCAAGACAGAGGGGGGGTAATAGTGGGAGGGAAAGTCTACAACAAGCACAAAGAAAAAAAGGAGAGCAGAGGACATAGAGAGAAAGACAGCAGAGCACTGAAAACAAAGTGAAAGAGAAAAGGGAAAGCCAGTGGAGGCTTCATTACTTCTAAGCCTTCGACAAGTATTTTACTTGAGTGTAAGCTGATTTTCCCTCTCACGTACAGCAGTGGATTGGCTCCAAGTCAGAATCTTTCTGAAAAGCTATTTGTTTCCAGTATGCCTAATAAAGGAATTAATGTTATGTTAATGGCTTTTCAGCCTATTACTGCACTGCTGATGGATCCATCTGTACTTGAAAATGTCTTTTCCTACAGAACCCTGCCGCATGGTTATTTGTGTCACAGTCTTTGTCAGGTAATTTATGGTAGGACATTAAGCCGTTAATACACTGTGTTACAAAAAAGACGACAGTTTAATGGAATTGCGTAGATGAGCAAACTTACCATCAATAATGCTGTATAATGAAGCCTGTTGAAGGCCTTTTGGGAATGGAAAACAGTGACTGCCAAAACTTAAAAGAGAATACTTAGAATTTGTGTATGTGTGAATGTGTGTGTGCCAAGGTTATTATAGATTTGCATTTTTCATTACTTTTGTTTTGACTTTTTGTTTTCAATTTAAGTTCAGTTTTAATTACTTTTAAAAGCGGGTTTGCTAGTTTAGTTTTTATTTCTTGAAAATGATGCGTTTTTGTGAGTTTTTATTTGTTTTAGTGTTACTTTTGGGTTTTTTATGTAATATGGGGCATTTGTTAAGAGTGAGATTTAGAAAAAGGTCAGGAAAAGTATTCCATGGCAGGTGAAAGCATTACATCACTTTTTCCTTCCTGCAGATGTGGATACAGCTGTCTCATGCTCCTTTATGCTGTCTGGCCTGGATTTAGCTTCTCTTTCGGGGGAGGGGGGAGGGGAGCTGGGTACTCTCCCTTAACTTGTCAAGGTAAGCTAGGTTGGGCTTCTTGTGTGAGCGTTTGAAATGGTCTTTCAGATTCTGGGATTTCTCCCCTTGAGAAAAGTTCCACATTTTCATCACCTTTCACTACAAGGCTCTCCTCACTTTTGCCACCGCCATTATGTCCAACCTGGACGGATTGGCAACACAGTACGGATCATGAGTCAGGTGCTGCTTGCTCGTGTGATAACATCAGTGTAAAACAAGCAGAGCTAAAAAAAAAAAAAAAATTTTTTTTAAATGGATTTTAGATTTTGATTTTCTGTACATTTTTTTTAGTTTTTTTTAGTTTTGTAATCACAAACAAGTCAAGAGAAAGTTATCAGGTAAGAAGTTATCAGTTATGAAAAAAAAATACCAGCCAAAACAACATGGCTGGTGTGATCCCATTACAAGATGCTCTGTAGTACCTTGTTGGATCCAGTTACTAAACTCAGGTAACAAATCTCAAATGAATTCATCTATCTATTAACAAAAACAAACTTCAAAGGCTGAGCAAACTAAGACTGATGATGAAATGAACAGCTAGTGGGCACACTCACATTCACAACTTGCTAGCTGAAATCACAAACTTGACTTGTAGCAGATCATACCCCTGATAGCTAATAAATGTAACTCTGCAAGTAATCTAACCCAAAGGCCAAATTAACCTTGTTAATATGCTGTCTGCCAACAACAGTTTATTTTTACATGTAAAAATCTGAACTTAAATGAAACTAAAATGGTATTTGGAAGGACCCAGATTTAAAAACACACTTTTGCTATTGAAGTCAGATTCAATGAAACACAATCGAACCCCAGCGAGGGATCATGCCTTTGTTGAAGCACTTTTGACTCCTGGTTGGTGAGAGAAAAGGGAGAAATTGCAACCAAAAGGAGAGTGTAAAGGTAAGAATAAAATTGGAGAAAAAAAGGCAAAACAAAGAGAGGAGACATTAGATAAAAGGATTATGAAAGAAGTGAAACAGTTTATTGCTGCCATCATTCACCCAGCCTCTCAAGCTTGTTCTTGTCATATCTCCCCACTTCTCATCTTTTTCTCCCTTTTTCTGCTTCTGTCCTGTCTCAGACTGTTGGAGTGCGTTGTTATGAAACAGTCCTCCTTCCTCTAGATTTCAAATCTGAGAATCTGCAGTAAGTTCTGTTTCCGCCTTGTTCATCTCTGTCTGAAGGCTTCTGTCTCTCTATGTTTCAGTCACACAGCAGTATGTATTTGATACTTAACCCTGTTGACTCTTTAAGTGAGATCAGTGCTGGCTGGGTCATGCAGACAGCACATCAGCAGCACAGCGGCCACATCCCTCCATCAGTGTCCATAGCGGTTCTGCTCAATCACATTTCAGTGAACAAGAGACTTATACATCACCAAAATATTATGAATTTTTTGTCTCACAAGAAACGTTGCCCACTTTCTGTTCCAGAAAACGTTTTATTACTGAAGTCATGGTTAGCAAGTAAAAACATTAATGTGCCTAAAATGTGAATATTTTTGTGAATAGCCTTGACAGGAGGGTTGTCAGTGATTCATTATCTGGATTTACTATTTGAATTAAACTGATTAAAAAGTCCAGTCAGTAAGCTTTACATGGTACGTTAACACATGTAAGTTAGGAAAAAAACTTGAAGCATGAAAAGACACATCTGGTGACAGTGACGTGTGTTTGACAGAGCTGTGACAGAGTGGGAGCCTGCATGGAGTGTGGAGGACAACTAAAATTTCTGAGTTGCGTTTTGTGCAGATAAAGAATAACTTGTGTAGCCGCCATTCTTTCTGTGATACCCACTATGCAGTGACATTTTTCTTGGGCTATCCCTTGCACATCCCTTATACATCCAGCTGCAGAATGCAAAAACTCAGTAGAATAGGTTGAGCAGAATGAAGCTTTATCAAAAGCTGATTTTGTTTTACTGAAATCAGTGATGTTATTTGACATTTCAATAGGAGGGGGTTTAATCCCTGTACAGGAGTGTCATAATATGGAGCAGAGCTACACTCCACTCCTCGATAGCAGCCTCAGCTGCCCTGCAGTCATTCAAACAAACTGGGAATAAATGAGCTAAGTAGCAGAAGATTAAGACGGATTATAACTGGTGTAGTAAACCATCCGAATGCTGTCACATCACTATGGAGATGAAGGCTTACAATGGTATGTACACTATGCCAAGTGTGTCTGGATAGAGGAGTATTTATGGAAAATATAAATACTGTGAGGTTGTACAGTTGTATGACTATATACATGATATTACATATGGCATGAGAGCAATGCACAACACACAGCATGGAAAACAATAGACCTACATCAGTGCATCCAGGCTAATGTCAATGATGGTTAAGTGATTGACTCCTTGAGAGCCTTATCAGTTAACTGTAATGGTCACACTCACATCATTACATGTCTATCAAAGCATCTAAACCTGACGGTTTCTATTTAACATTCATTAATTTTATTTTGAAAATATCGGTGAGTAAAACAACAAAATTAAGCATATTTTGAAAACAAATTTCAATGTGTGGGATGTTTGGACACTGTGAAAATAAAACAGGAAAAAAAAAAACATCCAGACATTGTTTTTGGCTCATCACTACCTGAACAACCGCGACTGGTGGTTGGCTGCTGTGAACTTTCTTTAGAAAGTATGGAGGTGTATATATGGACTTTACATATTTGTGGCTAAGACCCAAAGCAATTCATAACTAAATATTGTATTTTGATTTGTGTAAACTTAACTGTGTTTGTTAACTCTACATCGTCCTGCCAGCCGCTTGTTCAAATGTATCATGAAATTTCTTCTTGGTGCTTTTCAAAGTTTTTCTCTTCCCATTTTCTAATATTCTCTCTGTCTTCATCTCTCATCCCCCCATTCATCACATTCAGTGTGTGACAAAGATCCTATACGAAGGTACTGGAATAAATGGCACCCTGCCCTGCTATTGACAGGCTCTACTCAATTGAATTTAATGCTTGGCTGCCCTTGTGTTTTCTTTCTCAGTCTCACAAACAAACTCATTTATTCTAATTTCTTGATGTCTCCATTTGCATCTGCGAGCTCGAACATCAACTCCACCTTCTTCTGGGGCTGTACTTGACTAGGGTGGCATCCATTAATTAACCACTTAATCCAAACCAATTAATGTAATAACGCATGGCTTGATTAACAAAATTGCTATAGGCATTTCAAAACAAGGTCTCCAATATCTAACACAAATAGGCTGGGAAATGGCAGGTAATTATTCTCTTCCATGTTAAGTGAATATCAATGGATAACAATGTAGCAATGTGGATCTATATTGAGTTTGAGTAGACGATAGACAATTATTTTGTCAGCCCAATTGCAGTGTCATCTGTGTTAAGATAAAGCAACTGTCTGACCATAAAAGAGACTGAGAAGCCTTTTCACCTTCAGACCTAAAAGCTGATAATAGAATAAGAGCAGCTGTCTAAAGCTATGAGCTCTATCTCCTTTTTGGCACACACAGATACACAGAGGATAGGAAATATTTGCCATCACATCATCTCTATTTTTCTATTTGTCCTCTGTATATGGTCCAGGATAAGGACAAAACAAAATACACTTGGGAAGGAAAAGGCTTTCTCAGCTAATCCTCCTGTTCTGGTTATGAGAAGGTATCCTTTCAGACTGAGCACACCTGTGGGCGACCACCCCCTCTGTCTCCATCTTCTTCCTTCCCACAGAGTCTGGCAGTCTGTCTCAGAGGGATCTATTTGTTGTCATCACTTCTGTCTGGGACACTAGCAAGCTGGTTCATACAAATATAGAGAAACACACACACATGCACACGCTCACAGACCCTCAACAGTGGAACTCAAGACGTTCCATCCCAATCTCCCCCAGAACATTGCACTCAATAACGCCAAAACCAGAGCTGCAGAACAGAGTACAAACGAGCAAAAGAAAATCCCCAAATCTGAGAGCTCAGTGTGCTGTTACGAATTTTCTGCCTTCCTGGATCACTGCTTCTGAGCATTCAGCCGGGCTGCTTCAAAACATACACAGAAGCACTTGCACACAGACATGAGAGAACACACACAGAGCACACACCCACAAAGTAGTTGTCAGTCATTCAGCTAAGCTTGCTCAGACACTCAGAACAAGCAGCCGCTTAGTCAAACTTAAAAATCTTATCAGTGTCGCCTCCCCTCAAAAGGAGCTTCAGGGACTGAGTTTAAAACTGCCTTGGAACATATGAGTTATCGATTAGATCAATCAAAGTCGTGTTGTAGACACACATACACACCTCTTATTTGTTCCAGAGAGGAGGAAGATGGAGCAGGAACGATGACTAAGTTATCCTGGCATTTGCCTCCTCTGAAGCAGCAGACCAATATCAAGATTGTGAAAAACAGAAAAGAAGTTTGACAAATATTCCATAGGCAAACTGGACAGGCTTTTTGCAGAATAGAAATATGAGAGAATGAATTAGTACTTATGTCAATTTTTTTCTTTTGTGTTGAAAACCAGTTTTATAGCTTTCTTTTGTGAATAGTCTGTCATGCCTATTCCTTAATACAGAGACAACGTGATAGTTTAAAATGAGTTAAATGTATTCCGAAGATGTTAGTGAATTCTTGAAGTTTGTGTAATGTAAACATTATTCTCCAATGACAAGTGCCAAGCTTCAAAAATCTGTAAAATTATAATCTGTTTATTTGACCTCTGCTTATCTTGTTGTTTTATTTTGTTAATTCAAAACCATTCTACTGTGTAATCTGTGAGGCTTGCTAATGCAATCATAAAAAATTTGCTTTTTGATTAGCTGGTGAAAACATTGCCGTTACAAGCTATTGTAATTCAAAGATGCACACCAAAAAATATGACGCCACTACTGTGTGGCTCAGATGGGAAGTAGATCGTAGCAGTCAAAATCATCCTCTTGCAAATCAACCATAAAATTAAGAGTTGCATTAAACAATATTAATAATAGACCTTTGAGATGCAGCAGCTCTTGACTGCTGGTGATTCTAAGGTCGCAGATAGTGGTGTTTTTTTATTTTTTTTTATTTAATTTTTGTTGGAACAACAGAGAGGACTCTTCACATTTGGTCCTTGATTAATAAATAGCACTACATTGTATGAAGATTATCCCTCAAGGACAAGACAGAATCATGCTGAGCTGAGGGTACTTATGATCTGTGACTTGTGACTTAGAAACAAAATGAATAAAATCTTACTGCAGGGCATAAAAATGAAAAGTAAACTCTCAAACTTCAGAGAAACTGCCAGAGAAAACTGTGTATCTCAACTAACTGTAATAGCTCTACAGTGAGCTTCATCTTGAATACTTCAATTACTGTCACTCCTCTGAACACCAACGGTGTGTTTGCCTGTTTGCAATTTACTGTAATTTACTGCCCATTTGTGGCGGCAACTGGCTATTGTTTCTGGAAGCTAACTTGACTATCAGCTGTTGTATCTAGCATTTCTGTCATTTTTGTGGGTGTGACAGTGTGAAACAAATAACCTGAAGATTAGCCTACCCGAGTTGATGTGAACTACGCTTGTAGTTACTGTAAGTAAGTGCAATAAAACCTTTGCAAGTGAAAAGCCAACACTTTATCAATACACCTGTTCAACCTGCATAAATGTGAACATGTAGAATGCAATATTTTAATTTGCTCTGTCTGCGCCCGAGGCCTGTACGCTTGCGAGATCTCTTCATCCAGTGAGAGGAGTGGAAGGAGGGGGAGAGTCAAATGGCTGAATGCCTGTTGCCAATTAGCGGTCGGAGGCTTAAATACAACACAAAACCACTGTCACCATGTAAACTATTGATAAAATATAGATAAAGCACCTTAAAGAATCAATACAGTATGACATCATGAAATATCGCGATATTTTCTTACACCTCTAGTTACCATCACTCTTGGCATTCTTATACTGTTTATTCTATGTGCTCCTCAGCCTTAGTACTGCTGATCTAAAGAATGGTAGCTGCTTCATCAATAACTCATAGACCAGCTCATTTCACCTTACTAGCAAGCAACCTTCTCGCAGGCACTTCCTGCAAAGCAAGAAACAATACGGCACTGGGGAGGACTTGTTAAAAATATATAATCTCAAGAGACCGAGCACTTACTCAGGAATACATAAGCAGGTACGTTTGTCATTGACGCCTGTGTTCATGAATGCATGTATGCATGTTCACGAATGTATGTGTGCATTTTAGGGTTGCACGGTATACCGGTACCAGTATAGTACCGCGATACTAGAGTTTTGAAAACGGTACTATACCGGCATTTAAAAACAAACGGTACTTTTATTTCATTTTATTGAATGCAAATGAATTGGTAAATTGGAGCCTGTCTCTTTAAGCACAGCGGGGCCAGCGAGTGTGACGTAGTTGCCCGAGAGGATGTAAGCCGCGTCCCACGCGCACTCGCATGTTTAGACTGAGGAGGAGAGAGAAACGACAAGTTGCGTCTTAGACAGACGGAGCGGGTTGAAGAAAATACCGTAGATAGAGATGGCAGCTGCAGAAAAGCCCGTACTTGTGGTCAAAATGGGGGCCCGAAGTTCGGTGTGGAAATATTTCGGGTTCAAACCGAACGATAAAGGCGAGCCACTGAACCCAGAGGCACCGCAGTGCAAGCGGTGCTACAAAGTGTGTCTCGCAGAAGGAGCCAACACTTCAAACCTGTCGAAACATTTAAAGGACAACCATGCGGACTTGTTCCGAGACTTCAGTCAAGAACGACAGGTGATAATGTTGTTCACCTGTTCACTGCACTGTAATGTCAATGAAAGAAGTACAAAGCCCCTCCCAGCCCAGTAGTAAACCTACAGTAGCCTGCAAACAGAGAGCTAAAACATGTCCATGGTTAATAAATACATTAAAAAATATATTTTTAAAAATTAAATTACATTCTTTAAATATTTAAATAACCCATTAAGGCAATACATAATATAATGAAATATTTTTTACAAAAAGTATCGAAAAGTATCGAAAAGTATCGAAATACATATTGGTATCGGTATCGAAACAGAAATTCTTTCTGTCTGTGTGTTTTGAGGGCAGTACTGCTCTAGCTTTACTCCCCTGCAGGATCTAACCACAAATATAGTCCATGCCACATACAGTACATCTTAACAGTGGAGGGGCCAGATAACGATGCAGGTCCTGTCATGTTTCATGCATTCTGATAAGGCAGCCAATACAGGGAGAAGAGCAACGAACAAGTAGAGCAGCCTGTAAGGATGACAGGCTGCAACTACCAGTGAACCATGTTGGTACACAGCCTTCCTCTTAACAGGTTCCTGGTACCACAGTGCAACTCATAATTTAGCAACACAGATAAGACAGGTGAACGGTGAACATTCTGAGTATGGATAGCACACATTCTATGCTCCTACTGCTGTATCTTGAAGCACAAATTTTTTTGGAAGCATTTTGTCTGGGTGGGAGTCCTTCCTGAAGCAAGATACTAAAAAAAACAATTTTCTGTCAAGGGATTCATTGACAGAAAGCTGTTACTGTGTGCGCCATTGCAGAATGAAATGCACAACTAATGAAACTTCATTAGTCTTAATTCTAAAGATAAATAAAGATTTGGCTGAAATTTGCTAATGCAGTGGCTATTAAGGGGTATAAATTACGGGAGACCACCTCTGTTCTAACAGACAGCATTACTCAGTGATGCAGACCACTGAACCATATATTTGTCCATCTGTTTCTTGCTTTTTTTTCACACTTCTACTCTCTTTCAGCTAATCCCCCTCTCTATCACATTTCTCTTTTGATATGGATCCCATGTAGGTAGTGAATTCCTGTATGCCAATTCTATATCTCAATCACTGAGGGCAAAGTAAGAAATCATGCATAATATCAAACTGCAGGAGACTTCGCAAATGAAAAGGTTGGGTTTGTGTATGAACATATGAGTAGAGTCTGTGTGTGCAGCAAGTTTATTTCTTGCTGTCCTTTTTTTTGAAGTTTCTTCCTTTATCCTTGCTTTTCACACCTGACATTTTTCTCTGTCATCAGTGCCTGGTACTAAAGATGACACGGTTATTATTCACTAAGCGCAGTACAGTAGCCGTGTCTGTGTATCACTGATTGCTCGTATCCTTAAGACCATGCATCTATCGTATGCCCACTGGTTAAATGGCTGTTTCTTTGTGCGCCACCAGCTGATCGTGAAGTTTCAAGTACGCATCACACTCTCTGGATTTCACTGAAGTTTTTGCACACCCACCCTGCCCTGTCTAACCCTATTGTGCTGACTGATATGGCTCTGACTGAGCTGTCTTCAATAATTCATTCTGAATCAAAGTGAGACAAAATGGGTTGCAGCACATTACTTTCCACTTGGCGGGAAACATACTGAAATTTAAAGCAGTGCCTTTACAAGAGGTTACAGTTCAGCTAATAGTTAATAGGGTACAGTGCTGTACCGTGCACTCTCACCAGTCATGTGTCTAGTGAATGATGCAACAACCTGTTATTATAGAGAAATTGTGTTATTCAAGGTATTTATTTTTTATAGGACTGTATTATGTGTATATGTGCAGCAATTGGAAATCTGTGTGCATATATGGAGTGTGAATACCTACAATATTACTGCTGTCTGTCTCCTGTACAGTGCTGTGCTCCCCTTTCATCTCTTTACTCCCTACCTCTAAGCCCCGCAGCGGCCCAGCTTGGCGGCACCAGCGCTCTCGTTAATCACACAATGTCAGGCCTTTAATAAGTCCT
This sequence comes from Seriola aureovittata, assembly GCF_021018895.1. NCBI lineage: Eukaryota > Metazoa > Chordata > Actinopteri > Carangiformes > Carangidae > Seriola > Seriola aureovittata. The sequence continues at coordinate 21,729,920 of NC_079373.1, forward strand.
TGACGGGGGTTTCGCTGTGAACGACACTCTTTATCAAAGGTTTACACTGCCAGTGTGTCCCGGAGAATGATTGATCCCACTACGCTCAGGTCTGCCCTTCATGCTGACTGACGGAGCGACACCCACACAGCCAGCAGTAGACAAGGATGGCAGAAGTGCATGGACATGTGTGTGACTCAAAACGTGTATCTCAGTGTGAGGGCAAGAGTCTGTTTGAGTGGCAGCGGCACTGTGCTGGCATTATATGGGTAGGCCTAGATGATGGATACTTCTGCTTGTTCCATTTCTCTCCCTACCAGCCAGCCTAACATGATCCTGCATATCCAAATGCAAAACACTCCCATTATAGATGCTGTGATAAAGTGATGTTTTAACCTTGCCTGCCTCTGGCTGGAAAGGAAGCAGCCAATCCACTTAACAAATGAAGTAATATCAGCAATCGGTTGGCCTTGTCGCTTTACTTATGGACATTATACTGTATGTGAAGCATTATAAGAGCTCTGCTGGCCTTGTCATAAGAGAGGGTGGGAATCTGAATGAATTAGATGAATAGGAAATACATCAAATCCAAACTTAGCCTGACCCATCCTTAAATCTGTCAAAATAAGACATAGAATAGTTAGAAAGGAAAATGTGTATGCTGTACTGTGTTGCGTCACTTTCCTGGACATTACATTAAACCTAACCTGTGTTAGTGCAAGATAAAATCAGATTTAGGAAAGTTTACAAACATCACTGAAACAACAAATTAGAGCCAAACAATTACAACAAGGAGAGTTATATTAAGAAAACCACAGGTATGTGCCTACACACATTTAAATTATATTTCCAAAGTCACAATTCCAACCCATTACACACACTTCATTTGGATAATATAGTATTTCATCAGTTTTATCACCTTTTATCACTGCCAATTTGATAAATGTTCTATACAGTAAGATTGTATGCTTTGTTGAAAAGGCCCTGATAGTGCTGGATACTCTCAACTCAAACCCTATTACCTTAAATAGTCTCTACATACAATATAAATTTGATGATTGCCTTGAATTACATGCAATTAAAGGCATACTCTTGGAAAAATATTATGAATGTTCCTTTTAGGATATCTGCTGTCAAACGAGATTAGAGAAGTCCATAAATAATCATAGATATTGTGTCATGAAGATACCAGGACTTGGAAAGTTGGATAACACACATCCGCACACAAAAAACACACAATGAAGGACAGAAGTCCGACAATTAGGTAAAAAAAGTTTCAGAGTGGACAGGAGATTTAAGCTGATGATGTTCAGTAAAGTAAAACACTATCACTGAGTCTATGGCTGCAAATACAAACATCTTCATGGTTAGCTGATGAGAGACAGGTGCACGTACTGTACAGAGACAGGTAATTTGAAAGGAAAATGTACAGTTTACACCAGGGACTATGTGGTGGGGAAAGGGTGAAATAAAGATAGATAAGGAGGCACAAGATTGAAGAAAAAAATATTCTTTCACTGCACTCTCCCTGATGAGCCATTAATTTCTGAATCGGGAAAACTCTGCAGAGACAAAGTGAAAATAATAATCCTGAGAGCTTGGTAAAAGTCACTTAATATTGGACTGACTTGGCCTCTTGCTGTAAATACATTAGAAACAGTGCATCCACTTTGAACAAGTAAAAATGGAGTTAAATAGTATTCTCAAGGTGGGCATCACTGATGCAAGAGCTATAATTGGACCTTTGGGTCCAATAAAAGCAAATTGGTTACACCTCAATGTCTCAATTCATTTCCAAAAAACTAATATGTACACAGAATTAAACCTACAAAACTGTAATTATATAATTAGGAAACACATGCTAATTAATTCCCATGGGTTTTTTAAAACAATGTGCATCCCTCTGGATTATGAAGTCCCTGGGTCATTACTATTTGACAAAAATAAAAAGCAAAATTCAAAGTCTGTTCAAGACAAATGCCTTTGTAATACTTCTGTTAAATAGGTTTGTCACTATGTGGTTCAACCCAACAACACTGTAACACTGAAGACAGCAAAACTCATAAAAATAAATATATATACACACACATACATACATACATATACATATACATATATATATATATGTGTGTGTATACTCAAGATTTTGAGTACCAAGTCTGTGGCATTTTTCCATGGCTCTGAAAAGAGAAATCACATAATGGTTGAGGATATCAGTGCCAATTGTACTAGCAGACCTGTTTGTAAATGGCAGTGTGAGGACATGAATGGCTCCAGGACGTTCTCTGAATGAAATCTAAAAGAGAACAATTTGGTATTCTCTGTGAAGACGCCACAGGCAATGCAGCCATTAGGAGACACACACACACCCACTCACAGACATACTTCTACTTCTATTTTTGTGAGGACATTCATTGACATAATGCATTTCCTAGCCCCTTACCCAGAACCTAAAACCAAATCTATACCCTAAAATAGCCGTTTAACATTATGAAGACTGGCCAAAATGCCTTAACTTTAGTAACTTTCCCTTACTCTGATTGGTCCTCATGAAGATAGTAGTAGAAGTACATGCACATGCACACACACACACGCACGCACGTACACACACACACACACACCACACACACACACACACACACACACACACACACACACACAAACTCTCTGCTATGAGGTGGCTGATGCACCATCTGGTGGAATCGGCAGGGAGACTGGGAAACAAACAGAGACTGAGAAGGAGGCACATTAAACAAGTATGTAATGGTTCAATATTTGCCTGCTCTGTCCATGTGTGGCTGTATTTTGTCGAGAGACTCTCTCTTGGATGTGAAATCTGTCCACATTCCCGTCAGTCTCCCCTCCCTCCACCCCTACAGGTCGCTGCCACAGTCTCCTTAGGGACTCTGCCCAGATAGCCATGCTTTTTGTTCCAAGGAAAAAAACAGTACCTGTTCACAGAGTCCTCAAATATTGTAACTCCAGACCTTTTAGCCAAGACCCACCTCTATAATCATCTCAATAACAATAGAGAACCTAATTATTTTTCCACTGACAAATACTGCAGCTACAGGTTCTGGGACAGAACATACAAAATCTAACATGGCTGGTGTGCCTCTGCCAAATACAGCAACAATGGTGAAAAGTGGAAGTATGGTGCAAAGAAATGTATGTAACCTACTGTACCCTTCTAGCAGAAATGGAGCTGTGCAAAATCGTACAACTGTTATTATGTCTTTTCAGGTAAACAGCCACATAAACTGAATTGGGTCCATTGTGTGAAAGAAGTATAGTATAGATTGAGCAATGCACACATGGAAAAACAGATAAAAAGGAAATGGTGGCAATGGTTAATGCCAGCAACCAAAGGTAAAATAGTGGAAATTTCCGCCCCACAATGCTGCCATGCTGGCTACGGAGTGCCTTGTGTCTCGAAAGTGAGGGTGTTTATCTGACCAAAGCTCTGGAGAACAAACCGGAGCTCTCATACCGTCCAGGACAAACAGAAAATACATGAAACTTGTTCAGATACACACTCACCGAGCACTTTATCAGGAACACCAGTAAACCTTTTTCATCATGCAATTATCCAGCCAGCCAATCATGTGGCAGCAATGCAGGCATAAAACCATGAACATACAGGTCAGTCAATGTTCACATCAAACGCCAGAATGAAGAAAAGATGTGACTTTGACCATGACATGATCGTTGGTGACACATGGGCTGATTTGATTATTTTTGGAACAACTGATCTCTTAGTATTTTAACGCCCAATAGTCACTAGTATTTACTCAGAATGATGCGAAAAACAAAAATTATCCAAGTTCTGTTATCAACAAGGCTTTCCATCTGCAGAAGTCAGAGGATAATGGCCAGACTGGTCAGAGCCTTGAAGCCATAGTAACTCAGATAACCACTCTTTACAAGTCGAACCTTGAGGCAGATGCATTACAACAGCAGAAGACTACGTACGGTTCCACTCCAGAACCAAAATCTGAGGCTGCAGAGGGCACAGGTTAACCAAAACTGGACAGTTGTAGACTGGAAAAAGATAGCCTGGTCTGATAAATCTGGATTTCTGCTGAGGCAGCAGATGGTAGGGTCAGAATTTGGTGTCAATCAACAAACCCAACCTGCCTTGTGTCAGGTAAAGCCATCTTAAACTAGTTTCATGAACATGACACTGAGTTGAGTGTACTTCAGCTCAACTGAATCAACTGAATCTAACAGAACACAGGGATGTGGCAGAACATGAACATGACAGATCTGTAGAAATTATGTGATGCAGTTATTTTTAACATGGACCAGAATGTTAAAGGAGTTTCCAACATCTTGTGGAATCTACACCACAATGAACTGAGGCTGTGTTGAGAGCAATGGGAGGCCCTATCCCAGTATTAGTATATATATTGTAAAATAGAAAGTCAGAAGATGAGACAAGTAGTAAAGGAGGGAAAAGGGCACTGCTGAAGCTATAATAGCTATTGCCTAATGTTAGCTCTACTTTTACTAAGGTTTTTCTTTGCAGGTGGATGTGTACGCCAAATGATATGGAATAACAAAAACTGTACATTTTGTTTGCTGTTTTGATGCTCCAGGGTTACATCCTACAGGGCTTCCATTTCAGTTTCGAATCCTCAAGCTTTGCTTACTTTGTTTGTATATTCAGAATTTGATAGTGCACAATCAACCATCTTGCATCTTGAAGTTGTTTTTCTACATAAACAGAAAACAGCAGAGAAAAGAATGTATCGCAAGTACATAAGCAGCATGGATTAAGCTTTCTACATAGAAAATAACTGGGCTTTTCTATAATACATCCTTCAAATCAAAGGCAACACCAAGAAACACTCTTTGACAATCTCTAAGACTCTCTTAGAATCTGCCCTGAGGGATACAGGCTACAGAGCAACAGACATTCATGTGTGAGGTCACACATAACGACCCATTCAAAGAACTCCAAAAAAATCTTTAACTTCCTGTTTCCAGCAACCATGGTCACAATGCATTGCCAAAGATTTCTGCCAGACAGGGCCCCTGCTTTCTGATGTTACTGTACTTGTGATGAATAACCCTTCATTTGCACCTAAAGGCAAATTCCAGTTTGAATTCGACCTAATTTCTCTCTGTCCATCTTTCTGTCACACACATTTGGACACACACACACACACACATTCTCTCCTCTCTCCATGCTGTTGTTCCTCTAATATGTTGTCACGTCATCTTAGCAGACAGTTGGCGTGCATTCTCTCATTCATTGAGACACCTTACTACTACAATGGAGCAGTTCTGCTGGCCTGGTCATGTGTTGTTTCTCTGAATATCATTTTCTTTTAATGTGTATTTAAAGCAGTGTTGCCACAGTATATGTAAATGAACTGACTCTTGTGATTCATGCAGCCTGGCCTTTATGCTGCACTTTATCGAGAATTTTTGCCCTATTTTTTTTTTTTTTTTTTTTTTACTTGAATTGGAAGCAAGCTTTCTAACCTTAGCTCAAACCTCCTCTGCACTATCATGATCACTAGTATTCCTGACTGAATTTCACAGCCAGATGCCACCCACTAATCGTGTCTCCCCCCTCTGCTGAATAAACATCTACCACCAACCATATTCACAGCCAATATGCAGCTAGAGCTTGGTGTGGTGGACATCTTTTCACCACCATTAAACCAAGACCTGTCAAGCCATCACCCCAACAACCCGGCACCCATACCAACTTGAAGCCACTTTTTTGACAGCACCCATGACAGGAGATAGTAATAGCTAATTCAAGGCCGTAGGCGCTTGTCAAGTGATAAAAATTGATAGCCATCCATCACACAGTTTCAGGGAAATAATGGAGGAGAATGACAGTAACTTGTTAACAATTAAACAAGCCGCATTTCCTTTCACACTGTTAATCTAAGACTTGACCTAGTCATCAGTTAGCTCATGTATGTAGCAGCTGTTAATGGATGTTCCTGAGATCCTAGAATGTCAAGCATGTCACACTGCCACATGTCAAAACCCTTGATGTACGAGCCACTTTCTCTCTGCTTTAATGCATTTAAATGGAGCTGTGAGTCCGGCAGGACCAGCCTAATTTCAGAACCAGCGGTAAAGGCTCAATCTCATCTACTGCCCTGGTGGACGGAGCGTGTACATAGGAAATGAAATTGAAAATCCATCAGGCGCACCCACATGTACACACACACACACACACACACACACACACACACACAAACACACACACACACACACACACACACACAAGGCTTTTCCTTTCACAAACTCTCTCTGTTACACGCAGTCACACACTCACAGAGGGTCATATCTCACATTTCAAAGCGTTATAATAATAACGGATGTGTGATGAGCTGCTGCCTGATATAGAAAGCTAATCCAAGCAAAAAAATAGATTTACTGGAGTAATTGAACTACAGGCAAAGAATTATGAGAGTGAAAGAGCTTGAGACTGCCCTCAGTGTAAAGGTATTCTAACCCTGAATTTAATTAAAATCCTTTTTTTCTCCCATAGACTTCTCATTGCATGTGTGCTTTAAATCATGAAGTCAGTCTTACTCAAATTATAAAGCATTCAACAACTCTTAATAAATGAGCTGTTGATACAAGAATCACCACTGAACATATGGCTATGCATTAATATGTAAATGGAAAAAGGCGTTCAATCATAGACTATTATATATCAGGTAGCCACATCACTGTGGAAATACACATCATATTAATGAAACAGTGATGTTTTGTGCTAAATTTTGATTTATGGGTTATGTTTTAAGTGAAGTTCCATGAGGTAATTTTCATAAACTTCAGGATTATAAGGCCTCAAAGCCAGAAGCCTCAAAGCCAGAAGTTTCCCGGTTACTCAAGCTATTTTTCATAATGAAAAACCAGCTTTAACAAGACACAGAAGCAAAATTAAGTAAATTTCCTTTACTTCGGAGATTCACAGAATCCTTGTACAGTCACGTATAGGTCCAGCACCATTCTTCAGCAGTAAAAAATGAACGAAGATCTAGCTTGGCTTACACCTACAGTGTAAGTCCTTACACCTACAGTGTAAACCCAGCTAGGTCGATCAACTTCACCCATAAAGGTTGAAGCAAGAGCTATGAACAAAACCTCGGACTTTAAATGTTTGAAGCGCTAAAGAGTTTGCCCTACCTGTTTTCAGCTGATAACGAATGACAGACAACAGAGCTGCGGGCAAACTCCCCAGACACTGGATTGCCATAGTGCGCATGTGTGAGTGTGTGTGCATGTGAATGCAGAGTGAGAACATCTGCTTTCACTGAAAGAGCACAAACATTTGAGAACCTGTCCTCATCCTGCCAACACCTGCCTTCCTGAGTGAAGCAGTAGACACATCCACAATGGGCAGGAAGGAGGAGAGGGAGACATCAAGAGCCAATGACATGTAGGTTTGGCTTACTGTCACTGAGGAAATGTCAGCACAGTACACCACTGGTTCACAGTGAGGCAATGTCTTTCTGGCAAAGAGATTCTTTGAATGTTTGGATGGCTGGTTGACCCAGCATCTGTATGCTGTGCCTGAGAATGTAATTTCTGCTGTAGTGTACTGCTCAGAGGCCAAGGTTAGGGCTGATTCAACTGAGTCAATCCAGAGATTCAAATTAAAATGGCTATTTCAACACAGTCAACATGTTTGTGCAACAGAAGGAAGTGTTTGTTTTATTTCTTGGGTACGCCTAGGGCACTGCTCCAAAGCATACTACAGGATCAGTCACAAAGTCATGTTTCTGAGACTAGCAACAATACTTTATATGGCCTAACTTAACAAAATGAACTAAACTGCAATATGACAACCAGTAAACTGTTTAAAAAAAAAAAAAAGGTCCTGTTTCACACTGTTCCTGTTTATCATTAAAACCACAAATTATGAATCACAGTAAATACAGAGATATTTATATATTCCCGTGTGGATAGTTTGTAGCTAAGCCTAACCTAGTGTAATCAAATAAAATGCAAATCTTTCCTTTAAGCAATCCACAACATTATGCACAATAAATGTAGGGTAACATGATGAGTTTCAAAACAAACTATGGACAATGAACTTGATTGAATTCAATACAAAAATCCTACGGCCAGCCATCAAAGAGTCATGACCTGTGAAAGAGGCCACTTGCTGCAAATGTCAACACCAAAGACCAAAACAAAAAAGCAAAGCCAGCAACTCTTAATGATGAGACTATTTGTATGATTTAGAAGATCAGAGACCTGTCTCCTGAAGACTTTTAGGTGCAGTCTACATAGGTTGAAAGGGGCAAAGTTCCCCTGGGACAAAGGGCTTTTTCAGGACAGAAAATTGACAAATCATAGCAGGAGAAGCCCAGGTGTAATTAATAACATTAATAATGGCTAAAGCCACTTCAGCCTTCAGATTCAGGGCTCTAGAAGTGTGAATGCTGGAATGGCTTACTGCACACACACAGAGCCATCATTAATGTTATTGGTTCCACCTGTGCTTTTCCTGCCAAACAGTCAAAATACCTGCCAGGTTAAAGGTTTATTTAAGATGTTTTAATCCTAACCCTGACAAACCTATAGTTTAAGGTTGTTTCAGACACCCGTTTCCATTTTACATCCTGTTCCAAGGTGTAAAGTGCTCAGATTCGTCAAATATCTTTCGCTTTATCATTTTCTATTAACCATAGAACAATTTACTTAACATTCAGGTGGCAGGATTAACATTTAGCTGGAAACTATCCTTTTTTTCCACCAAGGACATGACTGCTTTGCTTTCAGATCCTGATATACTACATGCTGGCTCACTGTCACATTGTTATGACTTACTGGGACAAGTGAATAAAACAGAGCCGTCATTAGTGTTATTAGCAACACCTGTCCTATTCTTCCTACACTATGGCAAGTCAAAATCTCCGCTATGCAAAATTGCTACTGTTGCCAACTGCTCACCTGTAGCTAGCTCATGTTAACTAATTACATTTTAGCTAGCTCAAGGCCAAAAAATATGAATAAATAAATAAACCTCCTGGTAAAAAGCATTTCTTCATTATGTTTGTAAGTCATGTACTCACCAGCTCGTATGTCAGGCTTTATTCTGCAGTCGGTTTTGGGGACATGGAAATTCTGCTCGTTAGCATATTTCACACGGTTTTCTGGTTCTCCATCTTCTAACGTCACATTACATGATACTGTATTGGGTGATTGACAGATGACTGTCCAGTACATTTCTGCAGTAAAGACGACAGTAGACTCTTTCCACTCGCTGGGAACTTGTTTCTTCCAGCTAAATAGGCCTGCGTAAAGTTCCTGACTAATGTTGCCAGACTCACGTTACACGGATGGAGTAAACTACGCTAGCTTGGCAACAATTAGGCTACAAACACCGCACGAGACAACAACGCTTTCTTAAAGTGACAGGCTCTATTATCAGGTCTATTATGCACACAGGTATCAGGAATATGTGATAGAATCAAGTGACTACATTTCTTAGCAAATAAATAAACATTAAAATTCACAAATAGATAATGAAATGCTTGAATAGACTGAAATAAATAACGATATTTGAAATAAATCAAATGTGTCACTAAATTAAATTATTAAGAACACAAATAGGCCTACACATATAAGCTAAAAAATATATATAATAGGTTATATATAATATTTTTTATTTAATGAGAGTATCCTACTTTTATTTATTTGTTTGTTTTTATTTTGTTTATTTCACTGAATTTTTATTTAACCTTTCTATAGAGTGCTGCAGGAATGAGTCTTCTTGTTCACTAGTCCAGAAGTCAATAGGTTTTTGGAATGGATTTTTGGTCAGATGACTGAAATAACACCTGTGGTTAACACAAGCTCAAGACATTTTCAGACTTTATTCTACACCAGGAACCCAGTTGTGAGTTGTTCAGGCTTTAAGGCTTTAAAGGCTTTAGGCTATAAAAGTGAGTTCCATTTGTGAAGGTTATCTTGCTGAACAAAATGCATGATTATCATAAACTTTTGTTCGTCACTGTGTTAATTAATTTTTTTTTTTTTTTGCAATAATTCAAAACATCCAATTGGCATTTTGTCAAAAACCCCCAAGTTGACGCTAATTTCTGGTTTAGCCTAAAGACTACGATATCCCTGCAGAATTCTATTGAGGAAAAAGGATCTTTCCTCAACAGCTGAAGAATTCCTGCCTTCAGTTGAACATGCCAAGCAGCCCTTGCCAACATATAGGCTAGCCAAGAGTCATTATTTCCAAAGGCAGCAGAATATTAAGTTATGTAAGACATCTGTTACTTAGGAGCAGGAATAAATGACTAAATATGTGTATCAATACATGTATCAGTAAAGTATAAATGTAGACACTACTGTGTTTAGATGTGTCAAATATTGAAGGTGAAAAGCAATTTAATTTCTAAAAGAATATAAATTCTCCACATAACAACTGAGAACGTAATGTTCTTTTTACCCTTACCCCTAACCAATGAACTAAAACCAACTTTCATTTTCAGATGCCAAATTCAAAAAAGAAAACTCCATCTGAAAATAGAAGGGTTGGTCTATGGCCAAGTAGTTTTTATCCATGTAGTAATTTGGTTTTAGTTGCCCAGGTTTTGAAATACCTTTACGCTACCCTAATGCGATGGAGATAAATGGAAGTTCTTTATGTGATGCTTAAAGAATTTAAAAATTACATTCAAGAAAAAGTAACAATAACTTTCCTCAGTTACTCTGAATTATTCACAGACAAGGACCTTCTTAATACTGACGAGATAGTCCCAATGAAATCTGCTGTTGAAAGTAATATTTCAATATTGTGCACACAACTAATCACTTCCCCAGAAAGAACTACTTAGTTATTAAATGTATAAGACTACATGTTACCACACTATGGTGCATTAAAAAGGGATCAGCTGCAGTGCTGCCTGATTTGTTCTGATTCAGGTATAATCTTTTGTATTGATCATAGCATGACTGCTGTGAATGCAATCATGGAATCACATTGGCTTTCAAGTGGATTACCTCAAACCTTAAGGGACAGGCTATCTGTTCAGCGAGCAATGCAGCTGACGAGACCATTCCTTGTGCGCTCTAAACTTTCCCCAGAGAGCAAGCCTTCGCTTCCTTAAACAGGGTAAATTGAATTAGGACATTCTAGCAGCTGGCAAGTGTGAAATTGAGTTGAAGTGTACCCCGAGGTTAGGCGTGTGAGATACAGGACTTAAACACCCCAACAGAACAGAGCAGGATCAAGCTTTTGTCTGCAAGCTGAATTCTAAACAAGCAACAAGAAGACAGATAAGGGACAGCTGGAGTTTACTCTGTTAGGGCAGTAAGGAGGTTTATGTTTGTGGGTGGGTGCGCATGCATGTGTGCAGGCGTGCGTTCAAGTGTGCACATGTTTGTCGATGTGCGCTGGGATTATATCTCCACAGGGACAATAAAGTCAGTTGAGTGATATGCAAGCTATCTGGAGAGAATTTCCCAGCAGAAGCTTTAATCTCATTCCTGCTGCAGCTTATAGTGCCTAAAAACACAAAATCGGAGTCTCAGCTGTTGAGAAAAACACAAACATGGAGAGAAACGATAACATACTGTGTTAGCCTACGTTTTTCATCACAAACAGGCAGAGTATTCATCTGTCAGTCACAGCTAATGCACCCTGTTTGTTCAATTCAGCTTGTCTGTTTCACTCAAACCAAACTAGATGCATGCACAAATCTAGGGCCCTCAAGGTGTAAAGATGAAAAAATCTCAATAAAGCTGCAGCAAATCTATAAGAATGCTACTAACAATACCAAAACTCAATGAATTAAGTAGCCGATTCTTGCTTAATAGGCTCTACAGTTGAGTTGGTATTTGGCTGCAGAAAACCATCAAAAAATTTTGGGCACCTTGCAGAATGTTTTTCTACACTGTGCATTCTACAAAAAAAATTCTTTCTGCTGTCGATCAGGGGTATGAGGCGTGTTTTTCCATCTATCCAAATGAACAGAAGAATCTTGCATCCATCCATCCAGTCCCCAATCCAAATCATCTGCATGAATGTGCCCTGGCCCCACACAGTGCTGCTATCCATCACAGCACTGCTGTGGCCTTCCTCTGCAAATCATAACACTGCATACAAACGTCCTTTAAAGCCTGCAGCAACTTCCATATCCTGCTTATTGCCTTCCTTTTCCCTTTAACTATACCCCACTTTCCTTAACTTTCAATCTCTTCTTTCCTTTTTCTCTCTGTTCCTCTTCTTATATTCCTCCTTCACTTCTCATTCTCAAACTTTTCTTCACCTATTGCTACTTTCTTCTTTGTTTACCTTTACCCTGGTTTTTCAACATCACACCATATTTTTTCACTCTTTCCCTTTGACCCCCGCAGCCAACACTTGGTCCCTCCATCTCTCACATCACCATTATTTCCAGCCTTGATGCCAAGTGTTTGCCTTATCAATCACATTTTCTCATCCATTCTTTCCTTCCAGCAACGTACTGTTCCATCAGTCACTGCTCAACACCCACATTCAACCCCTCTCACCCCGTCGTTGTGATGGTTAATTCCATCAGTCACACGCCTCTCACACACCCCCGCCAAGACCAGCCACTTCCATCAGAGCGTTAATCCATTTAAGAGAGAGAGCCTCTTCCTGCTCTGTTGGTGTGACTGTGAGGTGAGGCCACAGAAAGAGAGGGGAGGAGAGAAAAAGGGAGGCTTTGTCAGTACAGATATAAATGCCATGCCACAAAGCAAGGACAATAATTAGTATTTTATTGTTAGGTTCAGGGGAGTGTCAGCTGGAACTGAGCCTGAAAGTCGGTCTTGAACTGGGGATGAGACTGGGACCAACAGTTGTGAGGATGGGGATGGAGCTGGAGGCACAGCGTTTATCAACAGCTGAAGGCCTTGGGCAAGGTTAGGAAGGTTTGGGCCAAGACCCTGATTAAAGTTAGAATTGTACTGCTTGAGTGAAATAGCAAAAAAAGGCTATCTCTCACTTCACAGTTGCATAGTGATGCTACGCTGACTTATCACATTGATTCAACACAAACAACCAGTCCACACTCAGTCCACAGCCATGCTAGCATGCTAGCAGCTCTGTAAAGCTGTACTTTGGCCCAGCAGTGCATGCTAACATGCTCGAAATGACATTGCTAACATACTAATGTTTAGAAGGTATAATGTTTCCCATGCTCACCATTTGACATGTTCACCATCTTAGTGTAGTGTCTCAGCATGCTCACATTTTGAGATACATCGGTCTGAACCGAAGTGGTCAACCAACTGACACCAACTGACATTGCCCTTTGTAGGAGTATAGCATGCTAAACAGGCATTAGGCTCTGTAGTTGTCACCTCTTTGTATATGAACTGTGATGCTACGTCCTTTTACAGGGAGCGATTTATTGATTTAACCAAGCTCATACAGGTCTTTTAATTCCTCAGAATAATTAAGGGGCTGACTTCTCTCATTGATTCAACACAAAAAACTTCCAAATGCAACTAAAAATTTAATGGAAATCTGCTTGATGTATACTGTATAGTTGTATAGTTGTTCATGGGTCATTGTACATTGTAAAATACTGCACAACTTGCTAACTATGATGAATCTGGTAGCACACAACCAGAAAAAGGCAACAGTCTATTTTTAATCAGCCCATGCAACATATCCTGCAGTTATACCCTCTCTGCTAGAAGTTGTTGGTGCAGAGCCAATGTTTCACACGTTAATGTCCCTGAAGAAAAAACAGTGGCTCTGCCAATAAGTCATAGTATTAGGGATATTTATGCATGATTACTGTCTTTTGCGTCTCTGTGTATTCGGTCTGCAATCAGCACCTCTTCGGAATTCAACACTGTGCTTTTTACATCTCTTATTCTAGTCACACCTGAAAAACATAAAATTACAGCTCAGAGTCTGACACAAAACAGTCTTACATCATTAAATACGTATGGTGCCTGAATATTGATGTGTGCAAATTCTGATATTAATAAATGTAAAAATCACCTGGAGACAGAGCACAGGTGAAGCCATGGTCTGACCCAGTTGGGGTCAGTTATACTTGCCAGAAAGAGGGGTAATGAATGTGAGCCGTACTGGAGCTGAGGTGTGATGATGTGAGGCTCCGAAATCTGTCCTGGGTAGAGAGGTTTATTTCGACCTTGCTGTAATTCTCTGCCTCCCTGTGTGCACAGTAAAACTTGAACAGCCTCACATACTCTCATCGTCTCCAAACGCTCCTGTGGAGGAAGGAAATGCTCACCAGGCTCTGTGGCCAGGGACCCACATGGGGAAAATCGTAACTATAATAGAGGGGTGATAAAATAGGGTGGAGAAAAATGAAACAGAAACCCAGAGATAATGAGCAGGGGGCGGGAGTGACAGCCTTTTTTTTTTTTATTAGATAAAACATAAGTACGAGTTATTTGTCATCATTTTGTGCTCGGCTGTCATCATCTCTGATGCAGTGTAGTCATTTTGTTTTAATTCTCCTTTAATCTGATCAGCAGCTGTTCTGCTGTTGTTCTCTCTTTACTTCATTATAGGTTTTCCATCATTACAGTGCTCTCATTATCTTCCTTGCATGAGTGTTGGTTCTTTTATTGTAATTGTGATTTCCCAAAATCACTGGAAGGTGATATTATGTGCCTGACTTAATGAGTTGTGTACCTTAGCACAATCTAAAATATTCTCTTTCATATATTTACTATTCGCCTCCTCCCGGCTTTCTGCTTTTCATCTCTCCGTTCCTCTCTTGTGATTTTCTGACAGCATCCATCTCGTTTTATTTTTCTTTCTGTCGCTAACAGTCAGACTCCACCAGCTGAACTCTGCGGCTGCCTTAACTTTCACACATTATTTAACGTCCTATTAGCTTGTCTCTTTCTTTTCATGCCAACCCATTTTATGAGGTTTTTAATCATCTCATCTTCGCTCCCCCCCATCGCACAGTGCTCCTCTTCTCTTCCCTCCACGTCAAGTTTCTTTCTCTCTCTCCCACACTTCCCTCACCTCACTTGACATTTTCAGAGAAAGAGACAAAGACAGAAAAATAACCTCCAGAGAGATCCAGAAACATCACACATGGCTGGGAAGTCCATTTCTGCCACCTGTTATTCCTCCACATTCTGTGCTCATGTACCTAAAATCAGTCCTCTGAGAGTCCGAGTGTGTGTGTGTGTGTGTGTGTGTGTGTGTGTGTGTGTGTGTGTGTGTGTGTGTGTGTTTTTCTGTAATTTCCATAAGTTGAGAGTCAGTCTCAAGTGGCTGGCCTGGGGGTGATGATCAGTAGCACTTCCATCCCCTCTCTGTTGCCAGCCTCAAGGGGACCACACAAACACACATGCATATAAAAACATAAAGACAACACACACACACACACACACACACACACACACACACACACACACACACACACACACACACACACACACACACACACACACACAGTCAATAGATGCCTGCACATCACCACTCCTGGGACCTTCAGTGCCTCAGGCTTGTCTCTGTCTCCCTTCCTGTTAGTGTGAGTCTTCACAAGCTAGATTTCTCTCTCCAACAGCATGCCTTTCATTTCTGACAGCATGCAGTCGGAGAAAAGCCACGAGACAAAGTCTAGCTGCTCAATGAAAATGAACATACAGCAGCGCAACACAAATCAAAATGTGCTTTTCTTTCAAAAGGCTGACAAAGGGTGGATGCTGAGACAAAACACTGATTCCTCAGTCATTTAGAGCTCTCTGTTGCAACAGATAGACATACAAGCTAGTATGAAGACATATGCACACCAAACCAAAGCTTTGTTCTGATTTTCTGACCCATTCCCAACTGTGACTCATTTCCCACCCTCTGAAAGCTCCATCAACACTCCTCCCTCCTCGCTTCTCCTCACCCTTCCTCTATCTGCCTCGGTCTTGTGGATGCTGCTGTAAAACAAGCGTGATTTGTTATTCCCAGTGGCGTGGCCTGCTATCAGGCTGCCTCTGTTGTTGTGATAAAACTCAGGTGCAGGGTGAACAATATCAAGGGATGGGCTTCATGGGAGTATCAACAGACCTCGTAACTTTAATCTCTCACCTTCCAAAAAAAAATCCAATAATAAATGAAAGGACTTGCCCCTCCTCCACCTTTTCTCTCTTTCTCCTCATCATATTGAAATCATTTGACTCCGCTGGATTTGGCAGGTTATATATCGGGTAGCTGTATCTTTTCAAGGATATCATGGTGTGAGGAGGCCAGAGTGAAAGTTGAAAGCCCTCTGAGAAGAACAAACACAAGCAGAAGCTCTGCAGTCAATGATAATTCCTCCCATTTCAACTGTGCTGCTTGTTATTGTCTCATCACTGCAGTTCCCGTAAAGGGGTTTTCTCTTGTCTTGCAGGCACCACCTAGAACCTAGGAACATGGACTATGCCAACACGTATTTTCATCACTGATTCATCTGGCTCATATTTTTCCAGCTGACATTTAGTCCATAAAATAAGAGAATAGTGGAAAAATAAGACAACTATTTCCCAGAACAAAAGATGATGTCTTCAAATTGCTTTTTTTGTCTGACTTGAAGTCCAAATTGCAACTTGATTTACAACTAGAAAATTCCAGGGAAATTTTGAGTGCCACGGGGGCTACTGCCGGGATGAGTACATGATTTATTTCCAGTGTTCAAAAGTCACCCAGATCATATTCTGGTTTTGAGAAATGTCTTGATATAAAAGACTCTGATATAAAACAATGTCACATCCCTCCATCATGTATTATGTGGGAAATATCTCATATTCTGTGTTGGTTTTTTTAATAAAACAAGAGGCAACATGTCTTCAAACTGGCATTTAAAGGGTTAAAATCCTGAAAACTAATAAACATTTGGTAGGTTTGAGCAGAACTGAAGTGGTTTAAGAGATTTATGCAAAAAAAGCGGAAAGAAATATTGATATATGATGATTTTATAGCATTTTCTTTGTGTGTCCTTTTTTGGACGCGAGGAACCCCAGAGGGTACAAAACATGTTACCAGTGTATAATAGACCTGTAACAGTAACTGACATTAGATTTTAAAAAATATGTCAAAAAAGACACTTTCTTGCAGAAATCCATACCTTCAGCTGTAACACAGCCAAAATGATCAGCAAATCAAAAAAGAAAAGTGAAGAAAATGTCCAAAAAAGGACAGAGGGACCCCTGAGGGTTAATAAATCCCATGAACCGCTATTTAAATTACCACTATTATGTTTTTTTCTGTGCTAAATTTAACATTACTGGGGAGGAGAGCAATGCGACTAGAAGTGACAGCGAGAGAGGGCTAGTAGCTTCTCCTCTCCTCTGTCTCAGCGGAGACCGTCACAACTTCATTCACTCTTTTAACAAACAAAAAAAAAGCAACGAAGGAAGCAGTAAATGGACTTACATATTTAAGACCTAACTAAATGTAATTTAAGACCTAACATGCGGCTAATGTAAAGCTAGCAGAGCTTGGAGAGTTGGTTATCTGGTTGCTAGGCGCACGCAGGCACGCACACAGGTCAGGAGCTGCCGTTGCCATGGCAATGTGAAAATCTGCCCAGAATTTGGCTTCTACATGGCTTCAAAACAACTGCAAATTATGAGAAAACAGTTACTTCTTTTCAAAAACTGAAAAGACCGTGCCAGACACTGAAGCCAGAAGTTTCTACAGTCTCTATTTTATTCAGATATTCCTTAAAATGAGTGCGTAAGCTCAGTGCGAAGACAGAGAGAGATTCTTTTGAAAAAAAAAGACGATTACATTAGGTGTCAATAAGAGTGAGACAGGTATTGCTGCCGGACTCAGCACCCCCGTTTAAATTTTGTGCAGACCCTGCCTGTCAAAGTTACATTTTATGAATCCCAACAACTATGTCTACATTTTCAGAAAGAATTATTTGTCTCCTTTTTACGGTTTGGCCGCGAGCTCGAGTTAAAAATAAAAATAAAGGTTATTTTTTACTGCTTCACGCACTCTAGCCAACTGACGCTTTCACTCTAACTTTGAAGAAAAAGCGATTTGCACTCCTCCTTTGAGTGCTCACAGTTTGAAAAGTTTACATGTTATGTAAAAACAGTTCCTATCTTTTTGAGAGAGCAGAAGTTTTCCTCCGTTTTATAGTTTGAATCACATTTCTACGTGCAGGTATGAGAGAGCTGGGTGACTCAGCAAAAAGGTGCAATTTTGTCGAAAAAAGGTGGGTTTCTTAAGAAAATTCCAATGCATTTCTAATGCATTATTTATTCCCAGTTTTTTGGGAATAACTTTGGGAAAAATTGGAATTTTAACACCAAAAGTCATAGCACCCCTTGCGGGATCAAGACGCACATTTTGATGTATATATTACCAGGGTTTTCTCAAAGCTGCGGGACGAGTTACGCGCCGAAATTTGGCGGAAGAATAATAAACCCGAGGCACTCCTCTCAGCTATTCTAGCTGTAGAGGAGTGCCTCGGAGCTGAGCACCCGTGGCACTAATGACATAAACTAGAAAAAAAAACACATCTAACTCTTGCATTTGAGAAGCATAAAATATCTGGTAGAACACTGGTGTTCCACCCACTGTAAAATGAGATTCACATTTACACATTCACATTTAGATGCATCTCTTCCTTGTGTGTAATCGCAATCCAAGCAACATGTGTTCATTTAAGTTTGGCTGCTGACTAAATGCTTGCTTTTGTTATTGACAAATTATGAAGCTTTTGTTAACTATTTACATTTCAGTTGTTCACACTCGACCCATGTGAAGTCAGAAAGGTCAGATTGACTTAAGTTTAACCTGAGTTGATACTACTTTTAAATTTTTGCTGTTGAACTTTAATTGGTGTGTTATTTGTTGGTCATGATGGCGTTGTAAGTCCAAAGTTATTTTCAGTTTCAATAGATGCCTCACCAGTTTCACTGAGAATTGCTTTCATAATTTTAACAAAAAGCATTTGTAACTGAATGTTTCTGCTGAACTTCTAGATATATAATACATCATACATCTTATGAGTCACAGTTATTCATATCAGAAAAGTACAACACATCCATATTTGAAGCTAATACAAAAAAATGAGAGGCAGGAAGTTGTGGAACTTGTCAAATTACTCACAAGTTGATTGACTAATCAGGTAATTGGCAAGTGGAAGCACATCTAAAAACTGCATTAAGTAAAGATTTCTGAGGTGCCATGTTATTTAAAAGCCCATTCAATATGAGCAGCGACACAATGACTACACAGGCTTCAAATTAATTATTATATAACACAGTATAATATGATATAAAATATACCTAATGTCAATGAACCTGCTAAGTGAACTGCAGGAGTCCTTTCAGTGCACTTAGTTATTTGTGTGCAGAGGGCCAAGGTGAGAGGAAGAGGGCGGCCTGGAGGAGCTGCTGAATGATGTGCGATGGTGTGAGTTAATCTCCCTCTTTCTTTCTCTTACTGCACACACACACATGTGCACACACACACATGTGCACACACACACACACACACACACACCAGCCACAGGCTCAACCTGTTTCCCAGTTGTCTGCTTCTGTTGTCTTGCCAGCTACCAAAGGCAGACCTTAATTCCCTCCAATCACAACTACAAAGCCCAATCTCTGCACCCAGAGAGAGATCCAGCAGGATAAAAAAAGATTGCCTCAAACCATTCTCTTTCCACGCTCTCCACTCACCACAATAGCACACACGGCCACGTGTAAAAGCCGAACAAAAAATGAAAAATAGGAACCCACCCACACTTGCAAACACATACACGCGTCTGTTTATTGTTTGTCAGTTTTCATATCCTTCCTTATTTACTCCCCCTATAATACAACAGAGTGAAAATTAAATAATGGAAAACAAGAAGGCCCTTTATTTGTTATTTCTCTACCCTCTGCTTTAAAGTTATTGAAAACTTGTTCTTGTCACCATTGCTTACCACACAACTTACAGGAAAATTGTATCCATGCTTCTCTTTTCCGAATCCATTTTCCATTTCTGTGAGAGTAATAGAGCAAGACGTCGGGTAGTTCCTGTGCAGGAAATGTACAGAAGCCAGCTAAACTGCATGAACAATATGCATTACCTCTTCTTTAAGTGCGCTGATCACAACCATTTGATAACAGCCTTTCAGATGTCTTACTTAATGAGTAAAACATTAGCGCTGACGCTATTACATCTGACAGACGTATTAACCTTCAAGTGCTTCTTTGACTAAAATGTCATCAATTAATTTCTTTAACTTCTCAGCTGCAGGCTTGCATTAAAGGCTTTTATTGGTCTCCATATACCAAATACATGGTTAAAAAAGAGAAATGGAGACTTGATTGTTACAGATGAATGTAAAGAAATGACACTTTCAAAAAGCAGAGCCAGTGAAAGCATCATAATATTGAGCTGGATGGATTTCTTTTCTCAATTCCTGTGAAGCTCTGTCTTAAACGCTTCAGTTCTGGCGCTGTGTTCAGCCAACCTGTAGCGCCCTGGCTAATGTATACTAACAGATGATCCAACCTGAATCCAAATCACTCCCCAAATCTCTGCAGCCATGCCTGGTAATATGATCATAAATCTGGTGTTTAGAGAACACAATGGCTCTTACTGGAGCGCAACTGAGACTGAGATGATGATGGAGGAAAATGTTTGAGCAACAGGAACAGACACATTTGTACATCAAATTTATGTACAAGACATTTTCAATCCAGCATTTAGAGGTTTCTGTTTGGCCACATAGGGACACGGTAAATAAATCAGACAAGGCCATTACATTTTCAGATACGGCATTCCTTCCATATTGGGTAGCAGAGGGTCATGCTGGGAAGTCCAGGATATCACACAGCTGGCGGTCAGTGCAAATAGATGTAATGACAAGAAAATAAAATTAGAACATTTATGTCAAACCAAAAATCCTCCATTACAGACTGAGGACAGATTAAATCACACAGAACATTTTTACATTTTATGTGACCTGCATGTAAACTGTATTCTGATGTGGTTTAAAGCTGTACTAACGAGTACAAAGAACTATGTAAAACACTTGCAGTAAAGAACTCACAGCATTTGGTTCTACTTTTACTTTTTTGATTCTGTCTCAACAGTCTCATCAAGACTGTTTAAAGCTGCAGCTTGCTGCTGCTTTTAGCCACATCTCTCATAAACACTATATGCAACCTGCCGAGCATGAAAACAAAGCTAGTGGCTCTGTAGGACCTAGTCACTAGGTGATCCAACTCCTAAAGTGCCACATAATACCCTCAGGAGTCGGTGGAGACTAAAACAGAACTAAAAGTAGAGTGATCAAACAACAAACAAACAAACAAATGACATTACAGTAAAGTAGGACCGGATGACACAGATTTTGTCATAAGAAAGTTGATTTACAATTCCTATACGACTACTCTGCTTTGATCAGACTTTAGTGACGATGTCGGACAAATCTTGCAGAGAATCTTTGTAGTGATTTGTAGAGAGACAGACAAAGAAAAAGTGATGCAGTGTTCAGCAAGGGAAAAAAGTTTATTCTTTTGTCGGTAGTCGACAAATGTCTGCAAGTAGAATATCATTACTGTAGTTTCTAGGCTCCCCTTTTTATTATGTCCCACTGATATCATTTGTTCACATATTTTATTCACCAGTCTCTGTTTTTCTTCCTACAAATACAAATCTTTTCTACAAACACAAATCCTTTCAATAAATGCAAACGCTTGAATTGCTTGTGCAGATTTATTTTACAGGTTTACAAAGGTTGATTTACAACTACAAATTTCTTATCATCACTTCACAAGTTCAAAATCTGTTTTACCCTAATCTTATCCCATATTTCTGGTGACTTCTGGTGACTTCTGCTTCCTCATCACGTGGTGTCACGGACTGAAAAGAGTGTTGGTTCACACATATGCATTTACATCTGCCTGCAATCCTTATCCAAATGCTTCAAACACATTAAACAACCAGCAGAAAACAGACCCATATGTTAGGGGAGAGCCAGTCGCAGGTGGAAGAAATAGATGGGAACAGAATACAGGTAGTTGCTTTGGAGTACACGATTTGTCATTCAGCGCAGCAGCCTGTGAATGCTCTTACTTAATAAATATTCATGACAAGTGGAAAGGGTCGTTCAGTCTCGTCCTCCCACCATTTGAAAAAGCCTGGGTAAATCTCCACGTGAGAAATGACTCTGTCAGGACCCATTTCAGAGCCACAACTCAGCGACCCTGTCCACCCACCGTCCACACATCAACGCTGCCACAGAGGTTCCATCTTCCGTAATTCCTCTATCTCTTTCCTTTCTCCCAATCCGCTTTTACTTTCCCATCCACTCTCCACTCGGCTCACCTTTTCTACCATTCTATCATTACCTCCACTCTCCAGTCTCTCTTAGTCTCTTTCTCTTTTCTTCACTCTTCATCTGTCTTTTCCACTCTGCATCTTTAACCACATTGAGGCTGAAGCAGAGGTGCTGGGCCGACTGGTAATTTAGTGCGGTGAATGCAGAGGTGCTTGATCTTTTGCACAGGAGAGCGAGATCGAGAGAAAGATGTTTCAGTTTTTGTGTTGTTGTGTCGCACGAGTGAAGATGCAGAGAAAAGGGAAAGACAAGAACAGAGAGTGATGGAGAAAATGACAAACATAATGCACAGCTGAATGAGATAGAGAGAAAGAAGAAGACTGAGATGCCTGGGGGAATTCAGACTTTTCTAAGGAAGAGTTGGGATTGAGTCAAATTTGAAAGTCAAGATAAATTAATCAGAACTGAGTTGAGTGTGGATTAGCTTTCACACCCGGTCTATCTCTGTAGTTTTAAATAAGGGACAGAGAAACATTCAAGGGTAACTCCAGCACACAAGGGTGAACCAGGCAAAATCAACAGAGGCACAACATGTTTAAGACCCTAAAGCTACAAAATTCTTCAACTTGCTGTGGTGCCAGCGGAGTTGTGGAGTTCCAATGCTTGGTGAAAACATTCCAGACTTCACACACATGATGAATATAATAAATGATTCATAGATTAAGTGTGCAGATGCATGGCAGTGTGGTTGTCCCAGTGTGTAAAAATATGTGTATATCTGTGTCCTGAACCTGTGCAGCTGGACCAGCGCTTGCTCCAGCTGTCAGTTCCCTGAGTGGAGCTGGAGAACAGCCTAGACATCCAGCTCTCATCCAGAGACACTCATTAGTGCTTCCTACAGAAGTGAGCATGTGTGTGTGTCTGTGTGTGTGTATGTGTATCCATTTAATAAAGCCTGGAAGTGTGAATGCATGCGTGAAAATGTGTATGTGTCCTAGGGTGGGTATTGTGGGGAGGAGAAGAAATGAGAATAAGTCCATCTATTTACCTTTACCAAATGTATGTCATGTATAACCCAAATGCATGTGATACAAAATCCTGTGGATCCTATCAGGGCTCTGTGGGGGCAATTAAAATGGTGGTGGATCCAGATGAACACACTCGGGCAAACACATTTACACAAAATGGCACACAAAGCTCAGACGTAGTATTTCAGTGTGTTCAGTTGGAGATGTTCGTGAGTCACAGGATGCAGGTCAAGTCTCAAATCTCTGCTTTAAAGTCAAGGCAGCAATGTCAAGTCAAGCTTGTGTATCAAAACTTGTGAATTGTAACCATTGACAACCGCTGGAAAATAGTAGTCATTAGACTTTTAAGACTCCTTGACTGCAGTACGTTGGGTATTGTACAGAGGAAGAGTAATCTTTCCTGACCACTGATGCTAGTATATGCCCTCTGTCAAAAGCAGTGGTATAGCTACAGAATTATTTTTGACTGCAGTAGCTTAATTATCTGGAGGAGTGGGATAAAACTATATTTTACAGCTTATTCAATGATTTCAGCATTTGCAATTCAGAAAATGTAACTTACATAAAATGTAAAAGCCAAAAGCAAAAGTTCTTCCTCACAAACTGGACAAAAGAATAACTTGCCCTGAGCCACTGTTTTAATGTTGTTTATTCAAAAGAAAACAGCCTGGTTTATCATGATATTACTACAGTTCTTCAGACCACATATCCCCATTTGAATGTTCATTTTTTTGTTAATTAAATGTTTTCAGGTTAAAAGGTTTCAGTCTAGAAAACACTTAAGGTAAATGCAAGAGCATCATTTGATAACTAAAACTAAAACTTTAAAGCTGAAATTCACATACAGTATAAAGTTAATTTATTTGCAACTAAAATGTGCCTTAAGCATGAGTTGGTGTGTCCATCTCCAATATTCACATTCAAATCCCCGCTGTGACTCTAAACATATATTTTTGTGCACAAATCTCTGATAAGACACCAAGTGTTCTTTATTTTAAAGATTTTGATTTTGAAAAACAAACGTTGGTGATGTTAAAACTTCAAAAATTGGATATAAAGTCAAAGCCTACACTGTCTCATCATTTTAATGCATGTTCTCCCACACACACATTATCACCTCTTGGCAAAGTCAAGTCACTTTCCAACTTGAGCATAGAACGGCATAAGCAGCTTCCGCCCACCCACTACAAAAACAACGTTAAGTGCTAGAACCTATTCACATCCAGACTAGGGGAGAGAATAAATTGTCTGTGCTTTTGATGTTGAGAGTTATCAAGAAGCACCTGAGTCAAATACTTGACATGTGCATTAGCTTTCTAAAGTGTTTTGGTTAGCGAATGTTTAGAATAAAAGTCTGTATTAGTGTTCAAAGCTGTAGTCCTATTATTAACGATAAATTATTTGAGCATTCTTGTGGCTCCTGTGTCTCAAAGCGCTACGCTGTTCAAGAGCAGTGTTTCGTTTGTATTGTATTGTAGTTTCTGGTGAGCAAAAATGAAAAAGCCTCATAAGTGTTTGAGTAGACAGAAATGCACACACACACACACACACACACACACACTCACGCACACACACACACACACACACACACACACAAACAAACACTGAATAATTAACTGTTGGTAGCAATCTTACCTCCCAAATGACTTTGTGCTTTTGCAGATTTTGCAGCACTGATCACATCTGTGTTAATCAGTCCTATATCTATGTAAATCAGTAATACAACGTGCCGTCTTTATGTACATATTACTTGAAACAACAGGCTTTTTTCACTCTGTCCCCACTGGAGTGTTTTGTTTACCCTCCCCATTTTGTGGTGACTGTTATTTGAGTAGGAAAACTGCTTTAACTTGAACCATCACATCCACACATGA
Source organism: Seriola aureovittata (assembly GCF_021018895.1). Classification (NCBI taxonomy): domain Eukaryota; kingdom Metazoa; phylum Chordata; class Actinopteri; order Carangiformes; family Carangidae; genus Seriola; species Seriola aureovittata. Next base: position 21,755,042 of record NC_079373.1, read on the forward strand.
TGAGAACGTGACAGTTTTGTATCTGTGTTTTACAGTGTGTGTATATTTCTGTGTAGCCTATGTGAGCTTGGGGACATATTGCAGGTATCTGAGTGTGCATCAGATAATGAAAGACTGTGTGCACTGCAAGTGAGCCAGACCAGGCCAAGGTAGAATATCATAAATCACAGACTAGAGCTATGTTAATTTAAACCCAGGTCCTCTATTGGTAGGTTGGTTGGCGGGAACACACTGCACCTGTAATGAAGGGACATGTTCTCGTTCTTGTCTTGACACACTGTAAGAACACAGAAGACTTTGGCTCTAATAAAATCAACTGGAGTTTAGTAACAGAGGAAAAAATGTGTTCAGTCCACTCATTTGTGGTTAATTAAATCCCAAAGAAAAAAAATCTTAGTCAAATACTCGAGGTGCCGTGTGTACACACTCCCTCAGCTATGGCTGAAAAGGACACTCTCCTTTTTCTTCTGGCTCCATTAGAAATAATTATCCCCCATCGATCTTTCAAAGCCTCTGTGGAGCAGCAACATGAGCTTGTACTGTCTCAGCTTTCAATTGTCTGTCAACAGTGTGTGTATGTGTGTGTGTGTGTGTGTGTGTGTGTGTGTGTGTGTGTGTGTGTGTGTGTGAGACGTGCACATCTCAGGTCTGTATAGTACACTCTCTGACTTGTGACAGCCTGCTAGAGTTCCTGTAATTCTGTAGGTGGCTTGTCCCAACACAGCTGCAGTGCATGTCTCCTAGTGGGACTCTAGGAAAGGCACAAAAGCCTTCTTTGAGCAGGTCACCCGCGGGGGGCCCTGTAATGCTGAATGCACTGATAACTGGCCACCTAGTGTGACTCTACTGCGGCATGAAAAACCAAGCCGTCAGTATGGGGCCCACTACAGCGGAAAATTGTCTCCAGTAAAGCGTGCAAGGTAGGGAGAGGATGTGACAGTGAAGACATGCAATCCTAATGAAAATCAAATCCAGTCAGCCTGCTCCTCAGAGAATCTATGCAGCAGGAAGTCTGTAGCACAGCTGCAACTCCCCTGTAGCTGACAAGAGAGGTGAAGTTCTGATAATGAGAGGGACGGAGGCCAGCTCCACAATGTCTCTGTTGTCGGGTGAAAATTTTGTATCACGAAAAATGTAATAATTTCAGGAGGTAAATACAGTAATGAATGACAACCATGAACTTTTCCGGTTGTTTGAATTGGTCACAGCATGTGTGTGAGTGGGTGGATGCAGCATCTCTATGGAAATCACTGCTCTCACCTTGCCAGGCCTCAGCCAAAGCTACAGTCTCATCTTTACCTTCATTACTGCTGCCTCAGCCCTCCCATGAGGTTCACAGCGCAACCATCTCCACCAAAAGCCCTTAAGTGTGCTTGCAAATAGCTACCCAAGCACTTATCCAAATGGATTGTGAACTTTGTGCCCTAAAGTCTATGTTTTAAGTACTTCAGTTCTGCAGGATCCACACATGGATCACCCAAAGACAGGAACTCACTGAGGCAGCCTGGGTCCTTTTGGAAGAGTCTCTTTACATTACAGTGTTAAGCAAACAGTAGGCACAGAGTAGCATGGATACAAATAAACAACACGTACAACCAGCAGCTAATGGGCGTCTTAGACACAACCTCAGTTATGGTGATAGCCCCTGCACTCCTGAGTGCGGTGCTGCCAGTGTGATTTGGATTATTGACAGAAAATACGAGCGTTGGTGATCAAAGAGATTTCTGCCTTGTCTCAAATACTGTCACATCTGTCTTGCAAGCCACAGCAGTCTTTCATTTCCCACAGAAATATCCTATGGTCTCTTAATGACTAACACTCTACTCAAGCAGGCCTTTTGTCTACGGCTTCCAAGCAACGGGACGAAGAAGCTTTGTAGATGAGAATCCTTTCATTTGAATTGAAGAAAGCTCTCCACTGTGTGTACATATGAAACCGGAATGAAAGTGCCATATATAGCATTTCTACGACATCCCCTGGCCTAAGTGTTGCATCGATGTGAAGACCACCAGCACACAAAAGTCAGCAGGGTCAAACTGCTTCAAAATATAGTAAAACCAGTACATAAAACTGTCACGAACAAGGTCTTTACCAATCCAGTTAGATCATCCTTGCCTTTTTTTTTTTGCTACTTAATTCTTTTTGCCCCATCATTCAATTCATTTGTAACCTCAAAGCCTTGGACCTGCCTGCACTAATATGCGATAAACCTTTGAATAGAGGACTACATTAATTGTGTCTAAAGGAATTCAGCTGAAGTGGCAGCCCTCTCTGTCAGTGGCAGGCAAAAGTTGGCTGTCTCATTCCCCCACACACTGACATCAAAAGCAATAAGTGGGAAGAGCTATTCTAATTGCCTTGAAGCGACCTGCCTGTGTAGGCACCAATATAGTGCTTTGTGTGCTCGCTTCAAATGAGTCCTTCTGTCTGTTTCTTGATAGTCAAGTTCAGGGGTTTAAATGGCCACTCTACCTCAGCACCTTTGCAAAAACACTCTTACCAGGGACCACGCTGGCATAAATGCACAAGCAGTCACACCTACACAAACACATGTACACACTTTCACATGCACGCACGTGTTTGAACACTGAGTGGATGTGAGCGGCAATTATCCTTGACAACCCTTTCAAAAAATATCTGGCATTTTGTCGCCATCTAGGCAGCAGGGGTGGTACTGCACACATCAGGGCCGACAGAGAGATTGATTTCTTCTCCACGACTCAAATATTTTTCCTGACTTATGTGTGCTGTTACAGTGAGGCATAGATAATAATAAAATATGGGGGGCTAACAGATAGGGGGAGAAAGGGGAAAAGTTTGATGTAAAAACCATTCCACTGTCGCGTGTGAATTACCTACCGAGTGAAAGGAGAGGAGAAAAAGACTAGAGACACATCCAGGAACAGGAGAACTGAAGAGCGGAAAGTGAGCCGGTCAGAGGAAAAATGGGAAAAGAAACGCCGTGGAGCAGTAAAGACAAAAAAAAAAAAGGATAAAGTGAGTAAGCTGAAGTGATTTCTTGTAAAAGTCAAGAAGACCTTCTCAGCTATCAGTTCCGTTTAACAGCAGAGAGGGATTTGATTACTTCAAAGACACTTGCTGAACATGGAGTGAAGTGAAAAACCCCAGAGTCATGTTGAGAGAGAATAGAAAAGCAGGGCTGATGCCTTCAAACAATCACATCACATGCTCCGGGAGCAAAGTGGCACATCAGAGAATCAGTTTCCACTGGAGCTTTAAAAACAATGTTAAAGTCAAGGTGATGATACATCTTGTATTATCAGCTCTACGACCACATGTAGCATTCTTGGCTTCCTTGATATTTTGCAACAAACGTGCAGCCCTGTTTATCTCCAGCAATAACAAAGAATTGAATGTGTTTTTTTAAACACTAACTTGGAGATCAGCTCCAAATCAACTAGAAAGTGACACAGTCGAAGTAAGTGTAAACATGGAATTATAGCATGCACAATTAATGAGGATGATGCAAGTCTCTGCCACCAACTGATCTTCTATTCTTTTATCCATCTTTGCAAATTGAATCCTGTTGCATAGCATATGACATGTAGACATAAATATACATACACATACAGCACTTACAGTACACTGTGATGTAAATACAGTACCTGATTCCACACCTTTCTATCACAGTCTCGGCAGACACTGAATATGAAAAGCTTTATAAAGCTAAAGAGTCAGAGCTTAGGTAGGAGTGGAATGCTGTGCAGCTCTTTCTTTTTTTTCCCCTGGTATTTCAGTTTTCATTTTCTGCACCATACTGCCATAACAATTTGCTTCATGTGGCATTTGCGAAACAGATGAGGTGGTTTGCAAAACTTCCTGATTGTGAAGTTTATTCTTTGAATAACGAAGCAGATGTTGTGCATGTTTAAAATTGTTCTTCGAAGGTTTTCACTAGTTGAATTACCACTTTTGCCTCATGTTGAGCAAGGAAACACTCCACATTAGTATGCCAAAGGTAGACTAATCCATAGGGGATAGTGCAAAGTAAGCATACAGCAGTCCATACATCACATACTTTCTGTTGAGTCTTCAGATGCACACTCAGAGATTTACAGACCTCATTAAACTCTTAAGTTGCCACCCTGAATAAAAAAAACATCTACTGAGGACCTCGGAGAAAGCAAGAACACACACAAGTGTTCTTTTAGGTGTTCATCTAAATTTGTATGTAAAGCCTAATTGGGGCTAGGTCAGGTTGAAACCTTGTGGTGTGTTCCCACCCAGAGGTACTTATAACGGCACAGTGGATAACTGTTAGCATTTTGAATTTTCCCTCCCAGTGCTCCATTTAGTTTGATAAGTGCAAGTAAATACGAGAGCAGAGAGAACCTGACTATGCAGTCAAGAACACAAAGTCATTGTGTCTGTGATTTATATCTGCTTCATTATAACTTCTCACGCATCAGTTTAGCCACTTAGTGGCCAGGGATGCACTGCTATAGCAGGTCCCATCTATCTGCAGAAACGCCGCAAGGAAGCAAATCACCTACCGATATACACATAAAAAATAGATCAAGTTCAGCTGGCAGAAATCTCCATCAGACACTTTGGCCCCTGTAGCTACAATTAACAATGCAGTCAGTGATGAAAAGCTGGCTATTCAGTGACCTATGCTAAGTGGCTCTAATTCATGACTCAAGAACGGTCTGTATCACATCTATTACCTTAACTAAATAAAAGAGAATCACATAAACAATGGGACATTACTCACTGAGAGGCTAATGCGTTACAATATCATCGCCTGCTACTATTATCAGCAAAACTACTCATGTGGAAGAAATGGGAGCCCACAGTACCAGCCCTCTCACATGTGCTGCTGGCGGCTTCACACACTTCGTGGCAATAGAGAGGAGTCATCGCAATCACACGGAAAAAAGAAACTTGAGCCTCCTGCCAAACATAGACTTGAGCTTGTGAGTGTGTGTGAGTTGTGTGTGTGTGTGAGAGACAGAGAGAGAGAGAGAGAGAGAGATACCGAAAGAGAGAGGGGAGGACATATCTGGATGTTTGCGAGTGTGGAAAAGAGACAGACAAACAGAGTGGGTGAATAGCTCATGAATATCTGTAATGTGTTACAGAGAATGTTTGTCAGAGTTGATGCTGGAGGAGGAGGAAGATTGGGGGGGTGGGGGGGCCGGGGGGTGAACCATGTCTCTCTTTCTCTCTCAGACACACACACTTGAGATTTTGTATGTCTGTTGTCGGGAGGGGACACAGCCCGTTATCTCTACATGGGTATCTATATGGCTCTTTGTCTGTCCCTCACCCATTTTATCTGTGTGCTTGTTCATCTGCTTGTCTGACCACAAAATTGACAAAGGGAGAGCAAACTGAGATGAAAGCGTGATCAACTGGAGGGACAGCATCGCATTGCACTGCTGTGTCCTTCACACATGGTTACTGTGGCCTTTTGTGTGTGTGTGTGTGTGTGTGTGTGTGTCTGTCTGTCTGTCTATTCTGTGCTTTCTCAACCCATTAAAACTCATCACTACTCACAAATAAGCCATTAATCCACTCTCCTAGGAACGCAGGGTTTTCTCTGTCTTTTTTTTCTCCACTTGTCACATTTCAGGTTTATACCGCGCAATGTCCATTGGCGTTTTGCATAATTAGGCCACTTATATCAAATGCAGGCAGATTCTAATGGAGCGCTAAGGGGACATATTTACTTTAATTACTACTCTCACTATCTCTATCCCTCATCCTCTCTCACTTCATCCTCCTCTCATCCACTCCCTTCCCTCAGGAGAGTGCAGTGGCAACGTCGAGGGAGAGAAGATTGAAGAAGACTGTGTTTCCCTCAAAGGTCACACCCTCCCGCGGTGGAGTTAAGATAGCGTTTGACCTTATAGACCATTACAGCGCAGTGCTGCCCAACCACAGTCACAGGGGAAAACATGGATGAATAAAAAAAAAGCTTGGTCTCAGTGTTTCAGATGGTCCTGTTAAAAGAGAGAAAAAAAACTCAGGTGTACAAATGTGTGTTTGTCCATGCATGACCCTCTGTGTCCATTTGGGTTAAAACTTTTGTGTGTGTGCTGATCAGATGAGCATGCATACATGTGTGTGTTTCATTTACAGGAAACTTTTAGAGATAAATGTCAAAAAAAAAGAAAAAAGTAAACTCAGAAGAACACCACAGACTGTAGTTACCTGTGTGCCGTCATACAGGAAACAGCACAGATAAGTACAGAGTGAAGGAGACTGAAACCTCATAGCCCCCCATACTAAAAAGCCTATTTGCCAGCTGATTGTTAGAACCACAGTAACACTGGGGTACATTTAGGCAGCAAAGCCTAGATTGTATTGGCTGCTTTCACTTGAGCCATTACATGCTCTTTTTATTCTGAGTGCTTGTGTGTCCCTGTAGGCTGTTAAAATTGCAAACTTCTCTGCAATTTTTCTAAACTATAACCCTTTATTCTGCCAGCTTGACTATGGGAGCTGAGACACCAGACAGCAGAGTGAGAGGAGATGAGGGCAGAATGAGAAAGAGAGCGAGATAGTGCGAGGAAGGGCGAGGAAGCAAGACAGACGAACGGAAGAAAGACAGAAAGAAATCACCCAGCCTTAATGACTGGCATTCCTCATTAGTGTCATCATTAGCCTTTGTAGCTTGTCATACTGTTGCTCTTTAACCAGTCTCCATTTAAAAAAAACAAAACTCATCACTGAAACAGCACTCAGTAACATGAGATGGAAGGTCTGAAAGGAAATGTTGCACACAAAAATCTTCTTAGGAGAGACAGGAGGCTGGCTGGAGGTCTGCATTGAAAAGATGATTCATTGTAACCAGTGATGGACATGTTCAAAAAGAGGAAACCACAGGAAGGAGCAGGAGATACATAGACTGAGCATTCCTCATTGTCCTCTGCAAAGAAAGATAATACACGGCACGCCCGCAGAAGTGACTCGACCTAGAAATGGAAAATGACAGAAATTATGAGAGTATGGTGCAGAACACAGCATGCATGGACTGCTATTGAGCATGAGTGTGTGCATTCATATATCACGCTTGTTGCTGCACTCCTGAATAATAAATGGCATTGACATACAAGGAATGGCCGCGTCCTCTCTTTTTGATAATGCTAGATCAATGAAGTGCATCCAGGACTGAGTGAGGGTGAGACGCAAAAGGACAGGGGAGTCAGAGAGAAGGATAAAAGGATAAAGTGTGGCTGTCTGAGTCAGGCATCTCTGGATGTGTATTGTGTGTGTTTGTGTGACATCACGAAGGTCAGCCCTGTCTATGAGTAACAGGACACCATGGCAACTCTCTGTCTTCAGCGCCACACGATAAACATTTTTCCTGGAGGCCGTGACCTCCCTCCCCTCTCCATCTATCTCTCTTGGTGCCTGCAATGGCTTAAACAGGAACTTTAACAGTCGGTTGGTCACTGCTGCCTCAAACGTCCATGAAAGCAAATCTTCCTGCAGACACGCCCAGGTGCCAGCCAAGAATTTAAACTATGAGTGTGACTGTCATCGTCCGCTGGTGAGAGAGAGAGTGTGAAGTGAGAGAACAGTGCAAAGCATTTAGAGGAAATAAAGGGGGGATTAAAGTTGGTAAATCACATTAATTAAGGTAAAAGACTAGTTTAACAGAGTGGGAGTGATGTGAAACAGAAAGCAAGCCAAGGAGGCAGAAAAAAAACCCAAATATACAAGAAAGACAAAGAGAAGGGGAGACATGGAGCGGAAATCAAAGTCGGAAAGGGAGAAAAAAAGAAGGGGAGAAAAATCCTTGCACCTGCAGCTCCCAGCTGTGCGGTGCTTATTCTGAATCGTTGCTCCACCCGGAGAGACTGCTTAGCGTTTCATTTGGAAAACAGGGATTTATTGCCAAGGAGGGGGCTGCTACTGGTGTGTGTGCCCATATGTGGGTGAGGAGGTGGGAGGCGGTGGGAGGAGGGTAGGTGTGTATGGCATGGCGGCTTATCGTGGAGAGGAACTTGGCTCCCTACCTGAGCATTTATAAATAGGAGCACCGTGTTCGAGCCCACACATTATACTGTAATATGGTGAGACTGGATGTTCCTGTAATTCTGAGAGGGGGGGGTGGTTATTTTTTTACAATTTTCATGTGGACAATGAGTCAGGTGGTAAGCAAGTGTGATAATATTTAAAGCTACTGCTTCTGGTGGGACAGCCAGAGGAAAGAGATTCCCCTTGAGGAGCTGGATCAGCTGATAAATCAGCCAGCCAGGAGTACAGGCCAAAGGACAGCCAACACAATACATCTAACCTGCTGGAGAGCTGGCTGTGTGTTTGTGTGAACCTTTACAGCTGGGAAAATGTGAGCGAAAGTACAGATTACCAGATACTCTTAGTTTAGTTAGTTGCAACTCTGTTCCTGATAGTGAATGAATCTAGTCAATGGAAAGCCTCCTCACATATGCAGTAATACAAATCTGTGTCTGTGTGTGTGTCTGTGTGTCTGTGTGTGTGTGTGTGTGTGTGTGTGTGTGTGTGTGTGTGTGTGTGTGTGTGCAAGAGAGGGCAGGTCATAATCAATAAAATAGGGAGTTCAATCATTTCTTTGTGGGCACTATTACCCTGCATCATGTTGTGCTTCAGATCAGAAGATTGAACTACAACGTGGCAATGAACCAATGGCTTATCCAATTAAAAATAAATAACGCACAGTAAAAAATGTGCACTATAAGCCTACACAGGTCAAACAAGAAATACCAAATGAGCTGTGCTGTCTGCTGCCTCTCAGTACATCCAGAGGACGGGGAGAGAGAGAGAGAGAGAGAGAGAGAGAGAGAGAGAGAGAGAGAGAGAGAGAGAGAGGGAGAGGCAGCGCAACAACACCAGAGTTTCCCAAATGAGCTGTTTGCCTGCCACGCTTCGGGGCTCTCCCATTGTTGCTGTGTTTCGAAATAGTCTCAGCTAGGTTATTTTAAAATTACCTGCTGCTTAAACCTTTGCAGTGTGCCACCAGAAGTGCCACTGTCATTAGAGCTACTGCACAATGAGTACATAATAATATTGTACTGATCTTCATGTGGAGAATATATGTTTCTCTATCTGCATGAGAAGGTCAGAGGTCAACGCAAGCTGGGGAGGAGCGTCCCTTGCAGCTGGATTCACCCTTGCTCAAGGGCACGCCTTCAGGGCATGGTCACTTGATGAATACAGAAGAGGTTATTCAAGCCAATAAGTGGACAAAAGCATTGAGAGATATAACACAAAACATGAAATGAAGCTGCCTCTCCCCTCTCCATTTAAAAATTTAAAGACTTGACTGGCAGACACAGCTGTTCCAAGTTACCTCTCTCTTTCCTCATATTAAAGTCAGATCAAACGGGCGAGTGGCTCTATCACAGTGGGAATTAAGGCTTTATTAAATATCCTGAGCAGTCCACGTCTACGGAGAGCAAGAGACTGAGTAAAATACCCAGAGAGACGACACAAATAACTCAGCAGAGCGGCCAAGTTAGTTCCCTGCCTTTCTTTCTGTCTCTCTGACACCCCCCGCCGCCCTCTCTATATACCCTCCTTTCCTCCATCCGCCTGTGTGCCTCCCACGCACACACACACACACACACACACACACACACACACACACACACAACACACACACACACACACACAAGCCCAAAGAAACGCTCAAGTTGGTGGCTGAGCGGAATATAGATGCGACTGGAGACAGGAGCCGGAGCCGTGATTTGCACATAGACATAAGATACACCCTGCGCTCTGTCTCTCTCTCAGTCCCCTCTCATCCCTGCCTCTGTTTCTCTCCCTCTTTCTCGCTCTCTGTCTCGACGAAATGTGGAAAGCATTCCTAAAGTGAGCGAGCACTGCAGATTGTCAGACCCGACGCCTTCTGCCCCAAACTCTGTGCCACGAATGACAGCCATGCGCGCAGAGGGACTAAACGGGGTATAAACTTGCTCTGGCACGGCACGGACGGATCTGGCAGTGCAGGTGAACGCACTGTGTGTTACATGCAGACTCGGGGCAAACTTGCCAAGCCACTAACACAAGAGTAGCCCGAGCGAAACTGGACGGACACCTCAAAAGAGAGTCAGACCACTCTCCGTCTCAGTGAAATTGTCCCCAAATCTCTCTCTCTCTCTCTTAGGCGCGCGCGCGCGCGCGCGCACACAAACACACACACACATACACACACACACACACACACACACGCACACACACACACACACACACACACCTCTCCTGTCTTACCTGGTGGACGAGGAAAGCCAAGAGGATGCGGACTCCAATCTCCATGGTCGCTTTAATTTCTCTCGTTGTGAAACAGAAACGGATTCAAGACAGGGTGATAGAGGCTGGGTCAGCTCTGTTCATAATTCCACTGTCCAAGCGCCGGGGAGAGGAACGCCTTTTGCCGTGAGCCGCCAGCTGCCAACTTCCCCCAAATACAACTGCAGTCTGATCAGCAGAGCATTGGATAGTGAAGCCGAGACCACGACCAATAGATTTATGAGGAGGACAGAGGGGGGAGGGGGGAGGGGGGAGGGGGGGCGGAGGAGGTGAGACAAGAGGGTGGGGGGGTGGGTTCGTCTCTACCTAAGTGGAGGGTCAGCAGTCCTATTTCACCGTGGCCAGATTTGGACAGACACTTAACCTGTGTGTCTGGAGTTTTAAGTGATCGGCAGTTGCAGCAGGTTCTGAGGATTCTCCAACATCTCACGCAGCATGTGCCGTTTTTATTCTCATCAGACAGGTTTATAGCCCTTAAACCAGCATCTGTAATCCGTCCTATTTTAAAGGTGATTTACGGTTTCAATCATCTCATATTCAGCGCAGCAGTGAGGGCGCACGGGAAGCCTCGGCTCAATGCATCCTGTGTATGAACGCACACAAAAGCGGCGTTGCCTGCGGGGCACCCTGGCAGAAAGAAACTTCAGTGACGACGGGGGATTTTGTCAGTGTACAATAAAACCGCTGTATATAAGCCTTCTTAACGGTTCATTTAAAGGTGCTTTTCTGTCCCGTTTAGACAAGACTATAGGTTCTAATCTCCTGAATGATTGCTGGCTTTAATATTCTGAAACCATCATTTTATTAATCTTTCATTATGAGCTCTGTTTTTCCTTCCTCTTAGCCAGATAATGAATTGTTAATTTGTGTGGGGAAATTTATTTGGTTGTTTGTCAGAAGGAGCTTTTCTTTTCAGTCAGTGTGCGCACCTCAGCCTAAGGGTATCGCTCTCTCTTGCTCTCTCTCTCTCTCTCTTTCTCTCTCTCCTTTTCTTTTCTTCTTCTTCTTCTTCTTCTTCGTCTTTGGAGTAGCTGAAACTGAAATAAAATTTTCTCAGTTAATGTTTGTCATGTTGGTTTCACCTTAGATGAACTGTACTGTCAGAACTTGCAGTACATTCCAGATATAAGATATAATCGACCAAACTCCAAAAACACATTCTCATAATTCAACTAGCTAAAGAACCATCCCTAGTTCGTATTGCAGGCTCTTTGTTAGGAAATTTAAGCCTCAAGCCCAAACTGAGATCACCCTGATGACGTGATCAGGTGTTATTCATTTTACACTTCAACAAATCTTCCTCCAGAGTCACAGAAGATATCATCAAACTGGTTTTAGAGGCTAAGTGGTACAGATCTAGACGAGTAAACTAGACTTCAGGACTGAACACTAAGAGGAGCTACAGGGTGTCTGTATGTCTTATGCTGTGTTTAAGTATTTCATGTGTATTTTCATTAGTCTACTATAGTGTGATTCATACTCTGTAAGAATCAGTAGTTTCTTTTTACCACATTTGATAGATGTTACTTGTTTTGTGTGTTACATGTTCTTGTGCTGCATTCATGTTGTGTTGAATCAAAGACAATTTTGCACTCATTAGCATTGTATCATGTGCAATTCAAAACTCAGTGGAATACCCCTTTAAAAGATAAGCGATATTCTGGTGATATTGTATATTTTTCTTACCTTCAACAAATCCCATGAAAAGACTACAACCAACAACACACTGATGCAAACAAGTATTGACAAGCTTGAGATACTGCGGGTTATTCCTCTGTGCTACAGAGCTCCACTGAAACTATTGAAAACACATCAGTGTTGCACTGGGTAACGTATTTCTACATTACCGTGAAAATGGTATGTTTATTTTGAATAGAGCCCACATACACTGTTTTGCTGCTGCACTTGTCATTTTAACACCAAATCTGCAGCTGAAAATAATCACCCATAAATCAACTATGTACTTCTGAAAACTTCTGAGTTGACTGAAAACTACAGTATCCAGCTGTCAATGAAACTATTTGTGAAAAATTTCATATTGAAAGATATAGATTTTATTAGAACAAATGAGTTTGGGGTGCTGACTGCCACAGAGCGGCTAGTGGAGTCAGAAAATATTATAATATAAATATTACTAAAGAGAATAAGTAACATATTGTTGGTTTTGTTCTTTTCATGGCTTTTTTTTGGTTGTTTAAAAATAAATAAATAAATAAATATAAACTGGCGGCAGCCTTCTCCTCAAAGTAGAGATAGAGAAGATAGAAGACGGCAAGCTTCTTGTTCAGATGTCCTTCAGCAAAACACTCAGAAGCTAGAGTAATGTTGTTCTGTAACTGCCTGTGACCTCTGAGTTTCCTGTTGGAAATAATCAATTCGCTCCCAAGTAATTATTAAAATGGAAGACGGCTCATTTGATTTCAATCCTGTGGCTGATTAAAGTCCTGATAACATGCAGCATGTTGCTGTGTGAACTGCTTTGAGTGTTTTTATACTTTCGAACATAACACATTTTCTTACATGAGATACATAGATAGATAGATGGAAGTTTATTCAGTGGTTCTCCATGAATCTGTGTCTGTTATGGTCAAGGTTTAGCCATCACCCTAATCCAGACACCACAGAGCGTTACTTAATGAGCACCAAACTTTTTCTCATTCTGGGCCTCAAAGGTCAGATGTCTATAAAAGTAGCACATCAGTCTTTCTTAGGGGGCAGACGTGTCAACGAACACATTTAATCTCCATGCAAAGTACCTTCCAACACACAGACAAATCATAGAGTGAAACAGACGGATGAGTCTGCCGCTTAGAGGAAGAGCAAAGGAACTCTGAGATACTAGAAACATTCAGAGCTTCTCCCCGTCTTTCTCCCCCTCCTCTATCTTTCTATCTGTTTCTCTCTCATACAAACACATTCATAAGGGTGTTTATAATGCAGTGACAGATTTCTGCATATATCCATCTTGAGTGGGCAAAAGGAAAAAGGTTAGCCTCACACAAAAGTCAGATGGGGGTCTCCGTATATCTCTAAGTGCAGGAAAAGCAGACAAATTCTCCCCTTCCCTTCCTCAATGGATGTGAAAAATGAGGGCAGCAATTGTTGTGACGCCTGAGGAATTGCTTTTCCTAGACAACTTTTCTGCCATATTCATTTATCAGTAAAGTAAAGGCATTGGGAACATATCACCAGTGACTGTCTGGCTCAAAGCACACAACTTCAGCTGTGGAGGACGTAATGCACTCGGCCTAGAAAGGAAAATGACTGAAATAATCAATTAAATGACATGGGTGGATGAAGAATAAAATGTCAAACAGTGTCTAACATAGCCTGTCACATATTCCTAAATCATCCCTAGATATTTCAGATGCTGGGAATAACAGAAACAAAAAGTCATGTTCAGTCTGTAAAGCCATGGCTGAGTGGAATCAACAAATCATGACAGAGACGTCTTTTCGGTGGCACAGGAAGAGGAGAGCTGGCTCAATCAGTTTGACAGTTTTTAGGCTCAACTTCATAGTCCAAAATGCTCATGCCTCTGTTCTGTAAACACAGAAACAGAAGGAATCCTAACTGCATTGTTTTTTTTTTTTTTTATCTATCTATTTAGTTTTCGCTATTCTTTCTGTTGAAGTTTTTCCATTGTGATATTTCTGAGTGTCAGTTTGATATCTTATAGAGTGGTTAGCTCTCTAGCCCTTCTCAGGTATTTTTGTCATCCGCATGGATTCTAGGAAATGGGCAGACTGCTTGTGGAGATAACAATGTTTAGATGATTGCTGACTTATTAAAAGAAAATAGTTCAGCAATAATTCATGACACAAATTGCCATCGACGTTTCCTTAAATGTTTGTGAGGGACTGAGGAGATAAAGCACATAGGATGTAAAATTATTGTTTACAAATAGAGGAAGTGTGAACTGAGCTCTGGCCAGCAGAAAGTTTCTGATATTTAAATGGGTACACCATTAAAAAGAGTTGATTTGTTCAACTTTGGAAAGCTCCTCCAGAGCCACAGGAGACGTTATACAAGTGTTTTCACAGAATTAGTAGTACTCTTTGTGACGAGTAAACTTAACATAGTAGGTGTGTCACTTTTCACGGGTTTTGATCGATCAGATTTGCTTTTTGTGAATGTAGATTTGTGATAATATATGGGAACAGGGAGGAAAATATAGTTTATATATAATCTACCTGTCCACAACAGCCTGAGTAACTGGACCTTTCCCTGCAGAGCCTCAACACAATACAAATCCTCTATGGTCGTGGAACCTTGAACTGTAACACAATATAACCATGTATACATGTTTCCAATTATTCAGATTCATTAGGCTAATCATCTGTAACAACAACATGAACACACAGGGGACACGTGGAAGCAATTAGATCCATTTATCTGATTTAAGCCACAAAACCTGCTCTCTCTCTCTCTCTCTCTGTGCCTCTCTCTCTCTCTCTCTCTCTCTGTCTCTCTCCCACTCTCGGTCTCTCTCTCTCTCTGGGTAAAGGTAAATGAAATGGTTGTCTCAGTGTTTTGGTATGATGAGGGTACGCAATAATCTCCATGAAGAATACGGTTTTCAGGGAAGTCTAGCATGTGAACTGTGGACCAGATATCTCTGTTGTGTGTCAGCATAAGCCAGCTGTCATACGGTGTACTGTAGGATTTTATAAATGTGCTCAACCTCCCTGGGAAATATTACCACTAGATGGGGTAAAAGTGTTCACACCAGAGTGACTGATCTTTCATCTTGAACATCTGAACAACAAACTCTGAATGAAATGCAGAAAGAGTGAAAGAGAGACGATTAAAATTTTCTAAAGAAACATATTAATTTTCGCTCCTGACTACTTCCTGTGTGTGTGCAAAACAAGGTCTTTAGAAAACCCCTGCTGTAACACCACTTGCATTGTAGCCAGCGTTCAACCCTCCATCCTTCCTCCTTTTTTCAGTGGGAGAGGGGTCCTCTTTTTCTACAACAACCTCCACAAATAGAAGCCACAGTAAAGAGCTGCAGGCCTTAGCGCTCTTGTCTCTCTAGGGGCCCACACTGGGAACCCTGTCTACCAAACAGTGGATGTGAGGATATTCCTTACGTAACTCCCCATGCAAATGTTCATTCTTTTTTTTCCCCTCTCCCCCTTCTTCACATGCAACAGAGGTGAACGTCAGAGGGAAGACGCCATGTTTTCCTGAGAGAAAGACGACTGGATCACTGAACCTGACATCCAGATGCCACACAACAATCCTTGTTGCCTGGGGAAAACAAGAGTTGAAACTACAAGCTTTGAACCGTAGGCAACACAAAAAAACCAAAGGATTCCATGTAAAGCTGTAACATCTGAGAGGATAAAAAAAAACAAAAAAAAACAAGTGGAAATACCAGACTCATGCTCAATGAAGAGAATGTACAATATTCACTAATGTGAATTTGCTGTGTTGTAACTGTCTGACTGTTGGTAACCTGGCATAGAGCTATGCCTGTTGCTAGCTCAAATTCTAAGTTTGTTATTTTGTGGCCACAGTTTAGAAACAATTTTTTTTTATGAATGTGTCTGCAAAATTGTAAATGATCATATTTGCAAACCTTTGGCTGACAAAATATTTAATTAGTTTTTTCTGAAATAACCACTTATTGCAATAAAATATTTACACAAAGCAACCAAAGCATGATCATATTATTATGGTTATGTTTAGCCACTCAAAGCACTTGATTAAACCTGCAAGACATATAATTCCCTTTTAAGATGATATGGCCAAAATTCACTTAAATACAGCTAAGGCTAATGGGAACATCATTAGTTTTACATATTTGGTCATAAATCAAAGTTTTGAACAAATTTTTTAAAAAATGTCTTCATCATGGAGCTGGTAAAATTCTGGTACCAAACTCCATGACATCACATACAATAGTTGTTCAGACATTTCACCAAAATCACAAATGTCAACCTGGTGTTGGTAGTAATGGAAAAGCCAGGGTCTCAACAAAGTCAGTGAAGGATTTTTCTTTCATTAAGTCTGTTTTCTTACTATATATCCAAAGAATGTTATTCTTCACCTAACTACATCACCTACATCCATGTGTTAAGATTCTGTTGGGTATGTAATCATAAACACTGACTTGTTTCACCTAAGCCTGTATATCACTCTGTCCTACTTAGAGGCTTGTGTAACTAATGACCCTGACCTCTGTCTGTTTTATCATGGTTGTTTACCTCCAATGTACTGTACACAGTACTCTGCCTGTCTTTATCTGTGATGGCCTCCACTATAACTTGAATTGCAATGGTTACAAAAATACACTTAATGAAAGAAAATTCTTTCACAATTAGGTTTCATTATCAGGGAACCGTGAATGAAAAGTCATCCAGTCATGACAGTCCATCCAATAGCTGTGGGGAAATTTCAGTCTGGACCACAGTGATGGCTGACATCGCCATCCCTAGAGCCATGCCACTAGTATGGCTAACAGTCAACACTAACCAGACCTGGCCTAAACCTAACCTCACATAACTCAGAAAACCAACCCCTCTGGTAACAAAATACTGCTCTTTGTAGAGCCCCCATTAACTCCCAACCACATCCCCACTATTTCAGTGCAGCAAAAGAAGATAACACTTTTTTCTTGCCTCATCTTCTAATGCCTGTGAAAACGTCTTGTCTTTTTTTGTTGGTGAGATCAATGGTCTGAGGTCCAATTCCCCCCTGAATGTTCTACTCCCCGCATCATTTGGCTGTCCTATTTTACTGTCTGAATTTGTTTTGATCTCCCTGCAGATCCTTTCAAATACTGTAACTCATATGCGTCC
Source organism: Seriola aureovittata (assembly GCF_021018895.1). NCBI lineage: Eukaryota > Metazoa > Chordata > Actinopteri > Carangiformes > Carangidae > Seriola > Seriola aureovittata. The sequence goes on from NC_079373.1 coordinate 21,772,111, forward strand.
CTCTCCGGTGCCTACAATACAGTTCCCACAAAATTCCTAAAATCCCCTTTCCCTATCTTAGGTCCCTTGCAGCCTGCTCTCCATTATCGACTATTCATATCTGGGTCCTTCCCTGACTATTGTAATATTGTCAGTGTTTTATCATTTCTTAAAAAACCCACGCTCAACCCAGCCCAGTTAGATGATTATGGACAAATGTCCAAGCTGCCGTTTTTATCCAAAATCCTTGAAAAAGTCATTCAAGGCTGGTTGAGGGTCATAAAATATATGACAAATTAAAATTGGACTGTCATAGTTCTGAGACCACATTACTAAGAGTGACCAATGACAGTCTTATGCATGCAGACAAAGGTGAATATTTAATTCTTATTCTATTTGATTTGACTGCTGCCTTTGATACCATCAATCATGCCGTACTACTTGATAGGTTGCATAACTGAGTAGACATTTCTGGTACAGCTTTAAACTGATTTCATCCTGATCTCCCCTGCTGTGTCGAGTCCCTCAGGGGTTGGTCCTTGGACCAATCCTCTTCGCTTTGTACATGCTTCCTCTGAGTCATTTGTTCAGCCGCCTTCAAGACATGTCATGTCACTGTTATGCCGATGATACGCACTTCTATTTCACTGCTAAATCCAATAACATGAATAAGATGTCCTCATTCCATGATTATTTAGCCACCACCAATGATTGGATGTGTCTTAACTCCCTCCACCTAAACCTAAAAAATATTTTAATTGTACCTGGTAACTTTGCTACTGTAGTTGATACAGCATATGACTCTTGGCAATCATGTTACTGTCCAGTCCTGTTTTCTTCAGCTAAGAAACATCACTAAAATCAGATGTATCTTGAACTATTAATTCAAAATTCCATTTTCTCCTGTCTTGATTACTGTAATTCCCTCTACAGGCGCCTCAGTCAAGCTGCTCTAAATTGATTACAGCTGATTCAAAATGCAGCTGCCAGGCTACTAACTCGAGCGAGCCGTCTGTCCCATGTTACCCCTGTTCTTGCATCCATCCAATGGCTTCCTGTGAAATTTAGAATTAACTACAAGACGCTATTGATTACATATAAGGCGCTGCATGACCTTACCCCCAGTTACAGTTCTGACTCCCTTGTTCCTAATTCCACTTCTAACTATGTTCATTAAATAATGGCCTTTTATCAATTCTCACACCCCAACCACATTACAAAACACTATCGCCCAACTATCTGAAACCATGTTCTTCAATCTATTGGGTTTGCTGAATCTTTGGACTGTTTTATGCAGCTTCTAAAAACCCATATTTATAGGCGAGCCTTAAATATTTTTTTAGATTACAATTCCACTAACAGTGAATCAAATGTTTGTAGAGATCTAAACCCAATATTAATTTAACTGATGAGACTGATTGAAGGAATATTTATCTTGCCGCTGTGTGTAGCACCCCCATGCTGCACACATTAAAATCATCCATACTAGGTGGTATTTTCTACACTATGCGTGGAGAAATATCTAAGTGTCAAGTCGCTCAGGGTGTGTTCTTGCTACAAAGAAAAAAAGCAACATTTTCACAGTGAGATAAAGGTTACATCTGTCTTGACCAGAACACTTGTAGTTTCCACAATTGCATTTTTGTACAACATGATAAACATTGAAAGGCTGTACTATTACATGCTGTGTATAACCGTAGGCCTAATTGTAATTGCTGATTATTACCACTGAGCCAGTGTTATGTACAAGATAGTAAAAGAGCCTCTATGGCTTGTAAACATTTCTCTTTTTGCTGGAGAACATTGTGTTCACTTAAATAAATATAGCTTTTATATTTCTCACACCACATCCCGAAATAAAACTACCCCAAGCGCTTTACTGAAGATATTTACAGCCATTGATCCGGAGATGGGCTGGGGAGCTGGGGCAGATGGTAAGTAGCCAACAAGTGACTGAGCATGGCCTCGGTGCGATAAACTATTGTTATAGTCCAGAATAAATTAGGTTTATAACCATAAAACATTCTGAGTGGAGGAGATAAATCAAGGCATCTTGGGATGATTAGACATCCATTCATAAAGTCTCACTCTTGTGCAGTTTTGCATGCATGGCCACAACTCTTTGTTTACTCTCACAATTCACATCCCAAGGTCACAAATGTCACAGATGCCACAATCACAACACTCCAATCAGAGGATTTTTCATTCATTTTCAAGTGCCTAAATAAACACTCGTTGCTGCAGGAAGAGCAAGGAAAAAGGAAGATATGAGACAAAATAGGATGATTTTAGGCATGTTTTCTGAACTTGTATCGGCATGCTGCTGCTTGAATGTTGTGCAGTGTCAAAATGATATTTACGTCTATTCATTTTAAATGTATTTTATTTTCATTTTAAACACACACACACACACCACACACACACACACACACACACACACACACACACACACAATTACACCTCTCAATTAACTCTTTGCCCTCCATGTGGTTTTCAAGTGAGCGATACAGCTTATGAAAGAGATGTATGTGTGTGCTTTTGATGCCTGCTCATATATATGAGCATCATCCGGGAAGAACAAGCAAGAAACCAACATCTTTGAGAGCTGATCTGAGCATATCACCGACACACTGCTGCTCCTGTATGAGTGTACAGCTAACTCACTGTTGCCAGTGACAACACCATTTCTTTTTTATGGAATTTCTAGGAATGATAGTTTCCTGTTCTTATCAATGTATTCATCATTGCTCAGAGATGGCAGAATATGTCAAAGCCTTTTCACTGCTGGTCAAACAACATAAGGTTGTAGCTTCATGAGTATGATCTTTTTTTCTTCTTCTTCTCCTTCTTCTTATTTTTAACTTCCTTCCAAGTCTTCCAAGTGTGACGGTTGATTTTCAAGCTATTAATGCAATTAATACAGTTTGTTAAGAAGTTGAGATATTATTTTGAAAACAAATCCTAATACTCCTAAAACAGATATCTGTATGATTGGACAATAGTTAAACTCTTCAAAATCATCCCAGTGCTAGCCAGGTTTTCCCTGTCTATTTGTCTGCCAAGTAAGCAGCAACCTCCAGGGCTGAAAAATGAAGCAAATGCAGAAGTGCCCAAAACTGCAGTTCCTCGAATGGCCACTTGAAGCTGGCTCCAAAAGCGAATCAGTCCCCCTAGACTCCACTGTTAAAATGCCCAACTTTACAGCAGAACTAAGCGTGTTTACAGCCTGGTCTCTATAGCTAATTTCCCCCAACACCCAACTGTGCGGGGGGTGAATTTGTATAAAACTCACCTGTTTCAATTTCATTATGGCTTAAAGTTATGCATGATTGAAGCCAAGGGTAAGCATATGCTTGCCACAAACTGACATGCACCGAAGTCTATGCTCCACACACACCCCTCCTCTTTGCCCATTTTTGGATTAGCTGTGAGCAAGGGGCGGAGTCAGGAAAGATGACAACTGCGCAGTAGCCCACTCTGAGCTTCAAAACTGTTGTTCAAAAACCTATGAGTGGCGTCACGTAAGCTACGTCCACCTTTGTATACAGTCTATACTGCCAAGTCTCTAACTCACCCATCATTCTCCATGCAACCAGCAATAGCCTTCAAACACCTGATTCCCACACCGACTTGCACATTTGCTTCCTATTTTCATATATATATATATATATATATATATATATATATAATGTCTCATTTCCACCTACCCCTTGCCTGATTCTCTATTAAACCTTCCTAGCCATAGCATTTTACCCTTTGTTTCTCACTTGCCCTGTTTTTTTGAACCCTCGCTGCCTCTTGAACTTCTGCCTGCTACATTATCCCCCTATGGACTTGCTTATCTGTTTTGACCGCCTACTTGTGCCAACCTCCCCTTGCCTTTTTGACACTGTAAACACTGCTATTGACCTACTTGACTTTTCTGTGAGTGATACTTTAATTTACACCATTGCTTACAGAAATGTGAACTGTAAGAAACGATGTAACGGCAGATTAACACTTTTCCATCTGTGGTTTTGAAAGAAGAATATTATTTCCTTTTCCCTTTTGAACCTGCCTCCATACAGCAAGTTGGATCAACTAGTCAGTTTCTTTGGCTTAAATGTTTAATGACTAAATGTCAGCGCAACAACCAAACTGCTCGCTGGATGTTTTAAATTGCTATCTCAAGCTGTGTTTTTTCATTTTTTCACATATTCACTTCTGTCACTTTTTGTATGTACAAATGCAATCATATTGCACTTGAGGAAAGATTGATGGTAAGTGTGTGCCCTTATCCACACTTTTGAAATATTGACCTCTCAATAGATGCAGATGACACGGGTATCCACGTACTGCTCAGTGATAACAACAATGACTCTCTGCCTAGCAACATCCCACAACCCATTTAGTGTGACAATAACTTTCCCACCTTAATATCTAAATACTAATGAAGTGCTTTGTAAAAGTCCACTGAAGCCTCTAATTTACTGGAGGGACTTAAATTTTTGGCAGACAAAAACATTAGATCTGCATGGAGTGATGCACACACTGTAATGTTCCTCAAATCAGTATATGAAACAAACATAAATGCTATTTTCATCTCGTTTTCTACATTGTTTTCCACTGTTTCCGGATTGACAGGTGCTCTTTTAATTAGGCCATGTCGCACCCTCTTCTTCTGCGATTGGTTAATGGCACCGACTGCAGAATTAGCGCCAAAAACGTTTTTTCTTGATGCACCCAACTCCAAATATTCACATAAGAGTAGTGGATGGAAACACACATTAGTTCATGTTTTCTGTGGTCAGGCAACATGTTGTATGGACTATTATGTTTCAAGCATAACCAGACCTTATGAACATTCAACACGGGAAAGAAAATACCTTGATTTTAAAAGGATGAAAAAATAGACGACAGTTGCATCATGGGAGAACAGAGTTTAGCTGTCTTATTCCCTACAGGAGCACATACTCTGGTGCTGGTACTACACAGCATATACCAGAGAATTTGATACTGTATGTGATATTTTTATGTCAGGATGGGTCAGGCTTGTTTTGCCCACTTGTCTGTGTAACTGTCATCCGGCTGAGGTTTTGTGGCATAAACGATGTTTTGATGTTATGAATACTGAATACTTATGAACACTGACTTTGGAAATATATGGTTCTCAGAAGAGAAATACTGATGTTGCCTATTTGACTTCTTGTAGACTGTGGGGTTTTAAGAATAGCTAAATCATTAATTCTTTTGTACAACAATTTTCCATTGTGGTGTGATTAACATTGCAGCCTATAGCAATTGTTTACGGGGCATTAGAGTTTTAGTTGTGTTCCTATCAATCAAATCGTGGGCACTATCACATTATCTGCAGGTAATGAATGTGCTGGAGAAAGACACAAGTGGGAAGAGTATTGATCTTTCTCCATCCCACTCATTAAGAAGCCTCTTCTCAAGTCATTTCTAATTTTCAACCTTTGCTGCACTAGTCTTTTCATTTGGAGTGTGGAGTGTCTGATTGTGGAGACATTCAAAAGAATTTTACATGTTCAAACTCCTGCAGAAAGATGGCGAAATGGATAGAAATGTGCAATTAATGTGCTTATTGGGCAAAGTAAGGCAAAGCAATAAAAAAGACATACAGCTGAAGACATTTAAAATAACCATCTTAAAAGAAATTAAAAAGATGAAGATAAATAAATAGATTTGAATGGTGCATAATGGTCTAATTGCTTAATGTGGTGTTAAAAGCAACAGAAATCATAAATATGTCTTATTTAAAGAGGCTTTAGTCTTTAATCGTCTAGATGTTTGTGCTCTGAGAACAGTGAACAGATCATTACCAGAGGTTGAGAGAGGTTGAGAAGGTTAAAAAAAAGTCAGGAAAATATTTTGTTCTTAAACCACTCAGACATTTATGGACAAACACCAGCATTTTAAGCTTTATCATTCAGTATGACCCCCTGGAGACCTAAGACTTTACTCTGTGTTTGCTGGAAATCCAGCAGCCAAACAGCTTTCCAGACCCAAAATGGTCTTATTGAAATAGTGTAAGCGGCTGAAATAAAAATAAATAAATACATAAAAAAAAAAATAAGAATACTTCTTTCTAAGTCTTGCCTGGTCATGAACTGGAAGATTTTTGCTATGCTCTTAAGATGAGACTAGACAGATTTTATAGTTGACAGTAGTGACAAGTTCAAGTTTGGTTTATGGTTATACAGAAGATTTGTAACTCATCAACAATGTGCAAATTCTTGACAATATATCCACGTCCTGTGTCGAGATGATTTGCAGGGTCTCCTCTTTTAAACCAAAAATAATAACCTTAATTATTGTCTGTATTCAATGAATCCACAATTTTTTTTTTCATAGCACTAGTGAAGCAAACATAACACTGTTGTTTTTTATATCGTAGTATTATGTTTTACAATTTCACTCATTTTGGAAGCATTGAAGTGTGTAACAATAAAAGCCCATGGACTGAGTCTTATGAATCTCTGCACAGTGTTTATTTACCTTTAAGAACCCTGATTCAAGGTCATTGTACCAGCTTTTTGCAGAGCTTTAAGCCACGTTTTGGTTTATTGTCATGGAGTTGAACTCAACCTCTAAAGGTAAGCATATTTAACTGTCTAATAAGAGTTAGATAAATGGTACATGGCTTCTCTAGTATATTATATTATTATTGACCAAGCGACCTTCTGGTTAGTGGACAACCCGCTCTACCTTCTGAGCCACAGCCTCCCCTCTCTTATGTCTGTAGATTGAATATGAAGCTACAGCCAGCAGCCTGTTGATTTAGACACAACAGGAAACAGCTATCCTGGTTCTGCCCAAAGTCAACAAGATCCACCTGCCAGCACCTTGAAAGCTTATTGATTGACACTTTATATTTTGTTGGTACAGCCTCGCAAAACAAACAAAGTCTCAACCAAGAGAGAAACAAATGAAGAACAAGAAAACAAACAGAAGGGGGAGGAGATCCCAGCCAAACGGAACAAAAGATGGGGAAGCTACCGAGCCAGCCATGCAATGGGCCGTCACACCCAACTCATCCCGCCAAACTGCCTTTAGGCAAATCTAAACTAGACTGAACCAAAACAAAAACCGATAACTGGACTAAACCCAACACTCTACGACACGCTGAGGAAATAAAAGAATCTGAGGAGGAAAATGGGAGAAAAATCCCCTCAGGCAGTGCAACAGGCTGTTGGTCAAGTGTATGTCGCAACACACTGCTCCTCAGGCCCCACTTCTTCCCTCAGGTGATTAATTGTTTTCAGGGGCTGCATCTCTGACAGGGAATAAACAGGTAGAGGGGAGGGAGAGCGCCAAAGGAGAGAGAGAACAAAACACACCCACAAGCGCTGTGCAATAACACCTGTACAGGGCCACACGTAACATTTGTTTGTCTAATGAAATAATTGTAGTCTCTGCTGGTTGCAATGAAAAAGACTCGAGAAAATCACTGCTCCTTTAAGCCAACACGGACAATTAGTCCTAAAGTGTAATCAAATACATCATAACATCTCCTGAGCTCATGTCACCAGATCTCCATGACAACTGATCAACTCTATCTGCTGATGAAGGTTGTTGTGAAACATTTTTTTCAAGAATAAACTTTGATGCTACCTTGAAGATATTATTTGAGCCACTTTAGAACTTTGTTCAGCCCAGTGTTTCAGTTTGTTATCAGCAGTACACACTCAGTGGCCACTTTATTAGGTACACCTGTTCAACTGCTCGCTAACGCAAATATCTAATAGGCCAATCACATGGTGCACTGCAATGCATTTAGGCATGTAGACATGGTCAGGATGATCTGCTGAAGTTCAAACCGAGCATCAGAATGGGGTTGTTGGTGGTGGTGGTGATCCGCATCAAACTGCTGAAAACCCACCTGTTCACCAAGGCCTCTACCTGCCTCCTACAGTGTCCTCCAATCTCTGCCATCCCTGTTCTGTCTTATCTTGTTTTGATTTATTTGTTTATTTTGTGTTTCTTTCCCTGTAAAGCGGCCTTGGGTACCTTGAAAGGTGCTATAAAAATCCAAGTTATTGTTATTATTATTATTATTATTATAATGTGGTGGAATGGGAGATTCGCATTATGGATATGCAACCAACAAATCTGCAGCAACTGCCTGATGCTATCATGTCAATATGGACCAAAACCTCTGAGGAATGTTTCCAGCACCTTGTTGAATCAATTCCACAAAGAATTAGGTGGTTCTGAAGGCAAAAGGGGGTCCAACGCAGTACTAAGAGAGTGTCCCTAATAAAGTGGCAGTCTCTGTATCATGAAGTCAACTTCAGATTAAACTTAAAAACATTTCTATATGTGACATTTTCAGCATGTAGCAGTTGTCTGCCACTTTTTGTTTGACTTTTAAGTAAACTATTGAAGTAACTTGAGCGAGTTTCTTTTTTCCTTGTGGTGTGTACTTCTATGTATTGTGAAGTGAAGTCATGTAAAGTATTATTTGTGTGATCTTCTTCCAGTTGTTTCAAAATGTGTGTGTGTGTTGGAGATGTTGTCAGTCAGAGCATTTGCAGAGCAAAATGAAGCTAAATAAACGAATTGGCCATGGAGAACACCACTGTCAAAAACATACAGAATGACGTATCATACAGAAAAGAAGAAGGAAACCCTTTTTTTCCTCTCATACGCAGACACTCAACGTTTGCAGTGACCTTTAATGCTATTGACAAACCAGCATTAACACAATGGTATCCCTGTGTAAGAACCACAGACACACTCACTTCCATTAAGTCCGAACCTTGTGGGGGAGGTTGCTCATTTACCGACTGGATTGTCATTCAGAGCAGAGGTCGAAGGATCAATTATCCTAATCAGGGAATTAATAATGCTCTCACAGTCCGATCATCAGGCAGGGCTGTCAGGACAGAAAACAGAGAGATTGATGCTTTGCTTTGGTACCTTATTCCCACACACACACACACACACACACACACACACACACACACACACACACACATACATGAACAAGACGGTGATAATGATCCCTTTAGATCAGGTGCAATAATAGTTCAGGCTCCCTGTTACTGAGCCAGAGCTGTGATCAGAAAAATTGATTATGTTTATTCGTATTCAAGCAAGAATTACTTATTATGGCTAGCCATGTAAACATCATTTATCAGTATTTTTGCACTATGGGTTTGTTACATCTGCTGCCAGATGTCGCTTTATTGGGCGATGATGCGGTCACCGCTTGATCAGAAATTATATACACATGGATTTAATTTGTTGACGTGAAATTTCCTGCAAGGCTTGAATGGCCAAACCATTTGGAGCATCTAAAGAGGAAACATTGTGTCTATTAAAACAGGTATGTATTCTGGAGCAGTGGATGTATGAAAGTTTCAACCATTCAACCATGTCTTTCTGTGTAGATTTGTATGCTTGGCTTTTGAATGAAACCCAACATCCCCCGAATTAAGAAATTCTGTCTCAGCAACATTGTGTCTCGAGATAATGTGTGTTGCGTCTCTGCTCAGGCAGACGTAAACTTGACCGTGGTCAATAGACGGTCAATAGACTTTAATTGCCCCCTCAGTTCAACTTGACATATATATATACTTTGTAGAGGAGAGATACAGGAATAGAACCACAGCAAGGCATCAAGTGTATAGATTGGACATAATTGTGATTGAGCCAGTTTCCCTCGCTCAGAACACAACATGCCCCTTGTCCCTGTTCGTGGCATTCCTGAATACTGTTTGACAGAATTGAATTAATATACAATATAAAGCTCTTGGAGTTTACTCTTAATATTTTACAATTGGATGGATGCAAAAGTGTTGGTCATCTAAGTTGGAAAAAGAACACAGGATCAACCACCTAACTTTGTTTTAATGCATCTAACTTCCGGCAAGCTACTAGTTTCATTCAATTCACTATGATAAAAAAAACAACTTAGAGAAATGTGAAACTGCTGGTCGGTCACAGTGGACATCACGCCTGCTTTTTTGTTATCAATGAAAAAAACTTTGACAAAAAAAAAAAGCACACACAGTGTTCATTGTGATGGATTGCCTACAGTGCCTGCAGTGGGACAGACACATTTGAAGTGCAGTACAGTATGAAATATGTAAAATACAGTGTGATTGGGTAATTTATGCAAATGAATACAATTTGCAAAAAAAAACCTCTACCATCCCATGTATTGAAGTTGAGGCTATGAAGAGCTAGTGAAATTCAGTTTTTGTTGTCTGTTCTCTGTTAAATGATATGAAACCAAAGCTGAGCTGTGAATCGGCACAGTCAGAAACCAGAGGATACTTCCCATGACCCACATAGTGGGAAACTTACCGGGGTAAGGTTAGCATACATACCTTCTCTCAATTCAGCAACTAATTACACTCAGTATGTTGCAACTAACTAGTTGTAGTCTTTATTGCAGCTACAAGGATTTAATTACTCACTGCCTGTGCTGCTACCACCAGCTGTAACAGTACGATCTGGCCACCACTGACCCAGAAGACAAGCTCCTGATTGCAGCAGTTATCTAACATCAGACGTGCTAGCCACCAGTCTGCTTCTTGCAGTGGCTGTGAACTGAAAAATCATACCGACAAACAGAGAATAAAAATAGCAAATCGCAAAACACAACCTGAAACAGGGAACCACAACAGCAAACAGCGAAACACATTGATAACTCACAAAACACAACGGTAAGTAAGAGAAAACAAAAAACCACAAAGCAGAAAACACAACGACACTAACTTCCTCCAGAAAAGATAGATACCAGCCATCGACAAGGACTGTCGCTGATTGGACAGACACACTGTCTGAAGCCACAATGCACACCCACCTACACCAGCATACTCACAGACTGCATCGGGCTCTCAGCTTTGCCATGCATTCATGTTAGTGGATGGAACATGGGCCAAACTACGAAGATCACGATACACATCAATTACATTTTTTCTCAAAGAGGGTTTCTGTAGTTTAAGGCTCTCATCACGCTGATGTATGTTCAAGTGTTGACCATTATACCGCAGCTCCACCCCCTGATCACTAATGCACAGACTCTGGCTCCAAATGACAACACCAGTGTAAGATGACCACTCTCATATCCCGGATATTTTGGCTTCATTATAGTACAGTGGGAGTGTATGCAGAGATTTAATGTTAGCTACGTAGCTATTAGGTGTAACCAAGTAACAATTAAATAGTAATGCACTGGTAAAGTCTAATTATTACAAAATGGAGATTTTGGTTGTTTAAGTTTGTGTTTGTGTTTGTGTTTGTGTTGTGTTGTGTTGTGTTGTGTTGTGTTGTGTTGTGGAGTTTGTGTTCATGAGCTGCTCCTACATCTCACTGATGTGGTGGTAATGGTGGTGGGTAATAGCTGGTCAGTTTGAGAAAGAATGAGCCTCTGTCTCTGTGTCCTATTCATTTGATAGTTTGATGGAGGGTAGAGTAAGAAGGGCAACATTTCTGGGTCCATAAATTTTACATGTCCTTATATAAAGTCTTTAATAGCTTGTGACTGATGCCAGGGCAGGGATGTCAGCTACACTATTAAAGGTAAAACAGTAGAGCAGACTGTTTTTTTTTGGATGGAATATTGTATTTTCAGACAACTGTGCGGTGCTCATCTAATAAGATTGCCATTTCTTTTGCCGTTCATCTATAGCCTATAATATGATACACTTCTCTCTATTACAGTTATTATTTCTATCCAGACATGGTCTGGATCATTGGGGACAGCTACAACCTCATCACAGCAATTAAGGTTGGCCTGCACTACCTCCACCTGCAGTAAACACACATGATGATCTTGCAGGTGGAATACTAATGCAGGGAAGACTGACAAGGTTTGCAGGTTTGTGAACAGTGATATGGTTACATATGTGGCAGCCTTGTACATCGCCCTCACATAAGCTTTGACACTCCTGGGTTATTTTTGCACAACGTAGTTAATTGCACAGCTTGGCTGAACTTCAGCAACGGTGAAATGTTAGTGTGTGAGTTTAAGTTGAATGTTAACAGATTTTTTTTTCAGCCCCAAACATAGTCCACAGTGTTTTATGTGATGAGTGGCAATTCTGTTAATATGGTATTTTTGAAATTCAACAGTTGTGGCCAAAACACTGTTCAGTCTTATCAGTTATGCGCTTCATCATTCCCTACACCTACAGCCTCTCCTATTCCCTTCCCACTATTATTTCCTCACCATCCCAGTCGTACCACCTCATGGTCTTTGACACGCTCTGCCCCCATATCAGCTGCAGCTGTGTGCTGTTCCATCACTTATTTAGAGAGAGGTTGTTCCTGGGGCAAATTTGCATTCAGATACTCAGGTAGGTTGCCTTTTTGGCCCCGTCACCTAGAAGTAAACCAAGAAACTGTTGACACGAACAGACTTCAGAACAGGTTCGTTCCTCAAGCTGTGAACCTGCTACATATAAACTGTCTCACGTGAATAAAGAATGACTCCCGGACTTTTTGCACCTTACCTCCATTACTTCTGCTGCAATAGCATTTTCAACTATGCATTACAGCCAACCTACACACTGCTCTATGCTCACTTTCATTGTAAAGGCAGCTTTTATTCATTTACTAGGGGTTTGGGCTTCACTCATATGGTAAAGTCCACAACAGCAGTCAATTCCAAAAGGAACATATTGGACACATTTAGGTGAGGGAATTTTCTTTTCTCCAGTTTGTCTCTGCGGCAAATAAATGTTATATTAAACTAGTGCCAGTCACTACTTCGACCATATTGTGGGTGTTTAATCTTCCTGTCTACACTGCAGTAAATAAGTCTTACAACCTGACAATTTGTTTTAGCTCTACATCAAACTTGAGAATCAATGTCTATGATTCATGTAAATGATGGTTAATCCCATTTGCGGATTTAGCATCCTCATATCTTCTTGTCTCGTGTCTCCCTCGCATGAGATGTGGGCTAAAGAAGTAAGGAAGAGACGCGAAGAGACAAGTAAATGGTATAAATGTAAATATTTGTGGTATGTATCGATCAGCAACAGATTTTTTTCTAATAAAATGATATTAAGTTAATTCAGATTTTTAAGTCCTGCAAAGGTACATTAACCTACATTGTGATGCTCCAACATGGAACCTGTTGCTTCATACAGGACATTGAGCTGAAGCTGACAGGCTATCAAAATGAAGCACAGGTATGACATCTCATTACCTGGAAAACACACAAAGGTTGGTTGAACATGTTGAGAACAGTTACTCAAAGCCTGTATAAAAACTATTCACATGATACAGGAGCATTGAAATCATAATGGCATTACAATACCAACATTTTGCCAGTTGTAATGAGACTGTGCTGATGTAGGTAAAAAAAGGGTGACATCATGATAACAGACATTATAAAGGGTAACTGATGGTTTCATTAAATGTTGCTATCCTCACGTTATTAAGAGAAATTATTACTGAAACATTAACCCATGGTCGGGTTTGTGTCTCAGCTACTTTCACCACTAAGTATTGGCACATTTGTAATTAGCATGTAAAAATGTCATTATTTACCTTCTTGTCAATGAAGAACCGATCCTCTTCAAAGTGCCCTCTGCATAGATGTGACCAGTTCTTTCCACGTTTCTTTCAGGAAATCTGTTTGAAAAGAGAAGTGTTTACTGTTGTAAATATCTGACGAGCTCATTGTCATTCCCTCCCTTATTATCACGCGTACTTTTATAGATAAAAATACATACTTTGAATTCCCTGGATATTCTAAGAAGACTGGGGGTGCAACATATGAAAGAACCCTCATTACAACCACAAGAGACTTGAGACTTGACTCGGACTTACAAAAAAAGGCCTTGTGTGCATCTCTGGCTGAAACTAACTATAGTGACAGTTGTTAGTGCAGTTACAAGGATTTAATCCTTCACTGCCTTCCCGCTTGTGAACGCTGCATCTTAAACCAGGAGTGAAAATAGGGCCAAAAATATGAAACCCAGAATTGACATAGAATTCAGTGCACTCCTGTGTGTGTCTTAATTATCATCTATTGTGAAAAAATAGCACTTTGTCCTTCCATAAATAAGTACTAAAGCCTGACCATGAAATGCTGCTATTACAGTAATATAACTGGATCAATTTATCAGCTGCAGAGGGTTTTTCCAGCAGTGTTTCATGCTAAAATGTCAGTTTCCAGTTTATTGGTTTGACAAAATAATTTTTAAATGTGTGAATGAAGCAGAGTATGCAGGGGTTCATCAAATGGCTTTATCAGACATGCAGGCCTCCGTCCGCTATCAGAGAGCAGAGCGCCATTCAACAGTTTAGGCATGAAGTCTATATAAGACAGCCCAACTCTTAGATATTGCATGGTAGCGTCAAACCACTGACGATAGCACTGATATGCTATATTTAAAAAAACAGTTCTGTGTGGTTGGAAGTGGTGTTGGTGTTGGTATAGTGCTTTCTTTCCAACTCAAAGAGGTGTACTTTTATTAAGATGTTCTGCCGTGGATCTCGCAAACATGACAGCATGACATCAAAAAGTGAGAACAAACACAACTTTCTGTTTAATTATCAGCATTTCTCTGTTCATTATCTAATTTGATGAGAAATCTCACGCTGAAGTCCAGATCTTTCATAATCACAGATGAAAGGATTTTTTTTAGTTTAAGTGAGAGACTGGCTGAAATTAAGGGTAATTCTTAAAACAATCATAGTAGCATCATGACAGATGCACCATTCAGAGCTGAGCTGCCTGTGCATTATTCAAATCTAAGATGACATTTAGCAGAAGAAAAAGAAAAATATGGGATCTTCGTGTAATGGTGAGCTATACTGTATCAATCTATTTGTTTCAAATGGTCATTGATTTGAGGGGAAGAAACAACTGGATAGATATAAAGACATATTGGAGTTTTTTTCTAATCGATTGACAAACCTTTTGTGTGTCACACATTTGTGTGATGTACTGGTGGAGAACTGCAGCTGAACTCAGCTGTCAGTCTCCTTCAACCATCGTGGCAAGACTAATAGATAATAAAAAACAGAACAGAGAGTACCAGAAAATCACATAACTGTCTGACAAGAAGCAATTCACTTCATTCTTTATTTGCTTTGACATTCCAGTATTATCGCCCTATACTTCCCCACCGCGTCTTCTTTCTGTGCAAATACCTTTCTTCCATTCCTATCAAGCTAAAGAACAAACTGACCAGATGATGTATAAAGCCTATAATATAGCAAAGAGGGAACAGAAAGGACTGCAGGTAATACAGCAAAGGACGCAGAAATCTTTGAATCAAGTATCACAGTCTGTGTTGTAAGTGCTGCATACAACTGTGACATAATGGCTTCAAAAACCAACATTACTCTTTTTTCCCCATTTCATCTGTGTCCTCTGTGTGTCTTATTGCCTCAGCCCTGTGTATGGGAAGTGAAATGCAATGGGTGCCAGGTTCTCTCCTACACGTTTTTCTCATTGTGGAAGAAAAATGGAGGAATAACAGTGGAGAACAGTGGAGAACGCCCACCCCCTCAAAAAATTCACAGTGTAACATGTAATGGCCCTTTGCGTTCAGTTTAGTGGCAGTTTTGGTTGTGAAGCTCTGTCTCAAAGTCAATTGATTAGGCTCTGAAATGGCATTGCTTGCTATTTACAACCATATAATGACAAAATGTATAAAACAATGGTGCTGTATCACCATTGTTCCTTGTTAATAATTGCAAATATTTGCTCATTTGCACTAAGGAGATTTTAAAGGACTCATATTTTACACTTTTGCAGTGTTTGATTTCTAAGTTTTGAGCCATAAGAAGATATGTATGTACTGTATCTCCTCTCTCTGGCTTCTCTCTGGAGCTCTACTGAAAATGCTTTGATCATCCTGAGCTCAGAGCCTCGCATTTGATTGAGTAACACACAGTCAGGCCGCAGGAAATTATAGCGTACTGCTGTAGCTTGGTAGGACTCATCCGTAAAGGCAATGATCAGTCAGCGCTGAAACAGACAATGGATTTTGTGTGGAGCTTTACACCAGTCTCCCCATCAGGGAGACTGTCTGCAGTGTCACAGCATCAAGGTCCAATGCGGTGATTGGTGGGTGAGTGGTGAAGCCCGCTGCAGCCAGATCATGCTCCTCAGCTTCTAGACCCTCTGGGTGGACAGTGCCAGTGTGCGTTGAAGCCAGCCAGGGATGTGTGCATGGCCACAGAATCCAAGATCACTGGGGACATTAGGGAGATGGGTGATTGGGCAGCCGGGACAGCAAGAGCAGAATGTTGCGAGTGGATTACCAGGAGAGGGAGAAGGAGCAGCCTACCCTCCCTTCGCCACCAGAACGAGTTTTGAGTGAGATTGGGACTGCAGACAAGAGACCGGCTGCACTGTAAAGGTGAGTACGTGGAAGCGGGATGGCAGCGTGACAGTGGCATGATGCAAAGTATGGGAGAATGATGATGGATATATGCTTTCTCCGGGCAGCAGCTATAGAGACAAAGTCATCAAGCAGTTTATCCTTCTTTCAGAGTGCCGACTCCAGGCAGTGGATATCATCCTTTAACTGTGAGGAAACAAGTTTTCAGTCCACACACATACAAACACAACAATAGCTGCTTTTCAGTCCCAGTGTGACTCATAAAATAATACGAAAAGTAATCCAAAAATCGCTGGAAAAAGATTAAAAACTGAAAAGGTTGTTGGAAAGGCCAAGCAGAACATGTGTAAGAGTCCTTTGTAAAGATAGAATAAAAATATAGCAGATTTCAGGTAAATGCCAAATCCTGCAAGAAGACATGGAAATCCCACTTTCCAATAGCTTTTCATGCACACTGATGAAAGGAATTTATAGTCCTGTGCACCTGCTTATTCATACAATTATTCAATCAACAAATCATGTAGCTGCATCGAAATGCATAAAAGCATGCAGATACAAGTCAGGAGCCTCAGTTCATGTTCACATTAAACATCACACACACACATCACATCTGGTCTTTCTGAGTATTTCTGAAACTGCTGATCTCCTGAGATTTCCACACACAACAGTCTCTAGAGTTTTTACTGAGAATGGTGCGAAAAACAAAAAACATCCAGTGAGCGGCATTTCTGCCTTGCTGATGAGAAAGATCAGAGGGGAAGGACCAGACTGTCTCAAGGTGACAGAAAGGTTACGGGAACTCTTTCGGTGAGCAGAACACCTCGGAATGAACAACATGTCGAACCTTGAGGTGGATGGGCTGCAACAGCAGAAGACCCTGCAGGTACCACTCCTGTCACCAAGAACAGAAATCCGAGGCTGCAGTGGGCACAGGCTCACCAACACTGGACAGCGGAAGACTGGAAAAAAGTAGCCGGGTTTGATGAATCTTGATTTCTGCTGCGGCACGCAGGTGGTAGGTTCAGAATTTGGCATCAACAGCATGAATCCATGGACCCAACCTGCCGTGTTTCAACAGTCGCGGCTCATGAGATAGAGCTTGTCGTCCACTAATTATAAGGTCGGTGGTTCAATCCCCGGCTCTTCCAGGCCACATGTCGAAGTATCCTTGGGCTAGACACTGAACCCCACATTGCCCCTGATGGCAGTTCCATCAGTGAATGACTGTGCATATGAGTGTGATGTATGAATGTGAGTGAATGGGTGAATGTGGCAAGTATTGTAAAGTGCTTTGAGTGGTCAGTCAGACTAGAGAAGCGTTATATAAGTGCAAGTCCATTTACCATTTACCATAACAGTCTAGGCTGCTGCTGGTGGTGGTGTAACGGTGTGGCACACTTGGCCCATTAATACCAATTAAATATGGACATTATTATAGCCACAATTTCTCAAGGAATGCTCCAACATCATGGAATCCATGCCACAAAGAACTGAGGCTGTTTGAGAGAAACGAGAGGCCCTTTACTTGCATTAATATATATGTATACATACATATGATGCCTACGATTCATGTGTGTGGCATTTTCCAATGAATCACCACCTGTGATTTGCTGTCACCAAGCTAATTGCTGTCTATTTAAAGTGCTAATCTGTTCTTCAAACTGTGTTGGTGTCTTGGTGTCAGAGGAGTGAATGGTTAACCAGGACAGCCTTGAAGAGGGTCAGTCTCTCTGTTCTTGTGCACAACCCTGAAAACAATGTAGCGGGATATTCCAAGTCCTTGAGTATAATTGCAATACAATGGAGTTATACATAAGATGACAGAAATGATGATGAATGGGTGGCTGCGCTAATAGAAATTACTTCTCTGAGGGATATAGGAATGATTGACAGTGAGAAATAAAAGCTGGGACAATCAATGGCTCTTGATTGATTTCACAACAGCAGAGTTCACAGAAAGAGAGGCAGTCAGTGTACCGGGAAGAAAAGGGAAAGGAAGATTATCAAAAATATGCAGCAATGCCATAGTTGGAGGTTATAAATGGGGTTATGAATCATACCTTGCGATTCATTATTATTCTAGTACATAATAAAGGGGGGAATGGAAATTTGAAACAAAGAGTAGCTTTGTTGGAAATGTGATCAGGCGCCTAATGTGAGTGCAGGCATGTATCATACCAATGCTATACACACTAATAATCAGGGCTGGATGGGTGGATAGATGGTAATCTGTAGTATAAGCAAGATTATCAGATTGTTTTCACACACAGCGCCAGTATTTTTTTTTCTATTCAAATGAGTTTTTGTTTGTTTGTTATTTTGTTTTTCACCCTCTGTTCTGGATTCAGGATATTAGTCAGTTGAGTGGTATAGCACATCGTCACATGCTGAGTTTCTGTTCCTCACTGTGTTCTCCAGATCTCTTACAGCACGGTCTGGATGAAAACATGATTATAACGGCATATGCTGCATTAGACACATTGAATACTGTTGGAGTCATATCGGCCCCTCAGAGAGATAAATGCATGCTAGGATACTGGCTTGTGCAAAGAAAGAAATCCACCTTATCACACTACTAAGCTCTCCTCCGGTGTAACCTGCTCTCTCTTTCCCCCACATTTCCCACACATTCACACATTTTCCAACTGTGTTTCCTGTTGTTGACAATCCGCTGCCAACCAGTCATTGCTGTGTGTTCGTTTTATTGTTGAATCTCCCTACAGTACCTGTGTTTAAATTGCAGTCAAGGTATTTTGTTGGCATTGTAGCTGTAAGATTGCAATGAACTCACTTAAGACTGGCAATACAGTCGATTTGCCATTGCAACCTCCTCTAAACTGCACAGTTAACCTGATAATGGCTTACTGTGACTGAATAAATCAGGGCCAAACAGCCTGAGCAAAACAAATGATAAGAAGCATATCCTTATCTTAAGGACTTTGCCTGACTGGATAAACACAAAGCACCCACAAGCAGAGTTCAATAATTAGATCAATTAAGCCAGTGGGTAATCAGATGCAGAAAGAGCCAACTCAAAAGCTTCCTTTCAGGATGTGAAATGAGGGGGCCAAGTGAACCTGCAGCTCACATTGTGCTGATTGAAGGGCAGCTTAATATGGGCTCATTTATGGGGAACACACAAACACACACATGCACACACACTGTTTCTGAACCTGAAGTGCTTAGTAGGAGACAAGTATAATCTAGTTTGTCTGGTAAAAAAAAATCAAAACTTAAAGCCTTGACAAGACATTTGAATCCTCTGCACTGATGATCACACTCAGACAAAGTCAATCAGCCCTTTCATTTACACCCATTCCCTTATTATTGTAATGATCTGCCCTCTGTGTGATTACCTGCCTGGAGTCAGTGCTATTATTTCATGTTTTATTTTGAAATTACTACCTTGTGTGTCTGCTGGGTGTTTTACTTTCTAGCCTTGTGTGTTTCCCAGCTTTGCCTGCCCCACCCCAATTACTTTTCTGCCGTCACTCTTTGTCAGTTTGTCTGTTTAGTTCTCTAAGTAAGTTCCTGGGCGTCTTCTTTGTTAATCAGCTTTTGCTCCTGGTTCTGTTCCCTCGTGTTTCCTGTGCATTGTATCCTGTTGTATGTTCCTGCCAGTTTGCCTGCTTAGCTCCTCACTTGCCTGTTCATCCACCCGTCCGCCTGTAAGCCTTCTCATTTATTAAATATACTTAACTGCATCATCCAGCCTGCCTCTGTGTGTCTGCGGTTGGGTCATTTTCCCTGTGTTCCTGGCTTCAGATGCAACAATTATTTCCTTATTTCTTTTTTAGGCAGCAGAACGCAGCTCTCTTCCTTTTTTGTCTCTTTGTGTCTGTGTTGCTCTAGTTCCTCCTGTTTCTCTAGCCACATTATATCAGCATGTGGTCTGATTTTTTTTTTTTTTTTTTTTTTTGGGAAGTCACCTGTACACAGACACAAGTGCACACAGGCCTCATTAAGGCATTTTAATAATAAAAAAAAAAAGTGTTTTAAGCTTCTTGAGGCTGACATCAATCTGCCTCCTAAGAGGAGGGCTTAAAAATAAATCATTACTACTCAACACACTAACCTTACCAAGCCTATTTTTCATCTCCCTCTCCTCTTCACACTAAACACAGCAACACCTTTGGAGACAAGGTGCTCAACACCACAAAGTGTAACTTGTACAATATGCTCTGTTTGCTACAGCTGGATGATATTCCTTGGCATCTTCCACTTACAGGCATTCTGTTGCCTTTTGATCTCTCTCAGGATGGAAAGAATGAGCTGAGCAGGATCTCTCCATGGTGCTGAACTGTTTCCAGCTGAATAGCTGCCCTCAGGACACGGCAACCAGAAATACACGCCAACATTATGAGGCAAGCTGTACATGCTGCAACAACATTGCATATACACCAAGAACCGGCACTGGCTAAACTTCTTTTAGAGTAACACTGTAGATGTTAGTGAAACTGCTTGGTTCTTTCTTTTTACACTGGTGAAATAGACAGTATTTGAAAGGAAACCTAATAATCATGCAATTTTTATTTTTACAATGGTCACAGAGCTCATGTAGAGCTGCTGTTCACCCAGAAATCTAATTCTAAATATTTTCCAAGTGTATCTAGTGGAAACACTTTGCAAACCAAATTAGTCATGTGTGTCTGTGCATATCTGCGTTTCAGCTCTGGCACCAACCAAGGTTATTCTGTCCCGAGAACACAGGTCAGAGACACATGTATGAAAACTCTGCAGAGGCTAGAAGGCTACGTCGTATTTATCATCTTCAAATTGAAATCTCTTATTCAAACAAGTGTGACACACTGAGACAACAGTGCATGTGAGCTTTATTTTGCATTCATTGTCTTCTGGGCACATAGTTTGTAATGCAGAGGTAGAACTCAATCAGTGCCAGCCTATTCAGTGTGCAGAATGCATGCACACATAAATTCAAGTCGCTTCATTTGTTTTTTTCTTTTGGTTTAGTTTACACGCAGCTTTCGTCTTTTCAAGTGAAGATAAGAGTCCAAGTTGGCATCCATTTTTGTTTGTTTGCATGTAACTGTGCATGCAGGAAGACATGAAAATGAGGAAGGGAGAGCACACAGACTGCCTCATTGGTTTCATCGTGGGGTTAATGAGAGTTTAGATGAAAATATTTCAACTAGCGCACAGTTAGAGGTCAGTGGGTGTCAAGAAATAGAGATGCAAACATTAACATTCCTGCTGATGCCATTAAACACACAAAGTAAACTCATTTGCACATGCACATATAGTACAAGATGTCCATGGATGTGGACAGGGAGACGCACACATAAACCCTTGTTTAGCAGCTCAGCTGATTCACATTTGCAGCGGGAGGCAAGTTACATTTCACACCCAATTAAAAGGACTAGTGCATATGAGTCCAATTCAGTGTGTGTGTGTGTGTATGTGTGTGTGTGTGTGTGTGTGTGTGTGTGTGTGTGTGTGTGTGTGTGTGTGTGTGTGTGTGTGTGTGTGTGTGTGTGTGTGTGTGTGTGTATGTGTGTGTGTGTGTGTGTGTGTGTGCACGCATGTTTGCTCTTGCACGTTTGTGTGTCTGAAATTGTGCAGCTAAGTGTAAGACAGGAAAGACAACTCCACAGTGGACTGCTGCCAGGAATGTTCAAACACAGTGTTTAATTATAAAACCATTAGGAAGTCAGCATGATCCACCCTGTCAGCCATCCTTCCGCCCTCTTTCATTTTAATCTGAGACATATTATTGCAATGTATGCTTCATTTCATAATTAGACCTTTCACGTAATAACCCATCTTTATCATGTTATATGAAAATGTCCCCAAAATAAACAGTCATCACTGTGTCTTGCTTTCATTGCTTGAACAACAACTATACCACCCTAAACCAAATTAATATCTGAAATTAACAGTGAAATAAATCCCTCTTGAAAGCAAATACTAAATGAATTCAAAAATAATTATGATGATAGAGAAACTGATGACATGAGTTGTTTTAAAATTATTATTTACATATAATTATCACATATTAAATGACAGCTCTCCGGACTGAACACCAAGTTACAGCTTTCCCAAAAATCGAATTTTAAAAACATACTCAATTTCGTCTTGCTACTTTAAGTGCAGGGATTACGGAATTGATATTCAAACTGAGCTAAGCAGAGAGGCTACACAGGCTTAGATACTGGACTGTTTAATCTACTGTAACCAGCTCTGGACCATGCTCATTAGTTTCCCGAGATCGCCTGTGCCGTGAATTAGAAAAAGTTGCACTTGTTAAAAAGTGCAATTAGCGAGAAAAGGGGTAAACATTTATCACACATTGAGTGTGAAGAAGAAAGATGGGACGTGCTGCATCAAAAGAGAAAGACACATAATATCACAACATTTTAAAAGAAATACACACCAAACTCCTGAGGGGCTATAGATTGTTGTTACACTTTAAAGAAGCTGTGATCAACATTTTATAATAACATTGTATTAAATGAGTGTGTAATGTGAAAGAAGATTGCTTATAGGAACAAACCCACATGTAATTATCACACAACTGCAGTTCCCCTCATCTCTACTGAGCTTTTTAGTGTCTTTTAGGTCAGTGTTTTGGCTCTGCAGTCCTCAACTTTATGTTCACTTTCACAACTCTCTTACTATTGTTTTTGGCTGCAAATCAGCTGTTTCATCAAAAAACAAACTGAGAGACAAAGTTATTGACGAGCTGATGAATACAGTGGGATATTTAGAAGATATGCCAGATATTTCCCTCGGGAGATGGTAGAGACCATAACTAAGCTATAAAGTGAGTGAAAATTGGACTTATATTTGATAGGTAGGCCAGAAACATAACAAATAAATGCTAATGTTGCTCCATGTCTGTTGGCTGTGTAAACAGTTAACTGTTTGTGCATAACTTTGTTATATGAACATGAAAGGTTACAGCTGCTGCCCCTAATTGGCCAAAAAAAAAAAAGGCTTGATTTTCGTACCAATTTCTTGCCCTTGCAGAGCACCCCATCTACATGACCTGCCACAAACTGTAGATTAAAGGGCCACCAACTGTCTTTTAAGAAGCATCATTTAAAAATGTGTGATTTTTAAGAAGAAAGAGAAAAGAAGATTTCTACAAATGGCTGTGCAGAGGATCTCAGAATGAAGGAGGAGAGGGATTCGCGACACAGAGAAAATAACACTGTGTGGGAGACTGTCTAAAGAAAAGGTATGGTAGTCATTTAGAAGAAGAAAGGAGAGGTTAAGTATTGCAATCATAACAGAAATATTCCTCTACAGCAATTAAATATTTACATAGTTTGTAGCAATTTAAGTAATTTGCTATCAGCTAAACCATTACTGTGTATATTGTTATCCTGTGGTGGTTAGTACATTACAGAGCTAATATTGACATGAACTTTTAATTTTCTGAGTGGATTTTGTTCAGCATGCCTCAACTATCTCTGCATCATCTGATGATTTCCTGTTTCCCGGACAACAAACAGCCTCCAGAGAACAGTTCTGAACTTTCTAGTTTTGAATCTTGCCACTGTGAGAGCAAAATAATTCCTCCAGTCACAATGAAACAAAAGTTGTGGATTTATTGCATTATGATCTAGTGAAACTATTGTGTAAAATGTTATTCATGTGTGATTTGTGATTTTTTTTCCCCCTCTATATGACTGCTGATACAAAGTCTAGATCTAAATGCTGACATTAATGTTTAGCATTGACCTTCATGATAACATTCTCTGTGCAATAGTTGGTAACAATGTGCTTTAAAGCTCCAGAGTAGCTGGATTCAAAACACCTGACATCACGTCATCTCTGTCATGGTTTGCTATGGCAGACACCTTTTGTTAGTTTTGTTTGGACTTTTCGCACTTCCTGTTTTATTTTGTAATTGGCTTCCTTGTGTGTCAGTGTTTTTGCTTCCTGTCTTGGTCCTGTTTCTGTGTGGTGATTGTCTGCCCCGCCCTAATGTGTTTCACCTGTGTGCAATCACCCTTGCCTCCTTTGTCTATATAGTCTTTGTGCTCCCCTTTGTCTGGGTCGGTTCATCTGTTGTCTCTTTGTTGTCTCGGGGTTTATCCTTAGCTTGTTCGTGCCTGTTGATTTCTGGATTTTACTCAATCTCTTCATCTGTGGTTTCCCTTCAAGCTGTTCAAGTCTGGTTTGTCTTCGTTCTGTTCATGTTACCTGTTCATGTTACCTGTTGTCATCCCCTGTGGTTCCCTGTGCTTGTGTTAGTTTAATAAACCTGTCTTCACCGTCTCCCATGTGTTGGCTGCATTTGGGTCCAGCTTTACCCCTCAAACCCTGACTACCCTGATAGTTGTGACAATCTCCCTTTATTCCTTTTGTTCATAAGAATAAATGAAGCAGCATGAAAAAGTGGACTGAAATACAATGGAGGTTTTGTGTTTTACAGTGGAATTATCCTTTTATGTTCACTCTCTGACCACGCCCAACAGTCTCAGCACCCTGGCGTACACTTCTACATCACTGCAGCCAGATGAGACTAAAGCTCTGGAGGTCAGCAAAAACAAGACTGTGAAAGACCAGTGTCAAGCTAGTCTTCCTCATGTTTAAGAAATACACATTTACAAAGCTCTCCGACTTGTGGGAGCATGACTCAAATGCAGGTTTGACTTTATAAGTATCACACAATTGCTGCACACACGATCACGAGCAAAGATACTCACAAAGTATATACATAATATATACTCCTTGTGACAAGCATTCCTAAGAGTATGAGATCACACTCAGCTGATTGGTTTTATGCATGCTGCTCACACCGGATCCACCAAAAATATTGATTGATCCTTCAGCTCTGTTTGCGGCTCTGTTTGCGACTCTGACCGTGTTTGTTTTCATCTCTATCAGGACCTATTAGGAAAAAAAGCTTCTCTGAGGTTTCTTCCTTTTAGAAGGCAGGGGAATATTGAAAGCAGCTCAGCACTCTGCCTGCTTTGAAATCCAGAAGGCAGGATGATTGGATAAGTATTCACTGCACACTGCTGTCCCTGAATGACCTCGTCTACCTTCGCTCTCAGCACTCGGCGCTCACTCGCTGATATCCTTGCACATTCACGGCGTCTCTAATGGACACAATGGATTCAGTGAAGAGACGCTACATGTGTTGAAGGAGGACCTAGATGAAATGTTAAATACTGCCATATGCTACATCCCACTGTCAAAATGGCACTAAAATTCCTGAGACAAAAAGGGGAAAAAAACACACACAAAGAATGAAGGGGAAGTGTGTGTATGTAGCTTATGTGTTCCTGTGGGTGTGTGACCATGTGAGAAATGTAGGAGGCCATATGAACTGTGACATCCGTGCAGCCCAGTGGGAGGCGTCCGTGAAGCTGTGTGGCAGTGCGTTAATCTGGCAGGTTTTAATGGCAAAGGCAGGCAATAGCCGACTGATCCTCACTCCCACGGCAATTCCTCTCCAGCAGCCAAAGGGACCGTGGCTATCTCTGTGCATGTGTTTCTATACTTATAAGCACTTCATGTCTCCCACATAATAGAAAAAGGCGAGGAGAATCGTCTGCAGTGAGGTCATTTTGCAAATCCCTGCAAAAATCCCCTCTTTTTCATGGGGCTACTTTTCAGGCCATGATTTGTTATTGTTGTCATGGTTAGAATTTATGGTTATAGTTTGAATAATCATCAGGTGAGCTATGGCTGCTCCTCAGCACCAAGTGACAATAAAACAAACAAGACTGGAACCAAATAGTGCTGTGTAGTCAGTGTACTTGCATCTTTACTGAGGAGCTGAAAGATTAAAGGACAGGATAAATGTAGGCTAATAAATTAACACACAACCTATTTGATGTCACTGATGAAAATAATAACACACTCTAAATAAGGGTGTCCTAACAACGACTGTGGAGGAAGTTTTATCTGCATACTTTGTTTCTTGCTGGAATAGATTAATATCCTTGCTCAAAACAAGTGGTACTGAGTAAGCCCAGGCAATTTGAATGCCTATTATGCAGGGTCATTCATTATACTACAATGGAGATAGGCCTAGCACCAGTGAAGATACTTCTCCTCTTGCTTATTTTCATTTACATAATAATTTTCGAGTCATCTTTTTATGTTAATCCATGCATTTTCTGGACCCTATTAATTTGTGTCCCTCTGCGAGTAGGATTAGTATTTAGGGTAAAATCTAAAATAAGGATAAGGGTAGGATTAGGGTTTATGAAATGAATAAAGGTCCTAACAGTGTGTAGGTGTGGAAGTGTGTTCCGTCTTCTCTGTTTACGTTTCTAACTGTGTGTGTGTGTGTGTGTGTGTGTGTGTGTGTGTGTGTGTGTGTGTGTGTGTGTGTGTGTGTGTGTGTGTGTGTGTGTGTGTGTGTGTGTGTGTGTGTGTGTGTGTGTGTGTGTGTGTGCCTGTTTGTACTTCATAAGTGTTTTTGGGGGGAGAGAAAATAAGAAAAGCCACTCAAACAAATAGGCAACATGCAGACATTTGCACATATACAATAACAAGTATAAACAACTACAGAGAGAGACAAATACATGCCAGTCTCTTAGTGCTCCCGGTGTTTCTGAACAGTTTCTTTCAAGCTAACCTGCTGAAGTAATCAGAACTACAGTAAATGCCATTAGGGTTGCATAGGAATTGTACAAAGCAAAAACATTTTTCAATTAGCAATCTTATCACCCCCTCTGTGGTGTGGGGCCACTGCAGAACAGGGACAATGGACACACAATGCATTTTTATTCACAGCAGTCTGCCTCCACCGAGCATACCTTCCCTAAACAACAGGCTGGCTCTGTGGATGTAAAACATCCTCTAATTAGTGTTTTCCCTTTTTTCCCTGTGTTCATTGATTGGCCATTGTACTAAACACAATGGTGGAAATTGTACATTTGTGTGTCCACACTTAATGTCAAATTGTTTTCATTAATTTGTGTGTGAATCCAGACTTAATTAAGATTACACTTAATCAAGCTTGTATTCCCTGGAAAGGTGGTCACTGTGTATGTGAGTTTGGTTTTTATGTGGTTTTTAGTTACAAGTCTTGAAAACTGTTGCAAGAATTGACATGATACCCACAGTGCCTAAAGGATGAAACTCAAAGTTTTCACTAATCCAATGAAATATTTCAACATCTGCTGGATGGATTGGTTTTTGACAGACTTTAATGGTCCTAGATGACGTAGGTATGATTTTGTCCTGACGTTTCCTTGAAATATTTCAACCACATCTGCGGTTGGACTGCACTTAACTGTCGCAATCAGCACTGCAGGTTAATTCCTTCTCACCACTCATACTCTACAGCTTCAGCTCACTACAAAACAAGCATACGATAGTTGTCTATACTTAAATCTCGTCTTGCCTGCATATCATCCTTACATCAAACATGAATGTTTGGCCAAAGGCTGCAGTGCTCCAGGAAAACTTTGATCTACCTGATTGGAACATATTCAAGGAGGCTGCACTAAGAGAAATGTTCCATCTGTCACTGGCCACATCTGCAAGTGTACAGATGATGTTGTGATCACAAAAATGACACCACCCATTCAAAGACTACAGCTGAAAGTCTGTTCCCTGCTCAAAGCCTTGATTGCCACATTCAAATATGTTGACAAAAGCAAAACTGGGGACAACCTATCCAGCAGCATTCAAGGCTTTACTTACTTACAAGGGTTGAATCATCCAACAGCAGGCAAGCTGTGAAAACAGCCTCACTCACTCCCAGATGAATAAGAGCTCTGTGTAACAACTCTGTGTTTTGTAAAATGACTGGTCCAGACAGCATTACAGAAAATGCACTGATCACAAAGCTGTGACATCATGAAAATCACGGGTTGATGTCCCCACATACTCCTAAAGCAATGAAAATCATTCTTCCTGTATGTCAAAGAAGTCTTAAGCTACTGTATGCGACTACCTGCTGCAATGACAGTTTTTTCGGTGTCTGCCAGACACAGGAAATTAAATTTGGCTTCAGAGGTAAATCAAGAAACTCATGCCCCTTCTTAAGAACTGTAGAAGAGCAGTGGTGGCAGTGTGCAGCTTCAAATTCCTACATGTGCACATCAAAGACATCCTCTATATGTTCAGAATGTCGTGAGGACACATCACTAAAGGGGACCTATTATGTTCATTTCCAGCTCTATATTTCTATTCTGGGAGTCCACAAGAGAAGTGACTCAGTTCAAAAAAATACTTATTCATCTCAAACTGCCTGTTATGCAGCCCCTTGGTTGAGTCTCTGACGGAAACAGGTGATATTAACTTGGGCCTCCTTAACTGTAACTAGTAACAGGAAATAAATGACTGAAAATGGCAACTTTTCAAATCCATCTGTACATGTCTCAAGCTCAAATCTGAATCAAATATAAGAGTGGAATGCACAAACATCAACAGCAGCAGGACGTCTCTGAAATAATAAATATTACAGATTATTAGCTGCTTATGGTGAGACATAACGGTGGATTTAGTCTTTCAATCATAATCGATATGTGTCGGAAATGCACTAAAATGTCGACTGAAATGGAAAATGTCTGTTGTCAGGAAATACAAAAGCGAATGTTGTTAGAAAAATGTTAATCTGCTGTTGCCAAACTGCTGTATAGTAAACCTGCACTGTTGGGTAGTTGCATACGAAGGCAATTTGAGTTCGCACAGAAAAAAACATCATCTTCTCGTCATGGTGACAGACTGAAACTGACCAAACTCTTCCCAGCCTCCGTTCTAACTACCTTTGTTTGAGGGTATGCCAAACTAGCAGGTAGACGGGCATTATGGAAATGTATTAAATAGTGGCATAAATAAGTTACGGAAGAAAAGCCTGAAATACAATCAAGGTCAGAAGCAGTGTTTTCTGTGAGAGATAATAACTCCCTTTATCATGGACTTTGTGCTTTGTAACTTTTCAGACCTTTTACATGCACAACAAAACTAAACAACACACTAAAAGAAGGGAAAAACACAGAGAGCATAATATGGGCAGCCTCTACTTCCTGAGGAGACTGAAGAAAGCTGTTTTGCACTCAGTGATCATGCCCAGGTTTCACAGCCTGGTGTGAACTCAACTACCTCAAACTGAAAGGTCCTACAGTGGGTGGTGAAACCTGCTCATCTATTGAAAGTAGTGCATAAGGAAGTATCTTAAACAGTCCTTTCAAGATGACACACAACACCAGCACTTTCACAGAGCACTTCCTTTTCACAAGATGTCATGTGAAAAACAATGGTGTGTCTGAGTGTCTGCTCAGATTGTCTCTGTCGAGAACAGAAGATGCATCTGTGGCACTAAGGCAGTCATAAAACTAATTCAATTATTAAAAGAAAAAAAAAAAAAAAAAAACAAGTTTAGGGTTATGATCAGAACAAACTGCCATTTGATTCCATTGATTTGGCTAAAATATGTTAAGACATTGGTAAGTTACATCTGTTCTTGAATATCTCCCAGTTCCCAGAGTCACAGAGATGATGTCTCATCTTATTGAATGCATATTGTGGGAACATTTTCTTTTTGTGATAACTGATGCGTTACACCATAAAGATGTGGTTTAACATTCTTACTGGCATGAAAATATGTGAATTAAACAGCACTCCTGTCTCCTGTGGGGTGCAGGATGATTTTATTTTATTTTATTTTATTTTATTTTTATTTTATCACTTTTTAGACCCAGTGTTAAGGGGTTTTGAAACATCAGTTGTTTAGTTTTTTTTACACAAGCAGCTCACAGTGTAACCTTTGGAAAATGACTGAAAGCACTATCTTTCTAATCAGTAATAATTCAGGGACTGGCTAAGAGGTGAGAGCAGAGAAAGCACTTCAATACATTTCCTGCCAGAATTAGATGTCACCACAAATGACAGTATTTAATATTTAATGTAATGACATAACCATTAGAGAAATATTGCGTCTCTCCTTCCTTTTTATCTGCCAAAATATATACAGGATTAGAATAGGATAGAATGATAACAGAAGTTAAGTAGCTACACCTTTGATTCTGAAAACTTAAATGGACTTTGATCTTTATGGACAAACGAAGATTTTTCAAGCATTGAACTAATGCAAGTATTATTTATTCTTTACAATTGTAAAGCCAGAGATGTTGATGTCAGGTAATAGGAATGTTTCACATTTCTTTTTGCTTTATATGAAAATTTTAAGTACAAATGAATTGGCCACCGCGCCTGCTTGTTCAGGAGATCCTTGTGTCTGCATTTGGATTTGAAAAATGGTACATCAACATTTCTCTCCTCCTACTTAATTGGGTAATGGGTTTAATGGCAATGCATTAGTGATTCAAAGGAGGACAGGATGAAAAAGTAAAAAGATAGAAAGGACAAAGGACAGATGGAAAGTGGTAGGGCAAGGGCGAAATCCCCACTCAGTCTTTAGGGGGGACTGAGTAAGGAGTGAGGGAGAGAGAGAGAGAGAGAGAGAGAGAGAGAGTGGTGGGCTTGGGCTGAGAGCATTATCCATCCGGTTGTGTATGGATACAAATCATTACCATAATAATTGGAAACATATCAGCAACTGAATGCCAAATTTTGACATTTAATCACCATTGAATACTGTTTCATTTCATCTCAATACTTCATTCATAGTTCTGATTATGTGGCCCGTAACGTAGAAAATTAACAACCTGCCTTTTCTGCTCGTAGCTGGAAACCCCAGTGTGAACAGAGACAGGTGATAACCAGCTTCATGATCCAGGATCACCAATGTTGCTTTTACAGATGCAAGTAACCCACAGCCTGTTGCTGGGTAACTTCTACAAAGTTTTTTTTTTTTTTTCGCCCCACACTAACTCTGAAATAGTGAACCTTAATACAACATACAACATGCTGTCAACAATATTGTTATGTGAGTATTGTTTAAGTAATATGCTCACCTCCAGCCTGGATCTTATCAATCTGCTTTCTGTCTGCCATAAAACATGTTTGTTTTTCCACCAAAATATCTGATCTTGCAGTCCA
Source organism: Seriola aureovittata (assembly GCF_021018895.1). Lineage (NCBI taxonomy): Eukaryota > Metazoa > Chordata > Actinopteri > Carangiformes > Carangidae > Seriola > Seriola aureovittata. Next base: position 21,803,349 of record NC_079373.1, read on the forward strand.
ATGTCCATCTAACTTTAACCAAACTGCTTTTATTGTCAAAACCTAATCACAGATTGGACAGTGACTGTGAACCCCAGACTCTGGTGCGGCAGTTGTACACTTTTTTTGCCCACCAACCACCTCCTTGCGAATCTACTGCCGTAAATACATGTAAATGTAAAAAAGACTGAACATAATGCAGCTATTACACTTCCTGCTGTTGCAGTTTATCCGTATACAAAGGACACAGGTCTGGCAAAGGAGCTGCAGAAAGGTTTAGCTGGCACAAGAGTGGTGGTGCACCGCTCCACTGTGCAGCGTTGATGCACAAACAGGGGCTACATGGAGGAGACATCAGAAGGAAGCATTACCTGAGACCTCATCACAAAAATCCAATCCATATCTGAAGTACACAAAGCAACATATGGATAAGCCAGAGTCATTCTGGAAACAACTGCTGTGGACAGATGAAGTTAAAATTGAGCGACAATCACCAAAGTCTGATTAGAGGGGGAAAAAAGGCATTTGCTGAAAAGAACACAAAGCCAACTGTTAAGCACTGGGCTGGAAATACTATTCTTTGGGGTTGTGTGAGTGGCATAGGAATCATTGCACTGATAGAGCGAGAAAGAGAGATTCTACCAATTATCAGCAAATCCTGGATGCAAATGTCCTGCAGTCAGCCAGTGACTGAAAGTAAAAATGAAAAGAGGCTGGCTCCTTCAACAGGGCAATGTACCAAATCATGCCTCAAAATCCACCATGAACCATTTCAAGAAACACATGCTGAAGCTTTTGGAATTGCCCTCACAGTCTTCTGACTCCAACATCATTGAAAATCTGTGGGCAGATCTCAAACATGCTGTGCATACAAGAGAGTGTAAGAAATATCTGAGAACTTGAACTAATCTGCAGGAAGAGTGATTGAAGGTCCCTAAATCAAGACTTGAAAGACTTGCTGCCTATAGACATGTTTGCAAGCTGTAATTCTAAAATGGGCATTACTAAGTACTGAGTTACTTTTTTTAGTTCATAAAATAAACAGCAACATTGAACACTTATCTTAGATAAACAAGGCACTGAGGCTCTCCCTGACATCTCCCGTATATGAAGTAAAGGTATTTTTGGTGGCATTGTTTGGGTAGTAGCCAAATTATTGACATTTTCCCAATGAAGTGTCCTCGCCCACTTCCCACCCTTGAGACAAAACCTGTTGTCTGTGAGACAGTGAAGCCCAAAGCAAGTATATAGATAATTCGCAAAACATGTACTGCCTATTAATGTAAGTATGCTTCAAAGGGCTGATGATGTTCCTTCTTAAGACTAAATTCCCATTTCAAGGAGATACTCCTGCTACTTTGTATTTGCGCATGATGATGCATACAGAGTTGATGCCATTGGACTTCAACTATACTGACTTTTAGTGCAGCAAACACATTTCCATAATTTTTACTTTCTATATTTTTGTTTAGTGAAGATATTTGCACTAGTGACATTTAGAAAGGCCTATATTATACTGTATTATAGTGCAGAATAGAATGAAGAATACATAGTGTAGGTTGATACTGTGCAAAGATCAGAGTGTACAGAATATTATGGGATCTTAAGTGTTAATTCAACAAATTGACATTGGAAGGACCTGAATACATCAAGTGCTCAGTGAGTGTAAAAACTAGTTTCATCCATATTTCTCCTGTTTACACAGAATGGATCTTATCGTTCAACAACGCTTAAAGACATATACAGTATTCTGTATTTACTATACTGCATTTACTCTACATACAACAGCATACATAATGGTCATATAATCAATAATCAAGGATGCATCTTTTTTTAAAGCTACTTGCTTTGTTCAATTTGCATTATTTCATTAAACAAGACTTTCATTACACTCTAATTTATGTTTATCCATGTAGATGATGTTCCAGGTTCAGGGTGATTGTAGCACTAAGCTTTGTAGCCGATGTTCTTGTCAGCCTGTAGACGCAGATTCATATAACCGCCTGTGGTACATAATGTAAATTAGGCATTAATAAAAATAGCCCATTAGGCAAGTTCTCTGCTTTAAGCACAGATAATAAATTACTTTTCAAAGTGCTAATCACAGTGGTCAGGCTCCACAATGAACACACATTCATTGCTTGATATGGGGTAATAATGTTTGTTTATCTCACACTATACTGTCATGACTTTGATTTGTTTGAGCACTAATAATAATAATAATAATAATTAGATTTTTATAGCACCTTTCAAGGTACCCAAGGCCGCTTTACAGTAACTAGGCTTATATGTTATATGACCTTTTTTTTCTCAAGTCAAGCTCTAATGTGTATTTCATATGCATTGAGATAACAGTCTATGTGCGGTTGCACGTACGACAAAGCCTGGGAATACATGTATAAATAAAAGCTCATATTCTTTTGAATGTGCATGAAATTCTTTCTTTCTCTATATGTCTCTCAACAGACGGACAGACAGACAGACAGACAGACAGACAGACAGACAGACAGACAGATAGATAGATAGATAGATAGATAGATAGATAGATAGATAGATAGATAGATAGATAGATAGATAGATAGATAGATAGATAGATAGATAGATAGATAGATAGATAGATAGATAGATAGATAGATAGATAGATAGATAGATAGATAGACAGACCTAACCAAGTCATTTTTGTGCCTAAACTCAACCAAACCTTAATCATAGTGTTGTGACATCATAAAATGGCTGTCAGACTAGAAAGCACTACTGTGTGTCACTCTAGAAGTCATGGCATTTTTGTTAAATTTGGAGGATTTAGACCTAGGCCTAAGCCTTATTGACCCATTCAACTACCTGAGCCACTTCCCCACAGTTTCCTGTGGCTCAGCATCACGCTGTTTCTGCTGTTATAGTTGACATGCTACGCCTCCAGGTCATCAGCTATTTTAGGCACTTAAACAAATAATCAATGCTTCTACTGAGGACCGTCTCTATAAGGATGTTCCCTCTGTGAGTATAGGTGGCACATTTAACTTAAGTGTGATTCTCATTCCTTTGTTTCCTTATTTACAGTATCTATTTATTTAGGCAGGCGGAGAGAGTGAATGAGTTTCTCTGGTCTGCCAGCCTGTGGCATGTTACTGATTACTTTTCACAATCTTACCCTCAGCTAAATCTCGAAACATATTAATCAGAAAGTGTAAGCTTAATTAGCTGTCATGTTATTTCAGTTTTGAAATTTGAGTGGTGTGTTTGTCCAATCAGGTGTCTGAAGGGATTACTTGATAATTGATTGTTGATGATTATGCAGCCAACTTGAAATGACTTCAACTATAAGCAAATGCCTATTAAGCCACAAGGACTAATTCTTCTTTTTAAAGACTTTTGTCAGTGCTTATCGGTTTGCAAACACTTTTAGTTAAGTAAAACACTAGTTGATTAAATACAGGCATTTGCTTTTATCCTCATTATTACTTTACAAGTCTCATTTACAAATACATAAAAAGCAGTTGGTGCTGAAGCTGGCAGTAGTTTTGTCTTTATTCCCAGAATAAGACAGTATTTATATCACAAACTTCATCTTACTAACAGCAGTGTATTCCTGCACATCAAAATGGAAATACAGAGTTTAATTGTCAAACTGGTTTCTGCTTTTAAGTGTGAGTTCTTTTTGTAGCAATTAACTTTTCCAAATGTGTTTTTCTCAGGCAGGAGATTTTACAGCTAATTAAACCAGTATCACAGCAGTATATCAGTGAGAAAAAAAAAGTTCATGAAAGAAGCATTTTTTTTTTTGAAAAGTAACATGATGTGGAAGCTACATATATGGAAAAGTCATGAAAGCAGGTTTATTCAACTGACATTGGTTGTACATTTCCAATTTATTGAGAATTTTTGGGGGAAAGTGCTGTTCATTATTCACAAATTGTAATCAATAATTGACTAACCATGACTTATTCATGGACAGAACTCAGATTGGTAATACTACTGGGATGCCATCTTGAAAATTGTCATTGATGTCTTCTATTTCTGTCAAACTATGGAACAAATGCACACACACACGCACACACACACACACACACACACACACACACACACACACACACACACACACACACACACACACACACACACACACACAGCCGACTGTAAGTGTTTGGACAGTTACACATATTTTTCTTCAGACTCAGTGCTTTGTTCAGTTGGAAATAAAGTTATTGAAGCAACTTCAGGGTAGCTTTAATTTGAGTGGGTTTGTGTCGATATAGAGATAACTGTGTGTGAGATGTAGCCCTATTAGCATATATTGCCCAAATTGCAAGGTTTCAATGTTACTTTATGCACAAAATAACATGGCTCATAGTTGATTGAGAGTTGAGAATTGCATTTAGTTGGATTGGAGTTGTCTGTCAACATGAGGAGTAAAAATGTGACCATGCAAGTGAAAAGGATAAAAATGAAGCTCACAAAAGCAAAAATCTATCAGCGAGATATCAGAGGTATTTGGTTTGCCAAAATGAGTTCTGGACTGATGAAACAAAAATCAAGTTCTATCAAAACGATAGAAAGAGGAGAAGAGAAGTGGAGAGAAAAAAAGGATTAGCTCATGACCCAAAGCCACCACCTCATCTGTCAAACATGGTGCTGGTTCTGGTATAGCTTTAGTGTGTTAGGCTGCCAATGGGACTGGCACACACATACTGGCATTTACTGATGATTTCACTGCTGACGGGAGCAACAGGATGAATGCAGAGGTGTACAGGAGCATCCTGTGTGCTCAGATTCAAATACATCAAAACTCATCGGACAACATTTCATCATTCAGCAGGACCACCATGGTAAACATACGAATACTGTATGTTAATGTTTCTTCTAACGGTCTCTCTGAGGCCCATGAGGCCTGTTCCTGTGGTTTACTTTTTATATTCTGAGACAAATTGGCATCCACTACAACGCTTGTTATTAGAAACTGAAACCTTTGTGTTTTCAACAAAGTTAAACAACAATTGTGTGAGCACAGAAAAAAACAAAAAAATTTCAAAGCACAGCAGTGCAGTTACTTCAGTCATGGAAACTTGGTTTCAACCATATCCATAAAACTCCCCAGCACTCAACACTAATCTCTCGCATTCACCCCTCACTGCTGTTATTACAGGGATGTGTGAGCTAAGCACAACTCCTCAACTCGACCATGAACTTAACGTTTTCGTTGCACATTTATGTTTCGCCTCCAAATGTTTAGAGCTTATGGGAAATGTTGGTGTAAAAAAAACAAAAAAAAACGTAGATATCAAATAAACAACAACACTAGTGCATTGTTTTTTAAAACCATTATCCTAATCCAGACATGTGAGGTGAGCCACATGATGGCTTTGTCCTCTCCCATGTGATCAGTCTCACATCCTGTCCTAACCTCTCCTCTCTTCCCCTCCTCTCTCCTTTCACCCTGTCTCCCCTCAACACTCTGATGTCTATCAAAGTTGGGATAATGAGAGGTAATCTTTCCATTGCATATCCTCACTCAGATCAACCCTGTAATGCCCTGTATTCCCATAGTCTCCTTGGCAATGAGTCAGCATCTGGCTTTCTGGGGTCAGAAATCAGCATGTCATTTTTTATGGTAATGGCAGCAGAAATTCAAAAATGTCTTAAATCCTGCTGATATTAACCACATTCAGATTCAAACTTTGGTAGATAGATACAAGAGTGGAGGATCTGCGGAGCCAAGCTGAAGTCTGACTCATACTGTCGCTCCATTTCCTACTCTACTCCTCCCTCTCTTTTACTCTTCTGTCCCCAACCCTCACAGTCCCATCCGCTCTGCTCTCCTGCTCTCCCCCTCAACCCCCCCCATTTCCTGCTCTCTCCACCTCGTTCACTTATCCTCTACCTTTCTCTCTCACTGCTGTGCTTCCTCCTCCTGCCCTTCCTGCTGTACACCTTGTTGAAATATGAGTTCATAAATGAATTTCATGACGAGTTGTGGCACCTTGGTAGTGAGATGAAGCTAATGAGAGGCAATTACCAAGATGCAGAACTCGCTAATGGACTTTTACCATCGTTTGTCTCCAGCTGATCTCGCTGCACTCCTATGTGTGGAGGGGGGTAAGAATAGGAGCACAGTGAGGGTAGGCCACAAGTTCACTTTTGAGTGTGTTCCTCATGTTAGAATGTAAAGTGTTTTCTCCAAAAGTTAGGTCTTGTAACACTTTGAAAAAAACTATGTGCTGATCTAAAATTGAACACAGTTTGAGGCAACATCACCAGTGATGTTCACTAAACAATCAGAGAGCCATCTTATATAGGAAAAGGCAAAAAAAAAAAATCTGGAACCAAGGCAATAGGAGCAGCAATACCTTGAGATGTATGGCTCAATAGTTTAGATAAACTTTGAAATAAGAGGCTAACAATTACGCATAGTGAATGCAAATGACTTAATAAAACAGATTTAGTTTAACATTATAACATTTTAAAGACTGGAAGATTAATCAAGTCAAGTTAATTGTATAGCCAAATATCACATACAAGCAATGGTAGGTAACTCAGCCCAAAAAGAAGAAGAAAAAAAAGAATCCCTCAAAACAATCAAAAGAGAAAGAGAAGAGTGAGTTCAAAGAGAGAATTCCCTGTGTGTGCAGCTGGACCATAGATGGGGAAGAAGTCAATTACAAAAATGAAAAGAAAGGTGTGGTTGTACAAAAAGTATGGGCATCTCAGTTGATATCCAAATGTAGGATTATAACAGGACATAAAATCATGTATGTAACATGTAGTAAGTGCAATACAAGTAATTGCATTAGGAAGGCTTTATTAAGTGAGAATTCTGAATTCTTGATAATGAGGAATCTACATAGATATTAATGCATGAAAACAAAGTTCAATAAGTGTATCAGACCAAGATAATGTAGTATTTCTATCTATCTATCTATCTATCTATCTATCTATCTATCTATCTATCTATCTATCTATCTATCTATCTATCTATCTATCTATCTATATATGTATCTATAAAAAATCAGCTCTATGGATAGGAAGCCAGTGTGAGTGTCTCCACTAGTGTAAATAGACTAAGGGAACTTACGTTAGGTACAAACAAACACAGCACAAATTTTGTGTCAAAATGATTCTGCTAGACTGCAGTTTTCCCAAAACATATAAACTGGAGTAGCTTTAGACAATATTGAGGAACTGCATATCAGCACAGCACTTATTATGGTCATTTTAGTGTTTACCATGTTATTCTTGGTGCCCATTAAAATACATTTACATGCTTCAATGTTCCAAAAATGTTCTTGTACTGTACTATATTCACCCTCTGTCGGAAAGTCTTTGTTAAAGCTTGGGGCTCTTTAAGACCCCCCTCCCCCTCTGAAGACCAGTGAGCTCTGATTGGTCAGCTTTACGGAAACTACACGTCCCGCCAACGATCTGGCTTTCTCCAGCAGGTGCAAACAATTAACGGTGTGGACAGTTGTGGCAAATACAGTGACGTGCTGCCTTATTAGTTTGAGCCAGTGTCAGATAGACCCGATCCAACAAGCTCGACTGGAGAAGGCAAACAAGCATACCCACTGCCAGGCAGGCGGAAGGAGGGAAATGTGGGGAGACGTGCTGCAAATAAAGTTGCTGTTCTGCAAAAGACTTCACATGACAATATTAATGAACTGGAAAAACCCTTTCGTTTTTTTGTTTTTATCTATGGACACTTACAGACAAAAGGAATATTAGTAATCAAATCTCTCTTCAGGAAAGCTTCTAAGGTAGGGAGTCGCCCACCATTCGCCATCTTGCTGGTTTGCAATGGTGGTAAATATGAATTAATTATGCTTTTGTGCTTATAGTTACTGACAAATGAATTGAATGGTTAAATTGTGGATCGTTTATCCGAGCTAAGGAGGTATAGCATGACGATACTGACCAACAGCATTTTGCATTTGTGTATTTGTTGCTCTGTGTTGCATTTGTATATGTGAGAGTGCTGCTCCCTTGTTTGGACTAAGGGATCGTGACACCGGCGACCGGGTTAAACATCAAATTCACAAAAAATAATGCAGACTTACAGGTTGTGAGTTTCCCGTTGGGCGTCATAAAGTGTGAACTGCTTCCTTCGGAAATAAAACCCAGCGTTGAACTGTACTCGGTTTTTGAAGCAGTCCTCCTTGAAGCACCAGGCTCACAGTAAAATGTTTATTCAGTGGAGGGAACTGTGGTAAAAATTAATTCCAGCCACTGAGTTCTTTGTGGTTCTGCCATTGTTAGAGCATACAGACAACAGAGTGGCATTGCTACATAACAAAAGACTTTTCCTGGCCTTAATTTCAAGCACTGTGCTGTCCGCCATGCTTGCAGGTAGGCAGCACTGAGGGATGTACTGATTTTAATAGGTCAAGGAAGTAAGGCCTAGACCCCTAAGCAGGCGTTTCATACAAATGAGAAAAGTCGTTTTTAGCTCTGACAGAGATTTACTCACTTTGGCGTGTACTTTGTAGACCATTTACATGTGCAACAAACCATATAACACACCATAGGAAAGGGAAAACTAGGAATAGCATAATAATAATCAGCAAAATAATCCTTTTCAAATTTCAGAATACCACCATTGTATAGAGTATGGCTGATGTTCAGGATCGGATTATATTGATCAGAGCTCAACATGTACACATCTGAAATCAAGTGTTTATAGTTGTTCCAAATGGGCACACTGGAGGGCCATGATGGTACGCAGTAGGTGTTAATGTTGGATTGACTGTTTTGGAAAGAAATGGCCAGACACAGCGGCCTTGTCAGAAAGGTTTGGGGAGAGGGGGTTTCCAAAGTTATCTCCTGAGGAAGCATACTTGCTGCTTAAGAGCTTGTAGATTTATTTTAAACCTTTAACTGGTCACTTGGGGCAGCAGAAACAAGCGAAGAACACAGTATTGTCATTACATAACAGCCCAAACATAACATAGTGACATGTTAGCATACAATTGCATATTTACACATCCAACAGATACAGAGCAACATTAACATTTATTTGGAGGATGGAGTTTCTGGGCACCTGATAAGCCGCCAGTATTCACTGTCCTGTTAGCTCTGTTTTTGTCCTCTACTATCTCCTGAGGGAAACATCTGGCTATTGGGCCGCTAAATGCTCCACAATGTCCACCAGCTAGTTGCTATCAAGATACAAGACCACCTACTGGTAAATTGTTAAAGGCCATTTCTCATGGCCTTTTCTGTTTATAGGTATTATTTTGTGTTCTCTCGGTATGGCAGTTCTACCCAAACATTTTACCTTAGTTACCTGAGTTACACCACACAGAGAATTAAGGGGCTGGTGTAGTGACGTCAGTGTACACCCTCTTCTGCTGCTTCAAATATAAAGTTTCTTGGTTTAATATTGATGGAAAAAGAGCATGCTTATTTCCACTCTTTCTGTCACACACAAAGCACAGGGCTGGCCTCGAGAACACCAGAATGATTTCCATCACTCTCTGTCGAGTATATTGACTGGCAAACTTCTCAAATGAAAAATGGATGGTTGTGTTGTTCCTCTCAGCCTGTCCTGGCATTCTTATACTACGTGCATTAAGTGAGTCAACAGGCAGTTGAAAATCACTCAAGCACAAACTGTTTCTAAATGCAACCTTGCTCCTCAGAGGAAAATATATCAGAAGAAGAATGATGTTGAACATTCATCCTGTGCTGCGCCTCCAGTCTGGCCTCTCTTTGTGGCAGCACATGACAACATAATGTAGGACCACAGCCCATGACAGAGCAGGGAGCTTATCATAAATCAAATTCAAGTAGAGGTTTAGGGGTTTAGTGAAAGTCACAGGATTAGAGGGTGCTGAATGGAAAGACTGCCTGACCCGTGGTGAACATCTTTATTAAATGATAAAGATGTTGGACTTTTACATAGTGTGTTGTGCACATGTTGACAAAGGGAGAAGTGTATGTGAACAAAAAAGAAAATGATAAAACAAAGAGATGTAAGCGGCAGGGCCGTAGCACTCATATGTATGATCATAAGATGTTTTAGTTTATCAGCTCTGACTTGTCTCAGTCTTCTAGAATTTGTGACTCAGGGTTTCGCAGCACTGACGGTAGAAAATGTGAGATGTTTCGAGGTGTGTGTTCACCCCGGTCTTACCAGAATCTCCTGTTTGCTCTGGCTGGATGTGGTGCTGATGTGGATGGATGTATTTAGAATATTCAGCTTGTTCAGCTGTCACTGTTGAGCTCTGACTTGTGGTTTAATTCCTGTGACAGACAACTGAAAGAGAAGAGAAGACATATCTCTCACCCATAATGTGGAGAGTGTCTGCAGATGACGCACAGAGGCACAGTCCTTTACATATTATAGCCGACTGGCACCCTATGAGAAAAATGTCACAAACTCACTGTAGCTGCTGCAGAATGAATCTTACTGTAATGATATGATAAATTAAAGGTAAAGTTGAATAAATTCCCAAGGTTTGACTATATTGCTGTTCACAAAACATAATGAGTTACAGTACTATATAAATAATTTCAAATAATATTATAGCATTTAGAAATTACAAAAAGAATGTTGACTTCAGTGTAAAATCACTAAACTCTACCAGATATGTTAGAATACCCTATTGGGGTACTAATATTATACAGGCCGTGAACTAGTGCTGCAGAGTGTTTTCTAACGATTGAGAACTTGATAGTATTTCCCACCAGTTTACTTACTTGTACATTTTTCATGGAGTCCTCCTAAATAATGAAACACATCTCCAGCAGCTCTCATGCCACTGATGTGTAATAAGCATAATCAATGAAAAAAAAAAAAAAAAAAAAAAAAAAATCAGGTTGAATAAGTTGCTTTGAGCAGCACTGATCAATATGTTTATATTAACAATGGATTAAATGACTGTGTGTAATGTGACAGGGGTCATTTGTAGTGATGAACCCAGAATTATCATCCAACTCTTCAGTTCACTTCAAATCTCCAGGGGGATTTAGCATCTTTCAGTTCACTGTTTTAGTTTTAGACCCCACAATTTCACTGTTGTTCAGTCTCATGCCTCTATTCATGCTCATTTTTTGCAGCCACAGCCAGCAGCTGTTTTCAGCAAACATGCTTAAGGAACAAATCATACAGCAAACAGCACAAAGACAAAGTTGGTGATTAGCAGGTGAACATTGTGGAGTATTTACTGTAGCAGCTTAAGGGTCAGGTATTTCAGAGAGCAGAGTGAATATGGGACCTACAGTCGCTGGGTGGCCAGAAACATGATACAAATGGATGACACTGTTGTTGCATGTCTGGTGGATGTGTAGGGAAGCAACTGTTGTGCTAACACACTGGCCACATCATTTTGATGAAGGTGATAATGTTGTTTTCACAGATTATCCCGTTGCCTCCAAGCGGCCAAAAATAATTAATTATAAGAAACAAAATACTAATTTGACTGTATAAGAGACAAAAACAGTAAGGATAGTGTGATGAAGATGGTTTCCCACAGGGCAAAGCTCTGTATCTGTGTTGGATAGATGTGAGAACCTGGATGCTGATGCTGGAACTCCAGCGTGGGCCAGCAATATCCAATATGTGATACGTATAGAGGAGAAGCATTGATTTTTTTGTCATCCACTGAGGTGTTTCATGGACTATGGAAATAAAGCAGAGCCCGGAGGAAATGTGTGTAGAATTACTGAGACTGACATTTGTTCCAAGATGAATCATAACTGTACAAATGGAAGTAAAGGGCCGTGTGTGTGTGTGTGTGTGTGTGTGTGTGTGTGTGTGTGTGTGTGTGAGAGTGATCAAGCTGGTGGTGAAGTTGGCTCTTTTAACATGATCTTAAAATTGTGAAGAGGACTTGATGTTTGAAGTTTTTTCTGATTCTGCAGCCCAGTTGGACTTGGCCTTGTCTCCCTCTGTCTTGGACAGTGCTGGTAAGCTGCTTTTGAAGTTGTATAGCTGATGATCCTTCTTCTCTAAATGAAGCTGATCAACAGCGTGCATGTTGACTAAAAGAAAGACACATTCAAAGGATCTAGTCTTTGCACATTTGCACTGAAGACCATCAAAGCTCTGCTGATGTCCAGCAGAGCTTGACAGCAGGGCACTGCCACTGGTTAATCAGCTTCTAACAGTCATCAGAGAATAAATAGCAGTCGAACACAGTCGTGGACATAATTATTTTACATCATAGTTATGATTATCTAAGATCATATGAAAGGGAATTTTTGGTGAGGCAGAGTTAGTGATAAATGCTGATAGCAGCTGATTAGATGAGCCACCCCTCCTTATTATTTACAGTAGATTCAATCAAGCTAATATTCAACTTCAAGCCACTGAAAATACTTTGCTGATTTTAGTATTCAATCCTCTATTGGTGTTATCTGTGTTAGTGTCATTACAGTAAGTGGTTTCTATTGTGATGGTACATAAGTGTGGAGGTGAGAAGAAAACAGCACTGCCTCTATATAAAACATCAGGATGGCCTTTTCAAGCCTCCCATGATATTTACTACATCACTGCCTCCTTTTCCCAGTACATAATTACAACAGCAGTGGGAAATAATCAATTATATCATGTTTTTTCTTTCTTGGCTTCTTGCCACCTTAAGAAGAGCTTATTCTGTCATGACATCCATGTTCAGCCTGCAGAATTTACAAAGAAGCACAGTCTAATCTCTGAGTTGACCTTTTGTGTAGAGCACTGGTGACAACAGCCATAAGGATTTTTTTTTTTTAACCACCATCTTTCTTTTTATGTGGGAAAAGTATGTGGGTGTCAACAATGCCATTATAAAAGAGGACAATGCAAATCATTCACGAGATATGCCTATAGCACTTCCTGCTAACTGACTGTCAGTATTAGGGAAATGGGAGTGGGATGATGGGGTGGTGGCTGGTGGGGGTAGGGGGTTTGGGGATGGTGGGTGGTGGGGAAGGCTCTGCAGGCCATGTATTAGGTTTGAGCTTTAATCTCAGTGTGGGGCAACAAACTGAGCCCAAGGCTTTCTAAAAGACATTTCACTCTGTCTCTCTCTGTGTTTCTTTCTGTCATTCATACTGTATCTTTTAACACCACTGATGTTCCCTCATGCCAGTCATTGCTTAACCGTTTACATAATTATAGGCTCTCCCAGTGTGTGGCTGGCATCTAATGGGGGTATGAGTTAATGTGCGTGACGTTAAGTGATTTTCTTTTTTCGTAGCGTACAAATTCAAGTGAGTTCTGCCACCCACCAGCGTGTGCAGTCAGGAGTGTAAGCATACAGGCATTTTAGCATGTGCCCCCACGCACACAAACTTACAAGCACATGCATCATACGAGCGCAGAGTTATATTTCTTCCCCCCGTACACAGTGAATCATCATATAGTGAAAAATTGTTTAGTTGCAGTGTGAGTTTTTATAATCTTTGCTATGACGAGAACTTTCAGAATGTGCAGTATGTGAAAATGTCAGCTTGCTCTACTTTAGACTAAAAATGTACACAATAGCAGAAAACTACAAAGCCTCAGAGTGCCATATAAATGCTTTTGTTTAATTATCATAACACTGTGAACATCAGTTACTTTCCCAGATTTAATTACCCTGTGATTAGAAAACACACGAGGCCAGTGATGTAGACACAAAACACAGTGGCAAAGTGTGTGTGTGTGTGTGTGTGTGTGTGTGTGTGTGTGTGTGTGTGTGTGTGTGTGTGTGTGTGTGTATTTTGGGACTTTTCTTTTTACTTTTCTGGTATAAACATCACCCTTGTTGGGACCAGTTGCCATCACTGGGATGGTTTGCCCTAATGAGACAAACATCACTTCTGAAGTCCTGGTTAAGGTTTAGGATAACTTGTGTGCGGATAGTGAAAATGGACACAAAGGACAAGAGACAAGGTTAAGTGTTGCTGCCAGTTTATGAATCACTCAACAACCACTGGCCAAAATACATTTCTGATCTGCAAGAAGAATATTAACCCAGCAGATCTCTTAGATCTTTAGGACGAAGCCAACAAGTAGTGTCTTAAGTTATTATGCTGTACACGGATGGCACCAGTGATCTTAAATGCTTCTCAGCTTTATCCACCAAAATCTCTGCTGTTCTCCTTTGCCTGCCTTTTCTACCGCACTTTAAGCTCCTTTATTAAATTCGAGGGGCTTTTATTTTCCTTTTTCATGGGGTTTTAAATGTTGTTTTTATGTACTTCTTTGCTTTATGTGAATGTCATGTAAATGTGAAACATTTACAATAAGATAAATAGTGTAAGTTGCGGCTGAATTCATTTATACATAATTAGAATCACAAGAGGGAAAATTGTAGGTGTATGCTAGCTTTCATGTTGTTGCAATTCTTGGGCTCAGCACACTGGACTTGATAACATGTGAAACAATTGAGATGCCAAGGACAAGCCGCTCTCTCATTTCTGTTGTTTTATTGTGAAGGCCATGGAATCTCTTCTCTCAGCTGGAGGTCTGGTGTCCTTGATAAACTATTGCCTGTCCTTCCCTGACCCATTCACCAGCTGCTCTCCCCTGTTTCACAGTCTCCAAATACCTCTATCAGACATATGGTATCCAAAAATACCATCTTTGTCAATCTTACAACCCTTGCCTGTACGGAAAAAAATAGTTTGACTGGATTCACAGCGCATAACCAACACTATTTTTGTGGATCAACATAATGTAAGACATGTACTCAGTCATCTGCTTACCGAACTACTGAGTGTTAATACGTGTAACATGTATGTAACATGTTTGGTATGATGTCTGGTTACTCACTCACACATTCATCCTTCATCCTAAAGCCATTCACCAGTGAGCGAGACACACAACAACACGCTATGCTGGTGTGAATTTAACACTGAGCTTAAGATCATAGGATCTGTTGGCCTACAGGACAGAATAACAACAGAGCAGTAACTCAGGTTCAAAACCTGGAGTTACAATCGGAATAAGAGATCTAAGCAGCATCATGTGAAAATGTTAATTCTTTCTGACACAGGTACACAGACGGTGTACATACTCTTGCAAACCCTGTTTTTAACTTAACTCCCCCCAAAAAAATCTAACATGAGGATTTTCATTACTTTAGTGAAATAGAATCTCTGAAAAATATTTCGGTTGTAATCTAAGTTTCTCTGTTGATTATTTTGGTATCCGGTCTGGCAGTGTGTGCGTGTTAGTGCACGTGAGTCCCTCCTGTTAAACAGTTTGCCCTCTCCACATTTCTAAACACACAGGGACCGCCCACAGGTGAGAAGGCACAGAGCAGCGTTCAGGTGAAAACGACCTGCCAGAATTTCCTCCACTGAAGAACCCACATCTTCTGTCTAAAAAGGCCCCAACAAAGAAACGGATAAGAGCAGAGCACAGGCGGACTGACCATGGGGACTCATTGACTCGGAACTGGCTTTTCTTCTCCTCGATGCGTAAGTAACTTGATGGCTACATGATGTTACGTGTATATTTTCATTAGTGACCAGCTACAGAAGGCCTGATAACGCTAGCTAACTTGATGTTACCAATATTATGAATGTCTTCTGCAAATGTTGCTATTGCTAGCTGGCTAACTACTAGCATTGCTTCGGAGTATATCACGGCAATGCTAGCGTGGGCTAACGGTTGTGGCTGGATTGATTTTTGCCGGCTCTCACCGGGTAATTTTATTCAGTTGTGCTTGTTGTGTGTTTAGTGGCTGCTTTCACTGGGCTTCGTTTGCACCTTGCTGACTGAGAATGTGAAGTGAGGCCAGAGGTGTTGCTGGCGAGAAATTGGTCTGGTCTAGTGTGACATCAAGTAGCAGTCATGGTTGTTTACAGAACCTTTGAGACAGAGCAATCAAAACAATGATGCAGATTTGTGAAGAACTGTTGCTGTTGTGTATAGTTTTGTTATGAAGGTGAGCAAATGGTTTGATTTATAATTAATTGGATTTTTTATTGGTTTTTTTTTTTTGTTCTGAAAGCTATTGTGTGACCTTCTGGCACAGAATTACAGAATTTGAATAATTGAGTTTTATGTTCAATTTGTAAACTCAACAAAATAAGAGCTAGTGACCAAACCTACTTAAAAAAGAAGTAAACATGGTGTATTGTTATAAATATATCAAGACAATCAGCAAGAAGGATAGAAACTAAAACGCCACAACTGCTAGGCTACAAGTAGGAAATTGAAAACTTCTGTGTTTGTGTCCTGTGAGTGGTTGTAGGCGTTGCCCTTGCTGATGTCCTACCTAACCTCCACATTAAGGTGTCTTATTCTGTTGTGTTCAGGACACTGTCAAGCTGTGACCCCGTCAGAGATTCTATGCAGCCTGTTCGTTCTGCTCTGTTCAATTTCATCCTGTATCCTGTGTCATATTGTGTCTTTCATTTTCTGTTTTGTTAAATTACCCACTCTCCACCTGTTGTACTGGAGGACGGCGCCCACTCAAGATTTAAAAATGAAACGCTGACCTTCAGACTGCTCTCTTCTCCTGCTCACATTTGAAAATCAACCAAAGTGGGGTGGAAGAGTGGGAGGGTCTCAAGGTCTCAAGTGTGGCTTTGTATAAGGTTAGCTTAGTGGCACCCTCATCTGGTTTTCTAACACACTGGAGAGATGCACGGCGAGCTGAACCCTCCTGTCCGTTGCTCGGGGCTAGACTAGCCGTTTTAGGCTCCAAGCTATTACCTCATCTCTGGTTCGTACCGATCATTGTCATTAAACTGTTTGCAATGGCAATAATAACAATGGCAGCTCTTCAAGAGATTAGCATAGATGCTGTGTAGCATCAGTTATGTCTGAACTGGAGATTATTTCCTCATTGAAAGAAGAGCAAAGAACAGAACTGAAGGCTTTTTCTCGTTGGAAAATATGTTTTCACTCTTCTCCTGACTGGCCTCAGTTTAGGAGTTTGATTTACCAACTGGCTCTGCTGATAGTGAGAAAAATGGGATGGATGCAGAATGTGAGTGGTTGAAGGTAGCCCGTGATTGACAGTGATAGATGGTTCATCCAATCACCTGCCAAGTATGTTTCTGAAAGTGTCTGCCCTTTTCTAAACAGTTTCCAGTGAAGCCTTCCCAGATGGTTCTGAGTAACAAACCATCTGGCACATCAGGATACATATTTCCATATATTAATTAATACTTGAGGATCATACATACCTGGCTTTTACCATACATTTTACTAACATCTGTAGTAACACTTAGTTCTGATACAACTTTCACTCAGTGATGTTGGAAAGTTGTAGCAGAATCTCCTTAGATACCCTCTTCTACTGCTCCAAACTCCAACTCCAAACAACAAAGCAAAGACCAGCTTCAAGTCACCAAGCTGCAAAAATAAAATAAATCATACAATATTAAAAAGAACAGGGAGGGAAAAAAAAAAGCCCAAAAATCCAAAAGAAAAGAACATATAAAATAAAAAAGCTGCTGATGCTCTCAGGGGGTTCAGAAAGTCACAGCTGTATTCATGCGAACAAAATCAGATAGAACAAGAAAAAAGAAAGATATAGAGTGAGGGGATCTGTAAGGCTCATTTGTCATCTTTCTCAGGACTACTGATGACTCCAGCCATGATTTATCATTCATAGGCATAGACGTAGGCAGAGCTAATTTGAACTTAAGGTAGCAATGTCTAAACTCTAACGATGTCAAACTCTTGATCTCTCGCTTTGTGAATAAAGTTTACATCATGTTCGACCAGGCAGTCAGTCAGTCAGGGAGAAAGAGGCGAAGGTGATTACACGGCCGCAGTTTCAAAGAGTCTGTTTTTTTCCCCCTTCTTTATGCAGAGATGTCATTCTGGTTATCTGGCAGAGTGTGCAACAGGATTATGGCCAATAGCTAATGAGCTATTTAGTGCTGGCATCGCTGCCAGGAGCGATAGTCCTGCTGGACATTCAATTTGTACCCTCATGTTGTACAAACACACGTACAACTATGTGCATATGAAAGCACAATAATCGAAAATAAAAAAAAAAGGTGAAATTCTCAAATCTGAAACAGACTTGGAACACTTGACATTTAATATGATATAGATGGTAAGGGTGGAACTGTTCATGACTGTTCATGTTTTTGCATTTCGCTGTTTTTTTTATTCATCACTGCACGTGTGGCAGATGAAATAATATCAAAAGGGCTAAAATACAGTGCATTCAGAAAGTATTCAGGCCAACAGATCTTTTTATTCATCAGTCTACATTCAGTGAACCATAATGACAAAGAGAAAACAGAACTTTAGAAATCTTTCACAAAAAAGGAAAAACTGAAACATCATATTGATCTAATGATTCAGATGACATTTGAAATTTGGTTCAGGTGCCTTCCCTCTTTCTCTTGATCGTGTTTGAGACTCATTTTCACGTCTGTAGCAAGGACACTTGCTTTTTGTCCCTTTGCACCCCCCTGCACTGGGTGTAAGATAAGAAATGAGTTCTTATGTTTATAATGTCAACCTAACATTAGTGGTAAAAGCATGGCTTTTGTGCTTTGTGATGACGGAGCAGGGTGTTCAAAAACAGACACAATCTGAAGACAGTGTGTGTTGTAACTCCTTAACATTAAATACTTGTCTTCTCATGGAACAATTTGTGTTAGTTTGCGTGAATGTGCACTTGCTAAAGACACCATTTGTACTTTAGTTTGGTTTTGTAATGTAAAGCAGTGCGGTTGTATACATCACTAAGTGGTTTATTTGTATGTTTTCTGCATTAGACTCATGCATGTTGCATGGTTGTTTGTCAGACAAATCCAAGTGGTGATGATAGTGTAACTGAAAAACTGTTTCTGTAGCAGCCCAATTAAGTGATTCAGACTGATAAGGTGAGTTTACAGTTTTTTTTCACCCAGTGATCCTGCCTTGTACAGCTCTGAAAGAATACCAGTTATATCTGCTCACTCAGCAAAGCTGCAGCACCACTCCAGCCGCTGCCCTTGAGCAGCTCCTCTATTCCTTCTGCTACAATTACTATCCCAAACTTCCCCTCCAGAGTCAAGCAAGGCGAGCCGACCTGACGACTCTTGAGGACATTGATTGCTTAAGTAAGTGAGACATCTACACAGTAACTCGGTGGCCTTGCTGACCAAGGATCATAGCCATCTCTCTGCCAGACCATCCGACTTCATTATCCAGAAGCCGGAGAGACACATCGAGGCCTTAACTGGGTCTCAGGAGACACGCAAGCTGGCAAATCACCTCCATCTCAGTGTTTGATACTCTACTTTATCCTTTGCTTTCTCTCTGTTCTCACCTGTTCCTAGCCTGATGCTTTCTGATCTCCTGGCTGGACAGTGTAGGAGAAGGGCAGTGAGAGAAACACGGATAGGTGGCAGAAGGCTGAGAGAAAAAAAAAAAAAAGGCAGGAGGAGGCTGAAAAAGAGGGAGCTCGATGTAACATCCCTTTTTGTATGTTACTAGATGAGCAGACCGCTAGATGAAAAGGGTATATTTTGCACTCTTTGTGTGTCTCTCATTTGCCTCCCTCTCTAGCATTCTCTTTACCTCATGCTCATTACCACAGTGCCTTTTATCAACAGTGCATATGAATTTAGCTCCATGTCTGTCTCCTTCTTTCCAATTCTTTTTTATTCATAACTCTTTTCGTACGCCTCCTCTGTGGGTGAGGATGACAGAAGCAGAGAATCATAGGCTCCCGACAGCCTTCTGCAGTCCTCTGATTCATCCCTGCTGCTTTCTGATCACAAGGGGAGAACAACAATCACCTGCAAGAAAAAGAGCTTAAATGTTCACACTTACCCTGCACTGAATCTGATGGTTGCTACAGATAGCAAAGAAGCAATACTTTAAGAGATCTATTCTATGAATTGGATTTGATTAGGCTACACTTTATCACCAGATCGCTTGTAAAACTAAGACACATTTCTAAGGGAACTTGGCAATAAAGTTTGATAAAATCTATTCTATTTTTACATAATGTGTTCTATTCTGTTTCTGTCAATTAGACCTTATTCATTCTCTGTGATGCAAAACAAATTTCAGAAGAAATAGCTAGCAGCTCTGTGAGGCTGTATCTGGGCCCAGCGGTGCTTTGAGCAACTATCAAAGGTTAGCATACTAATAATTGGGGGCAGCAGAGGGGAATGTCAGTTAGTTTTCTCAGGTATTTGGTCATAAGCCAAAACGGTCATAAAATGGAAGTGGAGTGACGATGGCGCTAGATGGGAAGTGTAAGGATCACCAACATTATCACAGTTCATTCTACAACATGAGAGTGTATACCTGACATTTCACTTTGAAACACAAATCTCATGGTTACCCTAGAGGAAAATTGGGTCATTCAGATTCATCATCTGGAAATTTGTACAAAATTTCATGACAATCCATCCAATAGCTGTTAAGATGTTTTAGTCTGGACCAAAGCAGTGAACCAGCAGACAGGCTGACAGAATAGTTAATAAAAATGCTTCATATATTGTAGTTTTTAATACCCCGTTGTAAGCATAAATGTTCAGTGTGCATCTTACTTGATATCTACATTATATTGCTGAAAGCAATCTTGTTAAATTTGTAGACTAATAAATAGAATTATAATCTATCAAAATCAACATGAGGATTTTTTTAAATCGGCATTTGGCAGCACACAGTTTTAACTATCATAGGGACAGTTCTGTACTACTCGTATTACTGTTGTATGAAGTTAAAAGCCTCTCTTGCTTCTGCTTCCAAGAGAGCCGGTTAAATCACAGAGTGCAGCAGAAACTGGGAGCCTGCAGCTGTTTTGGAAAATTATACTATGGTGGAACGCCATTAACTGTTGAATTTTCAATTTTTGCTACCACTGGGAAATAGAATGAGCTCTAAGATAGATTTCTAGCTGATTGGCATTAACTATGTGATGCAGAAGTTCAGTTTTGTTATGTAGACAAGCAGACACAGAGAGGAATATTGGAAAAAATGGGGGAATCATTTTCATGTTGCTTAATAACTGCATAGGAATATTAAATTCCGCAACACCCATACATCACAACTTCAGCCAGTCTCTCTCTGTTTTTCTGATTTAGGAGACTCTCTGCCCCCTAGCGGTCAAAAAATTATTTGATGCAGCTTTAAGATTAGTACATGTCAAAGATTTATGACGTGCGCGCGCACACACACACACACACACACACACACACACACACACACACACACACACACACACACACACACACACACACACACACACACACACCTCACAAAAACAACCATACTACATTCTACAATACTGGAAACCCTGTTCATGGTTTTGCTGTAGCCTAGCAGCTGTGATAGCAGCAGAGGAGTGTGGAAGTGGGTGCATATTTTCTGACACTGACCTTTGACAGATTTTAGCTGTTTGTTGCTGTGTGATTCCAAAAAGACTTGATTCTGACAGAGCAAACTCTGTTTGTACCCCACCCAATATTGTTCGGCGAACCTCTTGATTTTAGAAATGCTACTTGCCACCTCTTCCTCTGTGTGGTTATTTTTTGATGTTGTAGTATGCTCGACTTCATTTTTATTGTCTAATTTGATGCCATCCCCACACATAGATATCCACAGTCTCTCACACACAGCGCAGTCTCTCAGCCATATTGCTGAAGTGCTACCTACCTATGAATGATCTGCGCGACAGCTATAATCCTCTCACTTCTCCTTCTCAACTGAAGGATCTCTCATTCACTCCCCTTTTCAAGTTGTTTTTTCCCTCCAGATGGGAAATCACCTGCTTTTCTAGAAAAGATAATCACATAGCTGCTGGCAGCAGTGCGTCTTGCTTTGCAAAGAATTCTTCCAAATTTCTCCACTTTGGCCTAAGTTACAACATGTTTAACTAAGCTTGAAATAGACATCATTATAGTGTGAGATATGTCTTATACCAGTGTTTACACTTCACAAAAAGTTCTTGTTCCACCTGCCTTCATCCTCCTACATGCAATGATGCATTTGAGATGTACAGTTTTCAGATGTAACTCGGAAAAAATGGAGACTGTCCTCGACATTAAACACAGCATTGATCACTTGTTCAAATGCCTATAATGACAGATTGTATGTTAAGCTTCACCTGATCACGACTTCTTGTACTTTCGTGTCTAAACCTAACCAAACCTTTATCATAGCAGTGGAGAACAGTCATATGACTTAATTTTGTAGCAGTCATTTGTAACAGTTTTGGGAGGCACTGAAAAATGATGTTGACGTGCAGATAGCAGCATCAGATCAGCAAATGCTCCTACAGGCTTCAAATGGTTGGTGTTTAGTGCTCATGCTAACACGCTAATATTAAGCAGGTATAATGTTTCATCTTAGTTCATGTTCATCATCATAGTGGTGTTAGCATGCCCTCAAAACTAAGTACCACTGAGGCTGATGGGAATGTTTAACAGGTAGCAGAAAAAAACAAAGAAAAGCAAAGTATTGGACGAACTGAAATTTGGACCTGATGTTGGTGCTAGATGCAAAGTTCAGGGAAAGTTATAACAATTCATCCTGAGGGGAACCTGAAGGTTTGTGCCAAATTTCATGACAGTTGTCACAAAAGTGATTCACCCTAACAGATGGATCATCAGGATTCACCCTCGCGGCACCACAGCATGTCATGGCAATCTATCCAATAATTGAAAAGACAGTTAAACTCATGGTACATAAGAGGAAAAGTCAGGGGAACTCCAAAGGATAAATCTGCAAATATTCAAAATACTTTCTCTATTAATATTACTTGGTGTATGAGTGAATAAGTAAATGAATGTTCTAAATTGATTGATATTCAAGGAATCAGCAACTTTGAAAAAAAAACAAAAAAATCAAATTAATAATATAACTATACTATATAACTGTTTCTGCAAAGTCACCTAATATCACAGTTAAAATATCCAGTTGAAAGCAAAGCTCCATTGCATTACACATCTTTTGAACCTTCCTACAAAAGGCTGACACAACATGAAACAAAAATGAATCATCCGACCCAGCGATACCCCAAACCTTTAACAATTTCCTAAAATTATAAATCATTTTTTAACTGAAACTGAATTTTTAACTGTTGTTTTTCACACTAACATGAACACTTGTTGCCACAGTATATGACAAGCAAAGGTGTCCTATCATTTTTTATAAGTACTATATGGAATAACTTTCCATTTTTTCTCCATCTTATATTTCTTCTGGCAGGCTGGCATACAATCAACTTAGTCATCATGCTGTTAATATTTTGCTTCCAATCTCTTCCTAAGGCAGAAATCAATTGTTTATATGAGTTTGTGGAACAGATCGTTCCACAAATTTCAATAAACTGGGTATACTTCATAAGTTTCCCATCTTCCCACACAATGTCATTTATAAACCAAACACTTTGATCACAAACATTCTTCCAAAATATTAGTTTCCCATCAATTAATATGTTTGAGTTTAACCATATTAATTGCTGTAGAACTTTCTGGAGGATGAAGCTGAAAGCACAGCCAGAATTGAATTGTTTCTTTTAAAGATGACGACACATTTTCAATCAAGTTATTCACAAAAATGTGTGTGAGTATCGTGAATAGTGAATCTGCAGGAAAGGCTATAGTCTGCCTTGAGAAAAATAGACGAGTGCTCTCCAGTAACCTATGTGAATACCAGTCTTCAAGTATAATATTTGAACAAAGGAGGCTTTGAAAGAATAACATAAGTCCTCCAGATTTAATAGTTTAAAACCATCATGTTCAGAATTATTGTAAAAAACTCCCTTCTCTGTTTTTTTTACTCAAAGAAATTAAAAAATCTTTTGTTCATATTACATGAAGACATAAATAGATACATAAACTGCAGTACAACCAAGAAATTCACCATTTTACTAAATGATAATGTTTTCCCTTCCATGGTTGTAAAATCTTATCTTTCTCAACCTATTATTGTAATTTATTGTACAAAGGTCTTCAGAATTCTCTGGAATCACGATACATAAAACGTTAACTGGCAGCACACTTTTTAAGCTTTTAAACCAAAACAGCCAAACACCTACAGGTGATTGAGATACTGCCATCTACAGTATTATGTAACTGTTCATTTGTCTTCATTATTTTGTGATTGATCTACCAGTAAGTGTTTGGATTTGGCATTTTCACTGTCAGCTTCATGAGTATGTCTGTCTTCCAGATCATATGTGGGCCTGTTAGACTTTAGAGTCTGTTCCAAATATCTTTGTGCATTGTTTGTTGAACATTTCCAGCAGCACATACAGACATTTTTGATGTCATATCAGTTGTACACTGCATGTTAAGGAAGAGTCATTATACAGTATCATATGTCAAGATACAGTTGTGCAGACTTTAATGGAAAGTGGATGCACTGGGTTTAAGAAAAGAATGCAAAATGGTAGAAATGAATGGAGGCGTAAGTTTGTACTCATTTAGAGGAGTCGGAGGAAACCCAACAATTCTCAGCTGCACAGCTCAGAAGTTACATAGCTTACCATGTCTCTGCCCATCACTTGTTTGGATCCAAATTGCACACAAGTCGATAAGTATAGCCTTCAAAACCAGAGTCCTGGAATGATCTCTGTATCATTACTTGTCACACACACACACACACACACACGCACGCACACGCACGGGCACACACACACACACATGCACACAAACGTATTTTATTAGGAGGACTGTAGCAGAAGTGACCGACTAACAAAACCCGGGCTCTGCGGTCTATTATTTTTACAGCTCTCATAACCCGTCCACCACAGAGCCATCATTCTAGGTTAGATCCCCCATTAACAGCTGTGACTTCACATCAAAAATGTCATCCCCTGTGATATCATAACCTCTCCACCATAAAGGTTTACAATCCCCCGAATTCAGGTCATGTTTAATGATAAAAAATGTTGAGTAAAGGAAGGGGGGCATAGATTTAAATAAATCAATGAAAATTCTGTCTTGGAGTTTGAATGTGTTTTGTGAGCAATCTGTTGGAACCAGTGCTACAGTCTGACAGCAGCGGGGGGAAGCTGTGGCTTTTGATCTCCACTATGAGGGTGATACAGCGCTGTTGCCAAATTGGTTCCCTCGCATGGTTGCATGTTGCCAACTGAAGTCAGTGGCTGACAGCAGTCCTCTAAATACCCACTCAGAGACCATTTCCTACTCACGTAGTGGTTCCTGTTGTTCCAGTATACGGTAGATTAGTGTCCATCCATCCACAGCTCATCTCTGCATAAACATGAACGTTGTGGCGTCATTCAGAGGGTGTGAATAGTGCTGAGTTCATGTAGCTAATCAATGGATGTATTGTAGACGGCACAAACAGAAAAGATATGTAGTGTGTTGTAACAGTCGAAATTGTGAAATGTGCAACCTAGATATGGGAGGGGTTGCGTCATCTGCCTGCACTTTGTTTTCTTTCAGTTGAGCGTACACCTTGACGGAAGTGGATGCCTGTTAATGAGCTCCGTATTCGTTAAGCTCCTCAACTCAAGAGTAACGTTTAGGGAACGTGTGGTTTCTGTTTTGTTCCTGTATGATAAGATAGAGCCGTCTAACCGGGCATGGTAAGGTTGAAGTGTAGTAAGTTAATAAACGGACCCAAACTGTTACAGTATGTAACAACAACCACAACCCAGATTTGGTTTACAAATTTAAAACATGGGTAATTAGACTCCTCTACTTGTAAATTCAGAAGGTTCACTATTTGTTGAACTTGATGTAAATTGCTGAAATATTAATTATAATTAGGGGGGGAGCTAATTGTTGGTCAGATATGAATGAACCCCCCCCCTCACACACACACACACACACACACACACACACACACACACACACACACACACACACACACACACACACACACACTAACATGCATTAACCTGAAAGCAGAGAAGCATTCAGGCCTGACCTCCAGCAGCCAGCCCTCTAACCCAGAGGCTAATTATAAACCTCATTATGTTCTCTCAGTCCTGTTCCCTCATCACATTAATTCTGCTATGTGTTCGGACGGACTGGGGACTGATGATGACGAGCACAGGAGAACAGAGACGAGCCTTGTCTATAGACACGGTTCATACTTTAACAGACCTCGAACTCGACTCTCTTTACTTTTACGGTTCAACCTTTGGATTATAGACACTGAACTTAACTGTCAGTCACTTGTTTTGCCCTCGGAGCACAAAAAGGTATTGTTTCTGCTTCAAGAACAGCTGCAGATGGTCATGCAGCCGTCCAAACTGCATTAATATGCGAGAAAAATCAGTTGGAGGAACAGGTTTTGCATTAGTTTAACAGATTACATGCAAGTAGAAGGACACCATTTGATACAGTTATACTGAGGTCACATGGCAGGACAAAGAGGCCGATTAGGAAGTGCAACTGACAGAGTGGGTTGAGAACACATGGATATCGATTTTCAGGAAGGCAGAAAGCAGCGTGATGCCATTAAACATCAACATCCTTATTAACAATATAGATCCATGTAGCACCTGTCTCCTGTCTGTGTGTGTGTCTCTCTCTCTCTCTGTGTTTCTCCCACACATACATGCACACTCGCACACGCAGTGGAGGACTGATCTGACACAACAGCAGTGGTAGCAGGCCACTTGCTGATTCAGTGTGAGGAAGCAACAAACTGAAATACATGCTATATTGTCTTCTGAATGCGAGTCGTACAGCCCAGTCATCTTAGTATTACTGCAGTACTTTGCAGTGTGCTCAGGAGAGGTCAATGCTTTACTACGCCAACAGTTTCTTCAGGTGTCCAATACAGTCATCTGATAAATTAAAAGTGAAGGGTCAGTTCATGCGTATTATAAATAAATATTTTCCCACTACTTCCAAGTGGTACCCAGCCAGCCATTTGGTTTCCATTTTTATCTGCTTCAGCTTAGAGTTAACATCTCTGCGACCACCCCCGTATAAAGGAGGTGAATAAAATTTTATTTGTGGTTCACAATGTATTGAAACGGCACCTTGACCAGAAACGATATCTGTGCTGCTCTGGATAATCCGCAAGCCTCTTGATAAAAGCCTCAAGGATTTCTTATTCACAAACTCTCCCATAGTCTGATCTGAATACTGAACTACATCTTAAACCACTCAAAACTCATGGTAATCTTCCTTGACAAATCTTTGCATATGTCAACACAGATTATACGTATTCTATAATGATTGGCCCCTTCAAGAAAACTATCTGATTAAATAATCCATTTTAATGACTCGGGGTGGCAGGGTGGCCCAGTGGTAAGCAATGCCCCCTCCCCAGCAAGAAGAACCTGAGTATAAACTCAATCTGGCAGGCTGAGTCCTTTTCAGCCTGTGGTGTGCAGCATTAATGGCTAGGACATTGATGGTGATGAAAATAACAAAGGTAATGATAAAGTTTCTTGACATAATAATGTTAAATCTGTAAAATCTTTAAAGCACAAAGTGCATTGATTGATTGGAAACAGTCTCATTAAGAGTCTCATTATCCTTTTATAAAAGTATAGTTTGCTTGTAATTAGCTAAAGGTAAATATAATATGTGTTCTTTCCCTATTTTATCCCTGATCTTCATCATTTTGTTTACAAAGCAACAGACAACCTGTTTCTGGCTGCAGGCTGGTCCACAGTTTGACATTTCTGAAAATAAATCTCAATCTGGCTCCTGTACCAAAATGAAAACTGTAATTTGTCTTTGACTGCGTGGTCCATTTGGCATGGGGGTCACTTGTAACGGCTTAAAAAGGAAGGTTTTTTAGCTGCTGAAATAGGAGCTTTCTGTCTGCGTTCACGTCATGACACTCCTAAAACATTTGTTCATTTCACCAGTGTACACACTGGTGTTAAAGCTTTTTTTAATAGCTCACCCTACTGTACGGCAAAGGTTCATTTGTTAAACAAACATGCTGTTCAATTTTGTGTGTGTGTGTGTGTGTGTGTGTGTGTGTGTGTTCATCATGGCAAAGTGTCGTACTGGTAGCGGGAACTGCCACAGAGGTTTTGAGTTCTTTGGCAGGTGTTTAAGTCTGTGGACAGATTTTGTCGGCGTGATAGTGCCACAGCTGTGCACAATGCAGTCATGAAACTTTACAGGTGTGTAATTGAGATCAAACTGAAGGCTGAATTCAAAGATTAGTCCATGTGATCCAACCCTACCGTTCTGAAAACTCATGTAATAACATAGTTATAACAGCTGAGTACTTATGGAACGTCAGCATGTTGACTGCTGTGATCCCATCTCTAGTTTGTGATCATTTTCAATCATATGCACCAGGAGTTCAAACACTTTCATATGGAGAACATCAGAAAACAAGCCAGAATACATTTAACAAATTTCATGGTGTCATTTTTGCATATTTATTGACTAAAAATGTTTCTTGCTGTTCACAGAGGCAATCATCTAAAAAAAAAAAAAAAAAAGCTAATAAATTGTGGAATCTTGCCCAGAATGATTAATTGATAAAGGATTCCTGACTCTTGATAATTATGACTGTGATATAAAACTATATTCACTTTAATCATTAGTAATTTGTACTTGTAATTACTGCCACTTACAGTCACAGGTCAATTATATTGTAATTTAATATAATAAGACCATCAATCCATCTTTGCCTGTCAGTGAAATGTCAAAAAGAAAGTGAAAACTGTCCTCTGGACTGTTACTGTGAAGGCAAAGATGTTTGATGTTTATTCCAGTTGTCTTCTCCAGCTCTGGCATCAGGTGGGAAGACGGTGGAGATTTGAAGCCTCCTGTTGGAAGTTGGGGTTGAGGTCACCTGTTCAGTGTGCAGTTTTGTTTCTGTGTGCAACATCACATCTCGTGGTGATGCTGCTTCTTTGCTCCTGGCCTCAATCTGAATCAATGTGTTGGATAAATACCAAGGTCCCTCTCTGCTATGTTGTTGTCTACAGGTTGTTGTACAGCACACAGCTGCTTTAATGCCTCTATCAAACCATTACTTTTATCTTTATGTGTACCTTCTGTTTTCCTGAACCGAAAATGACTGTAAATCGTTTGGTCCTGCCCTAAGAGATTGTCTGGTGTCACAATGTACAGATCTGCAGGCTTTCCGCACTTCACTGAATAGACAGTGTTGCTCTGCTGTTATCTCTTAGCATGTGATCCTTTGGGTGAACCAAACATTATCACATGTTGCCAGATTTTTTTAAACTGCAATACTGTGGTCTACGCAAATCCTCTGATATTTCTCAAAAACTCTGGCCGCATATGAGATGACAGTGGGGCTCTGTTTTGTGCTTTAATCAGATTTTTATTTTATTTTTTTTCCGTTGGTCTGGTGTTTTTCTGTCAGCCTTTGTTTGCATTTTAAGTGAGACCTAATCAGGTTAACCACAGGCTTTAAAAGCTTGTTTGCTGTGCTTCTGTTCCTTGACTTTAGCCTTTGTGTTTGATAATCTTTGCCTGGTGGTGGATTCAAAGGCGGGAATCAAAAGCAAGGTTAAATCTCTCTGTGTGACATCAGAACTGAAGAAGCCATTTGGGATGAATGGTGAAACAGTTCAGTAGATTGTTTTAACCGTGACGTGGTTGCGCAACGTTTGTTAAAGGAATTGTTCAACATTTTGGGGAATACACTTTATTGCTTTTTTTTTTTTTTTTTACAAGAGTTAGATGATGTTTGAAATATAATTTTCTCATGTCTGCTAGAAAGGAGATAAACACACAGTGTATTTCCTCAAATGTCAAACTGGTCCTTTAACCATATTTTACACACTGTAGTGCATGAGACTTCTTAGCTTCTCTGGATGACTGGTCTGAAAATGAAAACCCTATAAACGATGTATAAAGTGTGTTTTGCCTTTTCCATTCATTACATTTGAATGACATAAACTTTCACTTATGCTTCACAATGTCAAATTTTTGTTTTCATTTTAACCTCTTTCTCCACATTAAACTGGTAACCTGCAAACACCTACTGTTTTAACTACAACCGCAGCTACTATTACAATTACCAGTGGGATTACTACTGTTATTTTCCTTCCAGATTGCCAAATCTTCACTGTCAGTCCCATTTCCTTAATGTTCGTAATGTAACTAAGAACGTTTGAGTTTAAATTGAGACAGCAGACAGGTTGTGTGTTGCTCTTTTTGGAGCAACACACAACCTGCCAGTGTTGGAGGGGAAAGTGAAAAGTGTGGACGTCCAATGTGCAGCAAATCACGACCCTCTCAAAGGCATGTTTTTATCCAACACCTACCTTTTTATTTAGAAGTTTGCAGTGACATGTGAATATAATTCTCAGTAAGGTTTTTATTTGTCATTCAAGTGTGACATTATGAAAAGCAGAACTCTCATGAGTTCTAAAGATCTTTTGAGCCATGACTCAAAAGTGAGCGTTTAGTAATACATGAAAAGCACAGCATTGAAGAAGAAAACAAAAATATGCTTCTATTTCTGAGCTGAACGGACTGTTGATTTTCTTGAGTGGCATGCCCTTGACTTATACATTCATCAGATCTTCCTTTCCTATAAATTACTCTTATTTTGTAGAGTCAGATTGGAATGAAGTTTGTTATTAACAAGAAACAGACTTGAAACACAGTCTCTCTGTCTAGGTTGATATCACTTAAGACTACTACAGAACAGAGAACAGATTATCCTCCAGTGTAGTTATCAGTGTTTAATACTTGTTCCCATTCTGACATAAGAACATTTCACTTTTTATCTCTTCCCTGTTGCCTTTTAAGATTTATTTTTAATGAAAACTGTGTTAGAAATAAAATGAGAAATCCTTTATCTTCCCTTCCATCTATTCTCCAGCCTTTCACACTGGTTGGAAGTTTTTGAACTTGAGTATAAGAGACTCTATAAACTCCCAAAAAGCTGTGTGTAGAAATAGTGCAAGATTATCTAGCAACTCTGCTTAAAAAATACATGGTAGGGGGCGTCGTGTAGCGTAGTGGTTTAAGCAGGCGCCCCATGTGTAGAGGCTACAGTCCTCGCTGCAGTTGGCCCCGTTTCGAATCCCGCATCGGACGGCCTTTTGCTGCATGTCATTCCCCCTCTCTCTGCCTCCCTGTTTCCTGTCACTCTCCACTGTACTGTCCATTAAAGGCCTAAAAGCCCAAAAAAATATACTTTAAAAAAAAAATACATGGTAGTCTGAGATTCCTCATTACCTCTCTGTCTTCTACACAGCACCATGACTAAAAAATACCAAATGCTTTGGCTATCCGCGTGAGTCTGGTGCATTAGCTTTTTTTTTCGCCACACTGCAAGAGAAATCAAACTTGCAATTTCCCAAACAGCCTCTAAAGACCAAAGATTATCCAGCTAATTACATATTGTCTGAGACAACAGGCAGCCATGGGAGTTCGAAAAAGGCAAAAACTCCACCACTAAGCAGGCAATTACAATTACTATCAGTTCCACAGTTTCACTGATGAGGAAGGTGATAATGGTGACAACAAAGCAGTAATCAGAACCGAAGATTGGACCCTGCAGCCACAAGGACAGTGCTAACAAGGTGCCCTGCTGAGAGACAGATACAATCCAGGTAAACAGGACAGGAAGTGTAATCAGCCACATAATGCTCTGTGTGGACCTATTGATGGCTGCAGAAGGACTGAAGTCTGATAGCTTTTAGCATCAAACAGTGAAGGAAGCTTGACTTTTTGTTTTTGTCACCTGAAAAGCACAGCAAATTCAGAGGACATGCAACCTTATGGCAGTCCCCTGTTCTGCACCCCTGTAGAAGAAAATGTTTTCACCTGAACAACAAAAGTCCAAGGGAGAGTTTTAGGTCTATCTCAAGTAATTCTGCTTCATTGTAAATGAACAAACAACACGGGACTTGATTATCTCTCACAAGCAAAATTAATCAGCCACTTATTACTTTGTAACAACTTAAATGGAAAGTAATTGAGCTTAGTATCCAAAACCTTGTGGAAAAAAGAGATAACACTGACACTAAATCACTATGGTGTACCAGATAGTCACACTATTCTGGTAAATATGAAAATATCAGTTTATGCAAGAAATAGTCATAAAGTCCATAAGAAATTAGATCAATTCAAGAAATGTTCTTATGTGTGTTCACTTATTCTCCATCAAGTCTAGGTCACCTCCTTGTGGGCTCTCTGAATGCCCAACTGGCCAACTTGTCTCCTACTACAGCACGAGGCTCTTGTGGTTCTTAACTGAATTGCTCTTGCAAAACAAAATTCCTTGCATGGAGTTGCAATAATGACTGTTTTTCATTAATGTAAATCACAACAGTACATTAGGACGGCGTAACAAGCCATTTTATATTTTGCTTAATTCCATGAATAGTTCAACTCTTGCAATTTTTTGTAGATTTTGGAAAGACAGGTTTTTCAAAATAATAGTTACACAAGAACCATGTTTTTCAAACAAATATGTTCGAAATTGTATTGAATGCATCCAAGGTTGTTCTAATTCAGTTTGATTGCAGTTGCAAGGAGGCAGCACTGGTATCCTGCTTTCATAATGAACTCTTGGTTAAAGCAGTTGGAGAATTTATGTAGACAGACTAAGTATTGATTTGCAAGATGTGATTGTGATTGCCGTTTGATGTGATGTTAGGATTTAAAGAAATATGTAGATAAATAAAATACATGACTCGATATAAATATAATCTCAAAGGTTGAAATTGAATTGAGGTTTTTGCATTAACAAAGACACAAAGGTGCGATAGAGTTAACGCTCGTCCAAAGTGGAAGTGAGCACTTGCCTCTACCTCATTATCACCACTGAAGTGCCTTTGAGCAAGGCATGAATACCCACGTATTAAAGAGCTGGTGTGAATGGTGTAACTGTGTGAGTGTGAACAGGGTGTTCCCGAGAAAGAGGGTCATACTCTCAGCGATACTTCCAGCAGAACGTCAGTTAATAAACAAGTACATTTCGAGGACACTGTCATTCCCCCTGATCAACACTAGAGGGCAGAGAGGCCAACTGCAAGTGGATGAGTGAATGGATGAGTCACTGAGTTGCCTTCTACTGTATTTCCGTGATGTTCTTTAGATCTAACTTTTGTGGTGGCATTCACTGAGAGATATGTAAATGTAACACAAAGTCAGTCCATCACAGGTGTCTACTTCAAGAAGAAGTAGAGAAACACCATTGTTTTGCTGCCCTCTCAGACTGAAAGTTTGAATCCTGCTTCACTGCTGACCACACCCAGCATCACTGAGAGGCGTAGTTGGATGTGGTCAGCAGTGTTCTTTGTTAAACATAACAAGCTAACCGGCCCGGGCCCGTCTCGTCACTTTCTGGTAGTGACTCACAGTCACCGCCAATCCTTATGACGTAGCACTGTTCAGAGGGCGTATTATAACCTCTTGTTTTGTAAGCCTGACAATGTCAAGCGACAATCACCCACACCCAAACCACGTTCGGCGGCAGAGAAGACTTACAATTATCCCCTGTAAATCACCGGAGGTCAACAAAAATGTGATTTTGAGAGGGTGTTAAATTGTGCTTCATTCAACCAATTCAGCCAAGTCAGCCTGAGAGAGCTGGCATGTCTATTAACTGGTTCGCAGGTCATGCTGGAGATAGAGTTGTGCACCATATATTTTAGTTCATTGATTCATCATGGTGCAAGATATTTTCCCCAGATAACATTTTCAATTTGCAGAAAACAAATTGTAGATTTCATAGATAGATACTGTAGATAGAGAGATACTTTGTTACATTCTAGTTGTCCTACCTTATCTGTTATTTGATTTCCCTAAACAAATTAATTTGGTCAGGTTTAAATAAAATTTTGAAATAGCGAAGCTTTTTAGGGGCATGTATGGTTAACTGATGCTAAATTTGTATCCAGTATTCCCTCATGTGGCTCAGCAACAGCCAGAAGTGTGAAAATGCAGTTTGTGCACTGAACACCATTCCACTGATGGAGAATGTGATTTCATGTCTAATTTCAGATGCCACCTTAGTGGATTTGCTGAGTATGCTACCTGACAGAGTTTCAAGAGCAGAACTCTATTTAATCAAGTGACTCACTTCACTCTGATCGCAGCATCTTGCCTCACTGATCTGTACCTCCTAATTTAATCATTCCATCCACCCCAGTGATGCAGTAGTAAATATAACACTGACCTTCAGTTGCTGATCAGGAAAAGACCCATCACTAAACATCACATACTTTAATCATTTACTTGTTACTTATTTCTTTTAAGATACAAACAGGAAATACAAATGATTATGTGCTACGTTATGTGGTCACTTGTGAAAACGTCACCGTGGGCTTGCATGATAGGTTTAATTGTATCACGGTACATAATGTCATACGTAAATATTAGATCTCATAAGATTTCAAGCAAGCTACATAAACTCCTTTCAAGAGTACCCTTTTCAAGGAACCTTGGAAATACACTATATATTTACTATATGAGCTGATGTTAATTGTCTTCAGTAATCCTCCGTTCGCTGTTCCCAATAATGCAAGGTGATGTCATACACTCACTGAGCACTTTATTAAGAACACATACTAATACTGGGTAGTTGATCCCTTCACTCTTAAAACAGCCTCAGTTTTTTGAGGCGTGGATTCCACAAGATGCTGGTAAATTGTGTTTATTTGAGTTATCCGTATGTGCATGATTTGCTGCCACACGATTGGCTGACTGGATAACTGCAAGGTGAATAGGTGTTCCTGATGAAGTGCTCAGGAGGTGTGTATCCCTTTGCAACCGAGGGCTGGAATCTCTGTATGTAATGTACTGTTAAAAATTGCATGTGCGACAGCTTTTGATTCAGCCTATCCATGTTGTTCTGAATCAAGCCGTGAAAGAGCAGTATGAAACAGAAATTACAGAGACACTCTGACTTTGCCCCTTCTGCTCCCTCCTTCTCTGTTTGCGAAGAGTCAAGGATGTACCACATTACTTTGAATTTGCAGCCCAGATGGATCAGTGGGTGGTCCAAATACACCTGAGCTCAGTGTTGTTGCTGGGGAGCTCCCGGTGAGATGAAGGACTCTTTACCGGGGGGGAAAAAAAAAAGAGCTATTGAAAGGTGGCTGACATCATGTCTACCTGCTGTAAAAGCAGACTTAGATGAGGGAGACATCTCACCTCTTTTGTGCACAGCTTCCTGCTACATGTGCATATGTATGTGTTTGTGACAACGTGTTATAACAGGTTTTCTTTCTTTTTCCTGTGCATCTGATTTTCACACGAACAAATTTAGTGCTTATCGTTATCTCTGTAACACATCCATGCTTCCCTAAAGCCTACCTGTCAGTAAAATTCACTGCAATAATGAGGAGGGCAAGTGAATACAGGAAGCATTTCCATTCACTGCGCTATGTATCTTGTAA
Organism: Seriola aureovittata; assembly: GCF_021018895.1. Lineage (NCBI taxonomy): Eukaryota > Metazoa > Chordata > Actinopteri > Carangiformes > Carangidae > Seriola > Seriola aureovittata. Next base: position 21,838,496 of record NC_079373.1, read on the forward strand.
ACAGATGACTTGATCTGCCCTGTGCTCTCTGTGACTGAATCCTCATGCCACAAGGAGTTGTTTGCATGTCATGTTTGTGTGCTTTTCCTCCCCCTACTGGCAGTGACACACAATTGCAAGCCTGTGGAGGTTTCGCCCATCACAGATCATAAACATAGCCATTTGTTACTGTAGCACTACTATAAAAAGGACATAGCTCAAGAAACAGAGTGTTGAGCCACTGCCAGCCTTATAAATACATATAGATATGTGTGAGTGAACAAGTACTCACCTAGAATGTTGTGCCCATGGAGGCAGGATGAAACATATTTAAGTCACACTCAAAATGTTTTACTCAGGATTGTTAAAGGTATCAGTATTATTATTATTATTATTATTATTATTACTATGCTCCTGTTCTTTATGTCAGATGACAACAATTTGTTAAGAACCATAACTCTTGAATAAACTTTCTGCTCATTTGTTTACTGTCTTGTCTAGCTTTTCCCTTTTTTAGGATCATGAGCAGCTGGGGCTTTTCACAGCATGTCTCATGTCACAGTCAGGGAGACACTCACATTCACACTCACCTAAAGGCAATTTAAAGACATTGATGCACATCTGCTTGTCTCGGGGCTGTCACAGGAAGATGCACATTGGTTTTTAATTACTGGTCCTTATGATTTCTTTGTCAAAGTTATTAAAGTTTTTACTTGACATATTAATCACTGAAGCAACCACCAAATATCAAAATTATACAAGCTGAATTCGAAGTCCTTGCATAATATCATGTCTGCAAGTTATTTTTGACTCTTTTGAACAGGAAGGGGAAATGAAAAAGTTACTCTCCATGCAGCCTCCAACATCACCCTCATTAAAGAGTATTTTGATCTGTTGGGAAATATACTCATTTGCTTTCTTGCAGAGACTTAAATGCAAATATTGATAACACTCTCTCATGTTTGCTTGAAGCTACCACCTGCAGCTAGTTAGCACAAAGAAACAGGGGGAGACAGCTAGCCTGGATTCTGTCTGACGGTAACAACATCCACCTATCAACTGGAGTCTTACCATCATTGTGAGGTTGCCAGAGATTTTTTTTTTAACCATTGGACAGAGCCAGCTGTTCATGGCATGAAATTGGCATCAATCCTTTTAGCAAAAAGAGTGAGAGAGAAGAGTTTTTCCCAAAACGTTGAACTATAATAAATTTCAAAGGGTAGTAGATAGTTAGTTCATGCCTGTTGTCCCATCATAAGATTATGGAATAATCTATGATATAATATAACAAACAACTAGTTGATCATCCACAAACTCCACACTCTCGACTGTTGACCAAAGTATCCTTGGTTCAGGTCCTACCATATATAATTAGGCTACAGGTGAGTTTTCTTAGGTACTGTGCCCTCATCTTGCAAATTAATGCAGCTTCCAATGTGATATTTCAGAAAAACAAATATGATATATTTACATATATCATACATTGAATTTCCATATTTGAAATATGTATACATATTAAACAAAAACAAACATGTAAAAATTCAATATTAAGCCTATTAGAAATTCCATTTCACATGTACATGGACTTTTCATCAGAGCCACAGAGATTAAAGTGACAGATTTTATCTTCTCTGGCATTAAACATGCTTGTGTGGCTTCATACACAGAAGCAACGTAAAAACCCTTCTCCATGGAAAATAACCATATCTGCTGCGATTAGGCCAGTAAGAACATTCAATAAAATCATACAGTTTATGTTTAAGAGTATGCGCTCCATCTGTCACAACAAAGTGACTGCATCACTGTGTTTGTCAGAATTTATTTTCTGTCCATATTTCTCCTTTTACAAACCAGTGGTTGTTGTGACACCAATGTTTGTCCACTTGGCAGAGCTGATGTTTAGACACTATAATCAAGCTACTGGGGTGAGACTGATAGAAATGACTCAGTAATGATAACAAGAATTAAATAAGGGGAGTCAACCAGAGCTGCCTTTAATTGTGAATCGTAAATTTCACAAGGGCAATCGAAGACGTGTTCCCACAGAACATAGACACACCTGCTCATGGCTGGCTATAATATCCAGGCAGTTGAATTTAATGGTGTCGGGCATGGCCACATTTCGGCACGAGGAAAGTGGGAATAAATTAAAGAAAAGAAAGCATTATGATTGAAGAGGAGTGCAGAAAAAAGAGCAATTATTTAACTGGGATAACAGCTCTGCTGAGGATCCACAGTGTTCATCTTGTCAGTTTTTACTGCTATGGGAGTGTCAGGCTGAGGGTGTTCTGTAGCACATGCATACGTGCATATTTGTGTATGCTTTTGAGCTGCTAAAGAATGCAAGCTAAAGAGTTGTTTTGACAGTGAAGCTGAGCTTAGAGGAATAACATTCAGCCTGCATGTCAGGGATCGCTCTTAATTACCTTCAATCTGAGCACCACTGTTTGTCTCACAGACTAATGACTTAGATGCGGATTAACCACTTGGCACTGTGCTAATTAGCCCACTAGCACTCCCTGGGCATCCCAATGTGAGCGTAAGACAAAAAGCCATCAACCAGGGGAAGGCATTATGCGCTTCTCCTCTGCTCCATCCAGCCTCTGACAGGAGAGAGTGTGGTGGGTTTGTTTGCAGGGAGGTCACTCAGGCATGTTGGGGTGGAGGCTGAGGAACATTTAGTAATCAAAGCACAGCATGTATGAGTGTGTTCAGTGGTGGAAGATGCACTCAGGTCCAATGCATTAATGTAAAAACACTTAATTAGTATGCATTCAAAATCCTACTTAAGTAAAAGTACAGAAGTATTATCAGTAAAATTGAAGTCAAGTACTTGCTCTGCAGTAAAAAAAGGTCCCTGTGGCTGATGTATTATAATATACCAACTTTATTAACTGGTAACTATATGTTACCATATGATGCATTACTGTTGGAGTTAGTTTAAGCAGAACTACTTTATACTTATTGTATGAAATGTGCTATATATGAATGAAGTGCATTTGTTGTTCTTATAGCTATTTTAACTGAGTTTTCAGCCCTGTAGTGAACCAAGATGGAGTCTAATGATCTAATCCAGCACGATTATAATTAAACATCAGTTTGTTCAACAACGATTCAATGCTGCAAATACTGTGGTTTTTATTTTACTTGAATTCTCTTTGAATAGAAACTATTAAAGGACTCAATGAAATGAATCATCTGTGCTCACTTAGCAATTAGCAGAATTACTTGGTCCGGCATGATGGCTTGCATCGGTGCATTTGATTTTCATGTCTGTATTTGTAAATTCTCTTTCTCTGCTCAGAGTCAGTTGATATCAGGAACTCATATTAGAGTTTTCTAATGAAGCACTGATGATAACTTTTGCCAGAATCAATCAGTATAATTACAAATATTTTTATATTTTCTTGTATTATCCCTGGGTCTTTCATCCCATATCAACAGCTGCCTGAAATCTGCAAACTGTTAACATTCTCTGAATCATATCATCTAAACATAACAGAATTAACATAAGCAAGATTGTCCCATATTGTTCTACTTCAGAAAAAAGATTAAGAGAGAAAGAATAACATTTCCTTTTTCCCGTTCAGTTCTTTATTTCTGTATTAAATTGTAATTTATTTAATTATTGCTGTGCTGTAGTCTAAACCTCAGGAAAGCCTATGGATTAAGCATCATAATTAAGCAATCCCAATAAAAACCACTTCATCCACTCAGAATAGTTAGAGCCAAAGATCAAAACTGTGGGGCTTAATCAAGCAATCATGTTTTTCTTTATATATATATATATATATATATATATATATATATATTCTTTTTTTTTTTTAATTAATTTGCGTACTATTTTTCTGTCTAAAAGAACAGGCCATTTCTATTTTCATATCTTCCAATTAGTCTGTTCAGGTAGCAGTACACAGACTTGTGAGTGATAGGTAGTTGGCTCTTGTTGTGAGACATTAGTGTTTCTTGCAGAGAGAAACTGGCAAACACAGATGAACATGAATAATTCCTATTATTCACACTGCCAATATGTAGCGCTTTGGGGGCAGTGTAGCTGTTTTAACTGTGCACAGATTTCAGGGCTAAATGAAGACAAAAATGTATGTTTTAATGAGATAACAAGACACAAACACTCACAATGCATATGGATGCAGAAAATAATCTAAACATGTTGTAGGTTGCAGTCACTTGTGGGCAAGGTGGATCAAAATGTGAAATTTAGTTTCGTTTAATTTTCAAAATGCACAAAAATATTATTTGGTTTATTTGTTGGAGTATAATACTCATTTAGAGATTTGACGTTTAACAGAAAATTCAAGCTCACGCTTGGATTTAAACTTCAAGGACTCACCTCACTGATAAGGAAACAAACAAGGAGGCATAAAATGCTGTGATTGCTAATACTGTATTAGTGGAAAAAAAATCATCAAGGTGACTGATGGTGTTGATGTCTTTGACCCATCACCACAGAAAACTGTGCCACCTATTCTCAGTCTGTTTGCATAGATTGAAACACCTGCGCATCCACACTTCTGCTTTTTAGTGGATTCTTTCTTGCCTCATGTGCTAATACAAGTCGACCACTTGTTCTAATATTCAGGTGCAGATAGGCCCCTCCCCCCTGCTTGCCCCTAATGATGCATCCTACAACAAAAGAGCCACCCTAAAATATTCTGGAGATGATGTCAACTTGACCCAAATGTTGCTTGCTGTGTGGAGGGTGAATATAAACGGTGACAGTGTGGTTCCTTTCTGTCCTGCAGTATTTCAACCACAATGCCATGAAGGAGGACAAATTGCAGTCTCTGTCAGTTAAATAGTCCATAAAGGCACCTATTCTGGTGTCCACCTGCCTCACTTTGAGCTTCATCCCCACGGGCTTGTTGAGCTTGAAAGCAGAGCAACCAAAGAACTTGATTGCCATTATGCAACCACCTCTCTGTGTGTAAGCCCTGTGGAGCTGGTACATGAAGGAATTGATCACAACCATTATGGTACTCCACTTGAAAAAATGTCCTTATTGTCATGTTATGTTGACAGTTTGTCCAGTGTTGTCATTTTTTATATATATATTTTATATATACAGCAGGAGCAGTTGCCGTGCATGTTCATCGTACAGAAAATGAATTCCCAAACAGAGTGTACCACAGTTAAGACATTGTAATTGTTACCATATGTCAAAATTGCTTTACCAAAAATAATATTTAACTATGTGTGTGAGTGTGTAAGTGTGTGTGAATGATATAAAGTAGTACAAGGAGATATAAATTACTAAACCACCAAAAGGTTCCACAATGTATCTCTGTGAAATTTTAAATGTCACCTGCGAACACATTTTTTTCGTTCCCTCTTTGACGTCCTCCCTCCTTGTTCACTTTTACACAGACACTGTGACACCTATGAAGAAACACATCTCGTCTGTTCGTTATCTTCAAGATTATTATTTTGTCTCATCAAAGCCAGCCCTTGAGTTAAACCCACTGCTGTAACAGACTTATTATGTGAACCCCGCAAGGTGGTGAATTCTATTTCTGGCTCTTCCTGTGAAATTCATATTCATTCATCAGAAGCTTTTTGAGGCTTGAGAGTTACAGGTGACTTTCACTGAAGCAGCAGGCATGCAGGATGACATGTTACACCTTAAACTGGATAAGCTGGTGCGAATACATTCGTAGACATATATGCTCAATATACGCACATGGATTCTCATTACATTCTTATTAGACATGAAATATGACATGGGGCGTTGAGTAGCTCACTTGGTTGCAGCATCCGCCCCATGTGCAGAGGCTACAGTTGGCCCCAGTTCGAGTCCCGCTTCGGACAGCCCTTTGCTGCATGTCATTCCCCCTCTCTCTGCCTCCCCATTTCCTGTCTCTCTCTACTGCACTATCAATAAGGGCACAAAAAGCCTGAAAAAAAACTGATGCATTCAAGCAGAATGTGATCTAAAAAGACATGAAATATGACATAAACATGAGAATCAATAATAGCAACATTAAAACACTTGACTTGATGTATGTTCACAAAAAGGGAAGGAACACTTCAGTGCTTCTGGTGTAATGAACATTTGTATTCTACACACATTGCAGACTATATTAGCAGATAAGAGGTCATTAAAGTGTTTTGAAAGGGGTTTCAATCAAATGAGGCTATAATTACGTATTAAGACATAGGATTTTACAAGATAATATATCTGCAGCAGGGTGAGGCTTGGATGGTGATGTTGCTTTTTTGTCTCCATTTGTTACTTCTCTTGTTTTCACAGTTGCTGACCACGTCTCTTGTCTTTGACATACCTCTTTTCTAGCGGCATTACTAGTCGAGTTTGTCTCATTTATCCATGTAAAACAATGTTGGGGGGGGGGGGGAGATAAATGAAATCTCCACTGGGCAGCAGTTGTAGAGTTGAAGACATTTTCCTAGTCACCCATATAGTGAGAGGTCACAGTCATTTAAACTCCCGGTGAAGTTGTTCACAGCAGGGTGTCACATGATAAGTGCTTTTAAAATAATTATGGTCACTAGACGTTAGTGTTAAGCCCAGTGCTCATTTCGCAGTAAGGCAGGAGTTTTCAGAAGAATGTTAAATTATGGAGCGCTCCCCAGGCCCTGAAAGATCAAATCAGAAAATCTAATTAGAATATAATACAGGTTATTGTCTTGTAAAAAAAAAAGATCAAAACTAGTCATTTTACCCTTGTTGGGTTTGTTTCAAGACAAGTTGCAACTTAATCATTCTTTCTGGTAAATCCCAACACAGCTCCAACCTGAGCAGTCTTTCATCTATAATAATGCATTGTATTTTATCATTTATTTTGAATATAAAATACATTAAAAGTAGGCAAGCTACAGGACAAGTACATAAAAATACTTGAGTACTGTAGTTGAGTATGTACACTCGATATCCGATTATGGGAAAACTATAACATTTTAGAAAATTTTTGAGAATTTATTGAAAATCAGAAACTTCAATGATTGGACTAATCAGCCTCCCTCGACTTTTGTATCTCCTGCAGATCTGTACTTTTCCAGGGAAATCAACCAGGACTATCTGGCATGGCAAAAAAAACAAAAAACTACAACTAAAGATATAGGTGGCCTTTCTATGCCTAATTTGATACTTTACAATTGGGCCTGTCACGCACACCACTTCTGACTGTAGCCCATTTTACACAGCCTGTTCACGACAGGAATGTTGCACCTTTATTCCGCCTTGCTGTTCTGTATGAAAGGCACCAACATGGAATGAGGGCGTTGTTGTTCCACATTTGTGCCGGCAGTGGAGATAGTTACAGAGGCAAATCGTCGTCTGTGTCAAAGGAAGAGCTGGCAAGGGTCTTCTTAATGGCATGTGGATCTCTGTATAAAAAGGGCTTACGTATATCTTAAGAGAGACTTGTATTGATCCGTGGGTTTGTTCTCCAAACTCCCTATGGATTCTGGTCACTTGCGATGCAAATAATATAAATCCAAAGGTAAAGTGAATCAGGCATGATATAACTAAATATCTGGGATGGTGAAATGAGAAAACCTCGCTGTCTCCTATCGTCCAAAATCCTGACTTTCCTGCAGGAACCGGCTCATCTTTTGTTCTCTTCTTGCTGGGTCAAGGTGGTTCGTGTAATTTGTGACTTGTTTAAAGATAATGCTTTACTGTCCTTCCAGCAATTACAAGAGATATTTGATATAACATTTCTTAGGATATCTGCAAATAAGGCATTTTATATCTTCTGAGGTTACCTCCTTTTCTGTTAATCTCCCTTGGTGTGATGCATGGAGATGGGAAAGAGATTTAGATACTGAATATATTGAAGATGATTGGCAGGCAGCTTAAGACTTGATCAGATCCATGTTTAAATGTAACAGACTGAGGGAGACTCAGAGGTTTCACAGGCTGCATATCACCCCTGTTACCTTGCGCAAAACAAATTGTTCCCTTTCTCCTCTATGCATTTAATGCCATTCTAATAGGGGGACGTATTACCGTTGCTTTTGGGAGTACAAACTAATTTCCAGATTCTGGGCATCTATTTCCAAAGTAATTGGTGGGATATATAAAAAAAAAAAGGTTTTCCTCTTAGGCCTTCCCTCCAGGGTACTGCATCTCCCTGCATCACACTATGCATTTCTTAAGAAGCTCTTTTTAATTGCTCAAAAATGCATCTTGCAGATTTGGGTCAAAGGCTTCCTGCCAAGTGTTACCCTCTGGTACAGGGAGTTTTTTTTTAAACCCTCCCCCAGAAAGATTACAGGCTGTCTTACAAAGAAAAGATAAAGGTTTGATCACCTTTTCTACATGATTCACCCGAACACCTGAAAAACGCACCTCTAAAGGGTAAGCGCTTTTGTAAGTGGAAGACCCCAGTTATGAGACATAACATGATTCAGCTAGTGAGGACTGGTTATGCTAAACTCACATATACATATAGTGGACTGGAAACAATATTTTACTTAATTTTATGATCAATTAAGATACTTGTTTGATGTATATGTTGGTTTAACTCTGTGTGTTATTTAACCATCATTCAACCAATCATTTCTGTGTTTTTGTTGGATGTGCTGTATAGCTGTCTTGGGTGAGGGTTATTGCGCACTATATTGTAAGTTGTGCTGTTCCTTGTTTAAACTTAATAAAAAAATCAAACACTGACATCTTTTTTAACCCTTTTCTGTGCCACTTCAAATTGTTGTCAGCTGCATCCTGTTTGATTTAATTTTCCTTGAGATGTGTCAAGAACTTGATTGGAGTCCATCTGTGGCAAATTGGATTGATTTCACTTGGTTTAGAAAACACACACCTGTGTATATAAAGTCTCGCAATTTACACTGCATGTCAGGACAAACACTAAGCCATGAAGTCCAGGGAACTCTGTAGCCCTCTGTGATAAAATTGTGCTGAGGCAGAGATGAGGGCAAGGGTATATAACCATTTCTAAAGCTTTGACTTTCCCAAGAGCACACAGGCCTCAATAACGGTGAAATGGAAGATGGGTGTGACCATCAGGACTCTTCTCAGAGTTGGCTGTCAGCCATACTGAGTAACCAAGCAGGGAAGGGGCTTGGTCAGGGAGGGGACCAAAAACCCAACAGTCACTCTAACAGAGCTTTAGAAGTCTGCAGAGATGGAGAACCTGCTGGAGGGATGAGCATCTCAGCAGAACTCCAACAATCAGGCCTTTGTAGAGTAGCACAAGACAGAAGCCAGTTTGAGTAAAAGACATATGACAGCCCGCTTGGAGTTTGCCAAACAGCATTTAAAGGACTCTGGAGGGAGTCTGGTCAGGGGCACAGGTCAGAGTTGAGTTAATGATGAATGCAGCCAAATATGGAGAAAAAACGGCTCCAGAGTGCATGTGACATGAGACTGAGGCGACGGTTCACCTATCAACACAACAATGACCTGAGTGTCTTTGAGTTGCCCAGCCAAAGCCCAGACTTAAACCCCATAGAAGATCCAATCTGATGGTGCTTGAGGAGGAGTGGGACAAACTGCCAACTCAAGGTGTGCAAAGCTTGTAGAAATGTACCCAAGAAGACTTGTAATTGCTCCTAAAGGGGCTTCTACAGGGTAGAATTCAGGGACTGAATTAAGGGTCTTTTGTAAATGAGATTCCAGTTGTTGTTTTTTTTTGTTGCTTTTTTTCTAAAAACATGTTTTCACTTTGTCATTATGGGATTTTATTCTTTTAAAATACACTCTGCAACACAACAAAGTGTGCAAAAAGTCAGGGGGTCTGAATACTTTCTGAAGCCACTTCGGTCAATTTCCACCACTGATGGTGTTTGTCCATCATACAAATTTTACCACATCACATCACTCCATAGACATTGATGATGACCCTGTCTGCTTTTGCCAATTAGGCATTGAAAGGAAAAGTAATTGCTTGTCTGGCAATATTTTTTTGTATTAAGGAAAGTCTTACAAATCTACAGCACGCTAACTGTAGGGAAGTCAGAGGTGATGGGCCTAATGTAATTCAATTTAACATTTCCTCAAAAGCACTTTCATTCAATAAATCAATACAGTTATAGAGTTATAGTCAATTTCAATGCTGCCCGAGGAAGGGTGGTGTGTCTGAAGAGCACAGTCATGATTGATTGTTTTACAGGTGATATCGAGTGAAACATTAAAGAATTCTAACAATTTTTAATTTATAGGAACTACATCTTTCCAGTTTATTTGTAGCAGCCTAATAGGTGGTGAGCACTGGGATAACTGCTAAGTATTGACTGCATAATTGTGTGTGTGTGCTCACCTACATCTCAAAAAACGAACTCACGGCAGAAGGCAGCACTATCTACCATTTTCATTGTACATCACACATTGTCAGGCCTAAATAAGTGCTAATAGCTGGTGATACTTTAGTTTGCTTTGATTGAACAGTTCCTGTGTATGTGCATTACAACATGGGAAATTATCTATGGAGAGAATGTGCAAGATGGTTATATTTTTACAAATTTTAACAAATCTTTCTTTTTGTTGTAGGCTGTACCTGTATGGCAGAGATGCCCTGAAAAGTTAGGAAAAATAATATGTTTTTATTATTTTTGTGGAAGTGCAGGTGCTGATTTGTCACTGGTAACCTACTAATTATTATATGCATAGAAAGCGGCCCAGCTCATAGTTACTACAACTGTTGTTTTGCCTTCTTTGGGTGTTTACATGCATTTGACATAGGTTTAGCTAATAAACTAATGTTTTTAAAAGCTGAGAAAAACAAGGCATTAGGCTACTTATTACCCACTGAACACCATTACCGCGCACTAGTTCGCCTCCTTCCCTTCGTTTACACTCTGCAGAAAGCAGCGAGTCCAGGAAACAACGTTTGAGACTCGGCCCGGTGACCGAGGTTTGGGGCGTTGACCAAACTTCACTCAGACCAATCGGAGTTCACGGTGAAACTTTGTAAACAACTCTTACACGTTGTTTTAAAGCTCATCTTCTGTATTTACTCCAAAATGACTCGACGGTGCTGCAGCCACGAGAGTCCGGACTGTCTAAACAGGTGAGACGCAGCTGTGTTTGGTCGCAGTTTCTAATTTGTACTATGTTTTTGGGCTGCCTGTGCGCGCGTGCTGAACGTTTGTATGTGTGTTCTCGTGACTCGTAGTAGTAGCGGCGCTGGTGCAAAACAGCTGTCATGTAGTGAAAGAAGAGGAGGAGAAAAGTCTCAAGGATATTTTTTATACAACCAGAAACATTAGGGCTGTGTAACAGTACATAATGTTGCCTTTCCTACAACACAACGTTAGGAGATTCCTGTATTAACTGAATGACGTCGCCACTATAGTAAAACGTGAAACTCCTGTCTTGAGTAGGCTAACCAAACATACACTTTACAAGTCTCTGTTAGATCACTGCTCTCCGTTTTACTTATGCTTTGACTGTTGTACCACTGAAAGATTCACCAGAGTTTGACAGATGTGTTAAAATCACTTTATCAGTAGATGAGACTTTAATTCAATGGAAAGGCTTTTAAGGGTGTGGTGATGTTCCCATTTCAGTGGCCAAGGACTGATAGTGGCAAAAAAAAGTCTTATAGTTCCCCTGAGACTTGGTGCTTCCACCTCTGTCTCTCAACTTTTTAGTTTTTTTGTCAAGAAGCGATGAGGCTATGTGTTTTATGTAGAATAAGGGCTCCAGAGAGAACTTAATGGTTTAAACTTAACAAGCCTTTGGTTGATTTCTCAGAGTAATTTCAGCAAGCAGGCTAATGATGGAACAGAGGTCATTAAAATCACTCAGCATTTGCCCACTGACTGAATCAGACATACCTTTTATAAGGCAGCTTTACAGCCTGTGAATGTGTCAGAGTGCTGGTAAATGTAGGAGTTAAGAATTGCTTTGAGACATGGGCTCACGGGTAGACACTGACAGGAGTAAGTGTTCATGTTAAAGTGTCTAATTATGTTTTAAAAGATTTTTATAATGTATCAAATAGTAACAAAAGCTTGTTAATGACAGCTATGCTTTTAATTTTCAGTAAGATCATGAGTGGGAATTTTCTCTCTATCCTACACACTCACAAACTCACTCACTCATGTACTCGCAGACTATAAGTTTCTGTCCAGCCTAAACAAACCATTGCTGCTGTTGTCTATGAGCTCCAGTGGTGCAGAAAGTGAACTGCACCATAGACGTGCTCTGTTTTGTTGCCTGCTGTTTTACTGTTCGTCTCAACAGCCTGCTATAGGCTACAAAAGTCTTCATTCAGAACGGATGTGGGCATAACTTTCGTTGTGGAACGTCAACATCTGCATGCTCTGTGTTCCCTCAGCACGCCCACCTCAGCTAAAGGAGGGGTTGAGGAAAAAGGGGGAGGGAAAGCTTCCTGTCAGAATGGCTGAGAAACTGAAGTGGCTGAAGTTGCGGTAGAGACTCAGGCCTGGTTGAGGGGGACTTTATGCAATCATGATTGTATTCTCTGTAACTTCTCTGGATATGTTATGTTATGTGGCTCAATTCTTTTCAGTGCATTTGTGGTTTGGACAGCTCACTAAGATTATTTCATCTCGATGGCACCGTGTTCTTTGTCAGTAGGTTTCTAATTTAAAGCACTTCTGTAGTCACTTCTCTGTCACTGTGTGACAAACAGCTTTCGGTAAAGGTTTAACAGGCGGTATATACTCATCTCCAAAACTCCTCAGACTGTAAATGACTTAGTGGTATTTATGGCTCTATTACTGGCAGCTTTTGGCTTCTTGATATTGTTTTGGATGTAAAATGACTCTATGACATTGAAGTGTAAACTCTGAGCTTTAACTGTGATGATATTCAAGCCATGCTGGATAAATCACTCCAAAGAGAAAAATTTGTCACTTAGCTGCTTAATCTACACTAATATAACATGTTACAGATACCATGGAAAGCAAAGCAAAAACAGATGGGAATTTAATTTTCAATAAATATCACATTAACTATTTTTTTCCATTGACCATTGATGTGTGGACATAGTTTTAAATGTGAATACTGTTTTCACAAATTCTTTAAGATTGCTCCATTTTTGCCCTGATGTGAACAGCAGCATTGATACCGTTATATCATGTCCAAAATAATCAAACTATGCACCTAAATAAAAATGTGTGTGTTGTTGCCTCACGTAAGCCAGCCCACTGTTCCCACTGTGCTAAATGTGGTCTGGCAAAGCTCAATTGGCATGATGGGTAGATGATTAATATTTTTGTCCTTCACTTGGATATAAACTCTTCACACACCTGACTGGATGAACACACCACTGACTGGTCTGTCATTTGTCTTTCATCTGATTTGACATCTGGAGAAACACTTGGTGGCTGTGCTGGAATCGCTGTGAAATGACTCCCTAACTACCAAGTAAAATAAGTTTTTGAATCCATTTGAAGTGAGAAATTGGCCCTAAAGTTTCCAAATGATAACTCAATCTATGTATCACACTTTGTTTCACCAGATTGAATGTAATGAGAGACAGCAACTGCACGTCATTGTCTAAAATTTACCCATACGTCACTGATCAGTTCATCACACGACAGGCGGGCTCAGTTACTTCGCAGTGGATGTTGGCTCTTGAAATAACAGCTGAGCTTGCAAGATGTAATGTGGTTTTGCTAAATTTGTAGGTGACTGAAACAAAAATGTTTTTCAGAGAATGATATTTTTATATCTGATCATGCATTCTGTTCACGCTGAAATGTTTACCACTGTTGGAGTTCTACCAAAAATCAAAACCTTAACTTTCTTGTCAGTAATCTGAAAGAGTTGTTTGTTTTCCTGTTGCGTTGCTCTTACAGATAACCACCTCGCAGACTTATATGAAACACACTGGCGTCATTGCTTCCTGTCACACTATACACAAACAAGGCGTATGTCAGCAGTGACAGACAGACCGTGTTGTTGTGGTGGTTTGCCTTAAAATGCACAATGCAGTGCAGACGCTGTAGCTGTGAGTGAGAATCACCGTTACTGGCTTAGCGCTGTTCATGTAACATCAGTACACAACTGTACCAGATACAGGTGAAGAGAAAAAGAGTGTTTATTCATGCAATCAGCATCTTTCTGCATCCAATATTAGCAGGGTTGTAGTTGTGTTTGTGTGTAGGACAGACAAGGTAGCTATATCCTACAAAGAGGTGTTATTTACAAGTTGTTTTTTAGTGATAAGCATCAGTTGTTTCTTAACAGTAACGATATTTACATGATTTCGTGGTTGCGCTATGAGCTGGGTAGAAATGACTACTCCTCTTGTAGTATCACATGCCTGTATGCACCATGCACACCTCAGTGAACGCTCCATTCATCATCCAAAACCTACAACAGGTGATGGAAGTATTGAGAACTTATTTTTACCCTAAACTCAACCCGAAAATTGAAACATAGCAACCGAACTGAAGCTGTAGTTTGTTGTTGCTGCTGCTCAGCCTCAAGTAAGTGAACAATGTCTGTGTGTGTGTCTGTTGGATACAAAGAATCCCGGCAAACGCTAATGAAACATGAGTCGGTCTGTGAGAAGAACTTAAAGACAAGGTTGAAAATGAAACAGTTCTTTAATGGCTGACTGCTGGCACGTCTTCAGTGCTGCAGCAGCAGCAGGAGGAGGCAGAGGAGGCAGAGCAGTGTCATATTGTGTGTACAGATGTGTCTAGTATAGAATTGGACCAGGATCAACAACGAGGCTCTGCAGCTGCTCTGCAGGAAGAACGTCCAGGCTGTGCCAGCGTACATACTTACATGGGTTACACATTAAAGTGGCCGTGTCAAATGAACTGTCTGCATGTTATATTACAGCAGTTTGTATATTCATTTTCTGCTGTTTGTGTGCTTTTGGTTCCAGTTGGCTTCAATAATACACTTAGGAATCTTGTTTTACATTCGCGCATTAAAGCACCAGTATCACAAAAAAACTAATTTCAACAATTTTACCCACATTAAATTTGTATATATTTGCACTAGATTGACTTGTCTGTTTCACATCACAACAAATGACAGCTTTGTGTCTTTATAAATCTATAATGTACTGACTATTGCACCGTTTTTTTAGCTGTTTATACAAACTGTTTGTTTACTGTAATTCATCATTTTGCATTATTAAAATGAGCACAATGTGTGTGTCTGTCTGCTCGCTGAGGCTTGTCGTGTGGTGTTTTTTGAAGTGCTCAGTGAAGTAGAAACATGACTTTTTTTTGAAGTCACCATCACACAAGAGTTTTTTTTTTTTGGTAGTGGGTACAGTTAGTTAGTTAGTCAGACATTACAGCTGTTTTAAGGTGTGTCTCGTTGTCTGATAGGTGTATCAGCTGTTGACATTGCAATAGTGTGGTACTGAAAATTCCCCTGAGTGCCTACGTCAAGGCATATCAACGCATCTCCCAAAGGTACACTCTGAGTTGTTGTGTCATGAAGTCTTTTTTTTCTTTCGAAGTGGTAGGCAGCGTCACTTTTCTTGAACTGATTTCTTTCCACTTACAACTTATCTTGCAATCGATCTCTACATGTGTTAGTTACAGTTAATGGACCAAAAACAGGTGCTCTGCAGAAGTCTCTTTTTTTTTTTTTTTTTTTTTTTTAGAAAGACGTCATATTCAGTCTTGAAAACTCTACGTGTTTACAACACTTTTTAGAAACGAGGGTTGATTATGACAGAATAAGAATTTTAGGTTTATGAATTTAAAGATTTTTTTTTCTTTATTATAATGACAATATCAAGACTAGATAAAGGACATGGTTTTCTCAGTACATCATATGTGGCTCCTCTATTTTATGTTTTCTAAGCCCCAATACAATGTATCACTCATCTTTGCATCTTTGCATGTAATAATGATGCAGTGCTTGAACAATGGTGACTTTTAACTGCAGAGGAATGCTGTATTGGATTAAGCATCCTCTTGAGCTCATTGGGTTTTGATTCTGCTCTTTTCAGTTTCTTGTTCACTCCGCTGTGAGTGGTATTAATGTGGCAGCGGTTTTTTTTTTTTAGTCCGGGGTTTAGTTCATTCATGTTAAAACTCTGACCTCTAGTGGTTAGAAAAAATTCTGCAAAATGAAGACATCTCATCTGCATCTATGCAACATCATGGGCAACATGTGATGCACCAGGGTATCCCCTCTCATAATGTGTACTTAGGATATATTAGACACACATCAGTCTGGCTATCAACACTATGCTGTATCACCTTGATATGCATACTGACTTTCAAAAGTATAAGTAAATGTAAAGATTGGGTTTTAAGAGCTTCCATCGAATTCCAATCAGCTGATTCTACAGAGAGACTTTATCATACGACTGTAAATAGACATCATCAGCACTAACCATTGTTTGCTGTCATCTGTAATTATTTATTGTGAATAGTTTAATTTTCATCATCACTAATTAATTTTACAATAGTTTTTATAGTCTTCTGTAATATCATCATAATATTTAGCTTGGGGGAAAGTGAGTTTACATTAGGGCTGAGCAATGTACAAACAAAATCACATTGCAGTTATTTCTGACAGATATTGCGATATGAGTCACGATTTCAGAAGGAATGGTGCTGGTTTTTCATTTCATTTTCACTGGAAAAAAACAAAATAATGCTGATGTGATTTTTGCTGGGGTCTGTACCAAACAAGCATGTTCCTTTACGTGTGGAGAATATCATTTGTAGGCCGGGGCATCTCAGTAGCACCGCAAAGCTTATAGTTTACGGTATGTGAGACACATTTTCAAAACCAATTGCAGCTCCTGCCGATTGGATTATTGCACTTGGCCATATTGCAGTTTTGATAATATTACGATTAACTGTTCTGTCCTAAAGCTGCACGGTGGTGCAGTGGTTAGCGCTGTCGCCTCACAGCAAGAAGGTTCCGGGTTCGAGCCCCGGCTCGGCCATGGGATCTTTCTGTGTGGAGTTTGCATGTTCTCCCCGTGCAAGTGTGGGTTCTCTCCGGGTACTCCGGCTTCCTCCCACAGTCCAAAGACATGCAAATGGGGACTAGGCTAATTGGATACTCTAAATTGACCATAGGTGTGGCTGTGAGTGTGAATGGTTGTCTGTCTCTATGTGTTGCCCTGCGATGGACTGGCGACCTGTCCAGGGTGTACCCCGCCTCTTGCCCGAAAAGATGCTGGGATAGGCTCCAGCCCCGCCGCGACCCTACTAGAGGATAAGCGGTAGAAGATGGATGGATGGATGTTCTGTCCTAGTTTACATTGAAATAAATGTTTTTATCGTAGCATATATTTTGTGTCTTACTTTATGAATTTGTGGTTCAGGCACAACTATCTGAATGTGATGACAGAAACATATTTACTATAATATCATGTGCTGTGTATTTTTATATTATTAAGTCCATTTCTTTCATACCTTGATGGATGTAATTAGTAGCTCAGGAGGTGTGAAAAATGCCATTTAGATATTCAGATAGCATAATTGATGAATGAACAATACATGATAACACTGTTCTAGTAATGATAAGATAAAATGGCAAGCACCTGATGAGTGGTCATAAGCACTTCAATGTACAGAGTTATAGGAAACACTGGGTTTTTGCTCCTTTAATGCCTATGGGCGCTGTTCTCATATCTCACCACTAGATAGCAGAAAAGTCACGCTGATGAAATGAAAAACTCAGGGTTTAATGGTACACACAGTGAATACCATCTCTTCGTTGTGACATGGTTGTGTGAGCTGTGTGAGCATCTGTCAGCTTAAGTTGTAATACTAAAAATAATGAGGCTTTTCTTAAGGTCGTTTTCCCTGCAACAAAAGGTGTTTTACAGTTGGCAATCATTTGAAGTAATTGTATTTTAGAGCTTTTTGTTATCTTACTTTGAGAAATAGAGACACATTTTTAACTGAAGAAGCCATAGTTCTTAAATGTTGAATGCTTTTTAAACACGAGAAGCTGTACAAAAACTTAACATCAATAAAATATTCTGAAATTGGCAAAGATTTGGATTTAATTCATGAACTAACTGATGAAAAAATAAGTACAAAAAAGTGTTAAGGCTTGATATCCAGCCATAATTAGCTTATGTAGATCAATAATTGAGGCAGTTAAACTAGTCCTCACTCTGCCTGTCAGTGGATTGTTGCCACACGTTTCCATGCAAAATCAATAAATATTTTAAAGTAAATATCTTTCACACCATTACAGCGTAGAGTTACCAAACCATGCTCAGATTTGAATGGATACTAATAACCAATCTGACAATGTAGATGTGATTTTCTTTACATCACTGGTTTGTGCAGAAATATAGATCCATAAAGAATCGAGACATTTTGAATGCAGCAGCCAGCTAACATAGCCTTGACTGTCTAGCATGAACAATAGGAAACAGACATGCAGGGGATGTGAGAAGTGGAGCTAAAGGCAGAGAAAGCATTAACAAGCTAGCTCCCCTGCTTAGACCTGTTTCTCTTTGAAGTCAAGCTACATGGCCTTCTGTAGGCTCCTGTGACCCCGAAGTCTGACCCCAACTTGGAAGTTTATACTAGACGCAAAACCAATCTAGAGTGTGTTCCACTGAGAGGATGGATGTGGATTAGATGGGAATGTAGCGTGTGTGGGTATGTATGCTTGTGTGTGTGTGTGTGTGTGTGTGTGTGTGTGTGTGTGTGTGTGTGTGTGTGTGTGTGTGTGTGTGTGTGTGTGGTGTGTGTGTGTGTGTGTGTGTGTGTGTGTGTGTGTGTGTGTGTCTGGAAGAGAGACAGAGAGCACGACAGAGTGAGAGAGAAACGAACACTGATAAGAAGGTAAAAGAGGCCAATTAAAGACAGAGAGCCCTATTCAGAATGCTCATATACCTTAGGAAGGATGTAGTATTTTGAAACGCCAAACATTTCCCAGAGTGAAGCCCTATGGAGAAAAGAACTGAGCCGTATTGTCGCTTGGTGTTATTCCTTCATTTTGTGCTCTGAATCTCCTTGTGTAATGAGGTGGATGGCTCAGGATGCTTGGGAGTCACTTGAAGGTTAGGTAGCTGTGTGCGTATGCATATGTGAACGTTTTTGTGGTGTGTTTTAATTGAAAGTAAACTTCCCTTGATGAAGAGTTTCCAGTGAAAGGTGAGCTTTGTACAGTTATGACAACATGGACGATGAACTCTAGTCTGAATTGTATTCTTACATGTGATCTGGTGTGTGGCAGGTAATGAACACGTGAAGGTCAGACCCTCGATCAGGCTGCATGTTCGGATTGCATATACCCTACAGAGACACACACACACACACACACACACACACACACACACACACACACACATGCACACACAAATGTACATACAGTATGCAGCCATGCTCCCTCTGAGACCCTCGCACATAAACACACACTCATTTCACACCCTTTCGTCACTACACTGCACATGCACAGTGGTTCCAGTGTGTGGAATTACAGGAGGAGAAACAATCTGAGTTCCCCAGCTAACTGTGTTTATCCAGGCTGGTGGAGGAGGCCTCTCTCTGGGCTGCCTCACTCCATCTCTGAGCCCTCCAGCCTCTTTTGATGTGGACACTGTGGACTAGTTTCAACCCCTGGGCCATGCTGTAAGCAGTGTTCTGTTGTGTTTCTTCCAAAATCAGAAATGAGTTGTAGCTGCTGGGTGTTTTCCTGTGTTTTTTCACACACAACCAGTGAGTCTCAGTCTGAGCTCTCCCTACACGTGGATGACCTGCACTCCTGAACAATTCTTGCGTAGATCCACACAGAGCTGTTGCTGCTCTGCAAACATGCAGCTCACGCTCCTCCTTCTGTGTAGACACGGCATTACACAACGTACAACATTACAGGAACATGATCACATGATGTACTAGGATCTTACATAGTGTATGCTGCAGACGGCCCATACTGTCTCCCAGACTTGCACTTGAAGTTCGCACACAAGTCGGAGGAAATGTCTCGTACTAGCATTGTTATAAAAGGGTGAACGCACACTTTCATTATGCGTGGGTGTAAATGTTACCCTCTTTGACGGACTCTTCACCTCCTGCTATTGAAGAAATTGCTCTTTTTCCTGAGGGTAATTGGCTTCCCCCGACTTGTCACATCAAGATGAATGGCTTAATTTGTGAAGGCATGTGGCCCTAACCTGCTTAATTAGAACAAATAAATCCACCAGGTCGGGTAAAGGTCACCGCAGAAGTTGGTCGTTTCACAAACTGTTATATCAAGTCTATCCGACTGACTGACTGTCCAGCCGTCGTGTCCTTTTCGCTTGCTGTGTTTTTCACCCTTCTCGATTCATCTGGTAGACTGTTAGAGGCTTCAGCTCCTCTGTGTGCGTGAGCCTGTCAGTGTATGCGTGTTTCATTAGCATCAGAAAAAGAAATGGTTTAAAAATAGATTATATAGATGTGTGTGCCTGAGTCCGTATCTGCATCTGTCTTTCTATTTGTCTTCAGGTGTGAAACCGCAGATGAGGCTGTAATAATATTATGTGGTTGTGATTCCTCACCCAAATACTTTTTCTCTCTTCTTCCCACACTTCACTGTTCGTCTCTCTGTCTCTGGACACTCCACATTTAATTTCTACTCTACTGTGCCTCTCCAGAACAGCTGCGATTTCTGTCATCCTTTTCATTATTTCATCTTTTTTTTACTCCAGTGAACCATAATTGAAAATAAATTGACTTTGATGTAGACTGCGGCAAGATTTAGGAAAGTAATATTACATAGTTCTGGTGTGTATTAGACTTTTAACAGCTATGATTTAGATTAGCCAAGTTCTGTTTTAATCAAACGCTCGATCAATACTGGATTTCATATGCCTGTACCATTATTGTTTTTTCGTGAGCAGTCATTTTGATAAGTATTCCTTGATTTTTTTTTTTTTATTGTTAAGGAGTGACCAAGGTATGTACTGAGCTGGACATTTTACAGCTGAAAAAATAGACTTATCAGTATTCTCTGGTGCTGTTTCACTGTTTCTAAATGACCTCAAACATTTCTTTGGCATTTCTGTACTGCAATTTCTTTGTTACTTATTGGCCGACACACTGATACTGATATATCTGTAATGGCTTAACACTGGCCAACAAGTACAGTCTGGCTGTGGTTTTAATGCAGGGCAGTAAGTGGCACAAATAAAAAAAAAAAAAAAAAAAAAAAAAAAAAAAATTCGCTTTTGGGGGAATGACAAATTATTAATGTCGGTATGTTTTAGGATTACACGAGTTATGCATTGACTTTAGAAACATGCAGGATTTTATTTCTGTAGCTCTGGCCATTATGATATTGTAATAAAGTAAATGCTGAGATCTCAGCTCGCAGATCAGATCATTGTTAGCAGTTAGTTTTAAGTGCGATGTATCATAATCGATCCAAGCTATGAAAGTAATACTGACGCTTTTCTTTTTCTTTAAAAAAAAAACAAAAAAAAAAACAATGACACCACAGTCCATTTCTTACTTTGTGTTAACGGACAATCCCAGTTTCTGCCTATTGACACCGCAGCCCATTTTCTCCAGCTTTGTGCTTTGTAAATCTATTTTATGGTGGAATTTTTACTTACAAAGCTTTTTTCCTCACTTTACATGACAAAATACACAAGCCCTGATTACTGGGGCAGTTCTGCTCATTCGCTCTCAAATGACCCAGCTATTCAACCTGGCTGAGCAACAGTAAATGGTGTGATCCGGCCGCCAGCTTCTCCTCCTGCCCATTAGGTACCATCAGACTGCCTCTCTCCATCTGAACCTCCTGTAAACAAATGAGCCAGCTGTCGCGTTGGACTGTGAGAGGAGACATCAACCCCTATCCCTCGCTCCATTCTCCAGTCTAAACACACACAATCCCTCCATCTTGCCCCCCCCCCCACCCCCCCACTCCCCACCCCATCGTGCAACCCATAACTTGGCTCATTCCTTCACAGTGCATAATGATGTCAAAACGGTGCCCCTCCAGCACACACATATGTACTTTATTCTCTCACTGTGGCTGGCTCTAGTGTTATACTTGCTGATTTACAGTAAGTCACAATCCCTGCCCCATTTCCTGGAAAGTGGGACAAAGGTCATTAAAGCCTTATGTGACTCAGGTGGGCATCCTCATGTGTTTATTTGTGTCTGAGGTGTGTGAGACAGAGAAGAAGAAGAAGAAGAAGAAGAAGAAGAAGCGAGAGCATGTGTGAGACACAAATGGGGCAGAGGGCCCAGTGGAGGGGTACCCCGATAGGCCCTGAATTCCCCCGAGCAGCACCCAGCATAGAGGAACAACTATGGCCTTTGTTGGTCACCCCGTGGATCTCACACACAGTTAATATAGACTTTTCCCACTGACTCTGCCAAGAGTCTGAAGTCATTTAATGAAGTGGCGGCTGAGTTTAGAAGGAGCTAGTGTGCTCGCTGCTCGCACTGACAGAATGGAAAATGTCTGTGTTATGCAGCGAACAGCGAGTGACAAGAGGAGTGTGTTCTGATACTCACCTCTCAGCACACACACAAATGCATTAGGGATACACACACACACACACACACACACACACACACACACACACACAGACGGGTACAACAAAGCTTCATCAGGAGAGACAGTGACTATACAAGTTCACACATGCATTTCTTCTGCATGGTCATGGCTCATTCATCCAGGGATACATCACTGATTCAGGCTGGTTTGGAAGCAGCTACGAGCCGGTCTAACAATATCAGTGTCCCCCGCTGAACTCACAACAACTTCACTCTTAAATTGGCTTTTGGTCTCTGCTTTGTTTCTGTGAATCTAGAAAGTTTTTGTATACGGGAAGTGGGACAAACTTTCTCAAGGCCTAAAACCGGTGTGCTTGTGGCACTCATGTACTTAAAATGAGAAAGCCTAATTGTTTCACAAATTCTTTGTGGATATCTCTTTGTTTGGTTCATTTATCAGAGCAAAACCTCACCTTTCATGTCCATTTTCACGGCTGTCTATTTATCCACTTGTGCTATGAATGGACAGTATCTCTGTATGTATTTGGTCGCACTTCTATTCAAGTCCCTATCTTTTCATCCATCTATGGGCAGATTGCAGTCTGTTTTGGTGTCCTATTGTGCAGCTGTCAGTTATTTTCAAAACACTCGAGTGTCATTTGCCTCAGATTCCATCCCTTTCAATTCTCGTTTCTTTTCTATGGCTCCACTAGCGTACATCTCATTGAGTGTGCATCAGCGGGCAGATTCATTCTTCTCTTCTTCTAAAAGCACATTTCTTTTTTCATAGCAGCCATAAGCCTCCTTTTTAAATCCACGGACAATGTGTTTTTGTCCATCCTCCTCCATCCTTTTCAGTGGAGAGTGCAGGGATTCTCTCTCTTTCTCTCTCTCCCTCTCTCTCTCTCTCTCTGTCTGAGGGCATCTGGGGGGACCCCAGAGTGTGGTGCTTCTCTTGAATCTCAATTGTCTGTCTGTAATGAACCATGATGAAAGATAACAGAATGAAATGTAATAATTCATGTGGGCCTCGGTGAGGAGCACGTGGCTAGCGGTTGGCCCGGGCCGTGATAGCCTCCTGCTCGGCTCCCAGAACAATACGCCGGCCCTGCCAGCACCACTCGCCCTGCTCTGGTCCAGCAATCTTGTTGTTCTGTCCTCTCGCTGCTATTCAGAGTCACTTAACGCTGGAAGGCTGTCTGTGATCACTGACATGCCAGAGCATCTCTTTGGGAAACAAGGCAAACTGTCTCCTTGGATCCACTGTCTTCTTGGAATTCCTTCATTCTTTACCCCTCACCTCTTTTTTTTTATATGTTTGGGCCGTCTTGTCAGGCTTTTGACCCATAGTTGAGTTTGTCAGATGGAGCCTAACAATGTCAACTTCTTGTCCTCGCACAATGTTCCTCCTCTTTTGTCAATTGTTTTAATTGTCTGTCTTTGTCTGGTACTTTTCATGATGGTTCCAAGAACAAAGGGATGTTTTATGTCCTTTACTTATCCAGGGAAAGCTGAAACAACACACTCACAGCTATTTACCAGCAATGTCCTGTTTCATATTCAGACAGCACCCCACACCTTGGAGCTGTGTAGTCTCCTACTTTTGGGCGCTGAGCTGCTTAAACTGAATAGCTGAGGATTAAGTGTCTTGCTCAAGGAACCATTGTCAGAAGTTATCCAGTTATCCTTTTGTCATTCCCTTTCCTTAACTAAATTTTTCCAACCTCTCAAACTAGCATTTCTCCTTTGGTCACAAGACTGCTTCTTTAACTTCTGTCCCAGTTTCATGGCGCTATGGGTCTGATTATGCACGCCATCTATCTCGGAGCTACGGTTTGCTTGTGACATTGGCAATCAAAGAATTTAAACTCATGAGAAATGCTAAGAATTTACTCCATGACAAGAGTTTGAGACAGCCTGTGACCTTCCCACTCTGCCCGGTTATTCAGTAACTTTCCCAAGCTAAGACTGAGAATTGAATCCAATGAGACTATTCAGGATGCTGTATTATCGAGGGACATCATGTACCTGATTTTAATTTACTGCTTTGAAGGCTGCTTGTCTGCTTTAGGTCTGTGCTGTCCTATGACAAATTATGTGGTGTGGATGTTGGTGGTGGAAGATGGCAGTGGAGACGAGGAGGGCGAGGAGAACGAACAGAGACTCGATTGATGCTCCGGACCGGCAGCTTGGGGTTTTGACGCAGAGCGCTTGTGTGTGTGTATGTGTGTGTTTGTGTACATTCCGGTGTATAAGCTCCTGTGTGCATGTTGGCTTTCTCGAATATTCCTGTGCTGCTTTTTGAGGAGGGAAAGACAATAGTGTGATGGAAAATGTATCTTTCCCATTAGTTACTCCTCAATCAGCAAAACAGCAAAATCAACACACACTTGAGCTCGGTGCCCAGAGCAAAGCCAAAACCAGAAGGGCATTCAGAGAGCGCAGACCTCTGCCAAGGCCAATGTCAAACAACATACACCAGACTTCAGAGAAAAAAAAATTCAATTTCATAGTAAATGATCAAAGTTTAATGGGTTCTTCTCTGGCGTCATCCCTCCACCAAGTTTGGAGCAATCCAGTTCAGTCCTTTTTACATAATCCTGCTGAAAAACACACAAACAAAGAAAAGAGACACGATTAAAAACATGACCTCCTTAGTGGAAGTAATAAGTGTCCTAATTATTCTGGACACGTCCTGAAATGTTTTGCCATGGTAACGCACATGTACATCAGATCCAGGGACAGCTCCACGTTGGCGGCTGTGTGATGGTGTAGGATTCTGAATTACCTTGTCTGTACTCACTACAGAACATCATTTGCCTAATTCAAGCTGCACGGTTCATCCAGACATATTGTATCCGTAGCAGTTACTGCAGGGACTAACCGTGTATGACACATCCGTCTTGTGTTGCCATCAACAGGTGAAATCAAAGCCTACACTGTAGAAGTGATTCATTTTTAATATTGTATATTAGCACATGAGTTCATGTATTGGTCATTGTTTTCTGTATGTCGCAGAGTAAGCTGCCAACTTGACTCATGCCTCCATGTAGATGTTGCAGTTGTTTATTCAGATACTCTGCTAACATACAGCAAGCTAATGTGCACTGGCTTTCACTGCAGGGCTAGCTGCCAGGCAAGAGTCAGTAGCTAGGTCAGTAGAAAGGGCACGGAGCATATTCACTGAGAGTGTGTGTGCGCGCGTGTGTGTGTGTGTGTGTGTGTGTGTGTGTGTGTGTGTGTGTGTGTGTGTGTGTGTGTGTGTGTGTGTGGCGTCTGGAGGAGCTTTAGGTTGTCATGGCGATCCATCTTAGCTTGAGAGTTGTGCAGACTAATACAACACAAGCTTCAACACAACAGAGCCTTTAGAGAGGTGGAGAGAGAATGAAGAAAGATTAAAAAAAAAGAAACTGATTGGAAGAGAGTCTTACTGTAAGCGTGCTTCGAGTGTGCCAGTTCACCAGTTTGGTGGTCTTCCTCTGAAGGTTGTTAATTAGCGCAGAATGTAGACTACACTTCTACTGCCAGCGCTGATGAAAAGAGGAAAGGGAGAGCGAGAGAGGGAAAACTGTATAGCTGCCAAGAAAGAGGAATTTGTGATAGGTTGAGAGTGGTTCCAAATGCTGGAGCAAAGCATGGAGCCTACCAGAGTTCCTGCCTCCTGACCAATGTGTTTGCTGCAGGCCCCTTGAGCCGCAGAGTCAGACACAGCAGTACAGTGAGCAACTGTAGACAAGAGCAGCGAATGCAATGAGAAACTGCAGTGTTTGGAGTTGGGCAGGGGAAGTTGTTGATTTGATTTCAGGTTTACATTTCTACCATGGGAATAACTTCAAGTGTAAGTTGTTAAAATGGTGATGCTCATTCTCTTTCATACTCCAGTATAGTGTGGCCTTGAAGAGCCTTGTGTTAGACCCATGAGATACAGACTACGTGCTGTGCTCAGCATTTCAGCTCAGCATAATGCTCATTGCAGTACAGAAAGGAGGTGGATGTGTTACAGTGCAAAGTGTGTAAAGTTAGAAGGGACTGAAGCTGCTTTGGGGGAAAACAGCGAAGCCCACACAAACTGGTGTGCTGGCCACACATCCATCTCGCTTTCACACAATAGAGGCATCAACCCTCCCTCGCTTCCAGGCTTTACCCAGGGAAATGAATGTTTACTCTTGTTATTTGATGGTTCCTTCTTGTGTTATTCCTGAAAAGGCCGTAAATCCTTCTAAAGATATTGCTCAATACTCTGTCAGGTGCTGCTTTGCAGATATGCTCTACGCTATATAGGTTAAGTCAGGTGCCTGCTCAATGTGGCTTCATTCAAGCCATTCACACACGACAGCAGTTAAAGCGTTCACACAAGCTTGCCAAATTGTTGCACTGCAATTCTTAGAATCACCACACACAACAACACAAAAGAGAAACCAACATCTCTGTCTTTCCAATCGAGACCAATCTGACTGAATGTATGTCACAATTTGTGAAGTAGCAACACCCTGTCAAACAAAACAGAATAAAGCAGGACTGTGAACTGTATAAAGCACCGCCCGGCTTCACAAAGGTGCTCTCTGGGATCAAGGGCCGCACATGTGAAGACTGGCTGAGGTGTGTGTACTGTAAAAGAAACAAAAAAGGTCATTATCCAAATGTACCAGTGGTGTCACTACAATTATTCACCCAACCACACTCCACACACCCCACCACACCTTGTTCAGCACAGTACAGATCCTGGGAGTGGAGAAGTTGGATGGAAAACACCATTATGTCATCCCAGTTGCAGCCTCCCTGACTGGCCACACTGTGGTGCTTTGTGTGCAGGAGACAGAGGAGCAGGAAGGATGCATGAACTGATGGATGCTTTATATACAGAGATATCATACAGGAATGCAACTGCAACTTATAGAACTAAAAGCTACTTTTATTGTAGACTAATCTTTCAATTATTTATTTATTAAGCTTAATTAATTGATCATTTAATTTATAAATTGTCAGAAAGAGGTTAAACTAAACTGACGATTGTCCCTTCCCAAAGCTCAATATCATAGCTTCAAATTCAATTTTTTTGTCCAAAACAAAAAATATTTAACTTTCAAAAAACTTACAAAAAAAAAGCATGAAATCCTCATGTTTTTGAAGCTGTAACTGAAAACTCTGTTGCACTTTTCTTGACGAATGACTGAAACTGTTTTATCAAAATAGTTGGTATTAGATTATATTTTCAATCATCTATCAATTAATATATTAAGTAAGTAACTGTTTCAGCACTACTGAGATGGGTTTAAATTGGAAAATCTATGTTATATGTTGGTTGTGTTTATAGTACAGAACCTTGTACTAATTTTCCATCCCTCCCTCTCACTCCGTCTCTCTCTTTCTGCTCTGCCTCGTAACATCTGCTCCCAGCCAGCCACCTGTCTGCTGTCAAATGTAATATTAATGTGCGGCGTACACTTGTTAATTATTTCCCCTGAATGTAGTCATGTCAAGCCGAATATGCATAACAGGATTGTAAAGAACCGTTTTATTAGAGGTGATCACTCTCTTTCTCCCTCCTCTCTCTCTTTCTTTCTCTGTCCAAATGCCGTCTCTCAGGTCTTTCTATCCGCTGAAGTGGTATGGTGTGTGTGTGTGTGTGTATGTGTGTGTGTGTGTGTGTGCCTCAGCTCAGCATGCCTCCATACACCAACTAGAGCTTGTTTCCCAGGAGACACACAACTGCGTGTGCTAGGAGGGTGGCAGAGGGATGGTCGAGGGGGCGGATGGAGGGAATGGGGTGATAGAGGGGTGGCATGTTGAACCGGGGATGGAAAGGGGAGGGGTGGTACTGTTGAAGGGTGAAGTAATGAGAGGTGTTGTGGGAGGGGAGCTGCGGAGGGGGTGGCAGCAAAGCGAGGCCAGGCCAGGCGGGTGGCATGGCAGTGGGGCCTCCTTGTGTCCTGGTCCCCCTTGTCCCTCCTGGTCCCTTTTGCGGACAGCATCTGCAGCCTGCTTTACATGCAAAACACACCCTGCAGAGAGGGCGTCTACACATGGGGCTAAGGGGGCCAGAAGAAAAGCATTCCTGAGGCAGTGCTGGGAGAAAAGGGAGGTGGGTCTCTTCAACAGCCTCTTTCTACCAGTGTCTCTCCCAGATGAAGCCATGGGGGGATGCAGTAATGAGGGATGAGAGGATAAATTCACTGCAGATTATTTTGCTTTGGATCTGGCTTGAGCTCATTTCCATACACAGTTAATGCTGTTGTTTTGTTACTGACAAGGGCTCTGATTCATTTACACTAGACCTGACACTGTCAGCTCAAGTTTACAGTGATGGCTGTTTTTCCTGTTTAGCCCAAGAACAAGCTGTTACGTCTGTTAGATGCGAACATGAGCGGACAGGAGAGTGATGTCGGTTGAAAGTTTGAAAAATGGAAGACATGATTTAGTGTCTCTGAAGTAAAGGTGTTTTCCACCTCTCGCCCTTGACCTCTCTGCTGACTTCTCTCTAACCAGAAGGTGAAGTTGTCCTAGAAGTAGTCCGTTCACAGTTGTTCTCTGTGTTGGCAGTACGGCGCTCCATTGTTAATAGAGGAAAAAACAATGGAGAACTGGGGCCTAATATTATAATAATGTATTTTATTCCATGGCTTTCTCTTTTTCCTTTTTCCTTCCATTATACGTAGTGTTAAGTCACCGCGCTGCCCCAAACAATGTATCCAACACTAACCAGATGTCACGGCATGTGAGTCATCTCATGCAGAGGACTGTGTGTATTTGTGAGTGTGAGTGTGTGTGTTTGTGTGTGTGTGTGTGTGTGTGTGTGTGTGTGTGTGTGTGTGTGGGTGTGTGTGGGTCCTCGAGGGATTGCCAGACACATGCACACACTCTGCATCCACACACCTGATATTTTTCTGACAATATTTTGCCATAAAACACTGTAACACAGCGCTTGCCTTCGCACCGGCCACATGTCACTTCTTTTTTTTAAAGTTGGGTCACAGTTTGCCAGACAGTGTCTTTTAGACGTATTAGAGAAAATACCGCAGAGACAGTTTAAGGCTAATGTCTCACTGGCTTTGTAGTCGGTGCTGGACTGTCATTTCATGCCTGCTTTCTCTGGAGTCATTCTAAGGTCACCAAATGTCTCAGCTTTATATACTCTGCCAGTGACTGAGGAACGGTATAATTGACTCATTGTTGGGATTTGGGATACTCAAGTGACATTTGGTGGTGCTTCATCTGATGCGGGATAGGTTGTCTTCCTTTGTCGGCCCTGATGGGAAAATGAGAAGAAAATTTAAAATGTGGTTCTGGTGCCACTTGTCTTTGTCAGTCCATCCATCTACTGTGAGGTGGGCTTTTATCTTTGGATTTTAGAAAGACTCGCTGCAGATGTCTTCATCAGTGTGCAACTTCAACGTATTATCCTCTAGACAGATGATTGTTTGATCTGCCGTACTCCTGAGTGAGTTCATCGAAACAGAACTGGCCACATTTTCGCTCTGTCCTCACATCCATCTTCCTTTGTGTCTAGCCTTACTTACTTTCCTCCATATTTAGGTATGTTAAAGAAGTGTGGAGATGTGATGCTCTGAAGCTAACTGCAGGCTCCACAGGCACAAAGTCTTCATAACTGATCGTATAAAAAAACAGCCTTTTCCTCTGTAATTTGGTTTTTCATTCCTTTCTCCTCCATTTTTCTACTTTCTCTCATCCTTCAGCTTCTCTCTAACAAAACTCCCCAATAAAGAGTGTCGTGTCCCATCTGAATTAAGACCCGATGATCAGCAACAAACTACTATTTCAGTCTTGTCTTCCTTTTCCAAACGACCCGCCGCCTCTCCTGTGACTATCAGTGTTTGTCCTCTACATTCCCACAGAAGGAGGCTTCCTCTTTCTTTTTCAATCCCTCTGCAGAAGTGAATTGTGTAAGATTGCTCTCTTTGTGTAACCAGTGTGTGCAATAATAAACTGAGGAAATGAGTGCTATTGCCTCACTTAATGTTAACATTATACATATCAGGAGGTAGATTGCTCCCAGCTCAGGTTTCAGAGCGCAGGCCGTCACAGGCAGTAGTTTGTGGGAGAGATGAATGAGATGTTTCCATGCCATTATGTCAATCAAACCGGAGTTTGACCCCCATCTAAATGAATACATCT
Source organism: Seriola aureovittata (assembly GCF_021018895.1). Lineage (NCBI taxonomy): Eukaryota > Metazoa > Chordata > Actinopteri > Carangiformes > Carangidae > Seriola > Seriola aureovittata. The sequence goes on from NC_079373.1 coordinate 21,868,970, forward strand.
TTTCATTCACTAGAGGGGAAACTGTCTCAGTGATTTCCTTGACTGAATGCAAACAGAAACACTCTGTATAAGGAATACCCAGTACAGGAGCAAGGAATGCACTGTAAGTCAATCAGGACTGTATTTGACCTGCGAGAAAATACAAGCGTCGTGTCGTCCGGATTCTTTTTGTCAGTAGCTGCAGCTCTGTCTCTCTTTTATGGCAAATAAGGATCCTCAGGCCTACTATTGTGCACGTCCAATATTTAATGGCTCTACAAATCCCAGGAATGTTGTTCAGCATGATGACCAGATACTACTGTATACCAAACCTCTGACGCACATCACAAAGCACTTACAAAACCCCTTCTAAAGAAGAATTGCAGTGTTCAGTGTTGACATTTTATTTTGTCTTCCTCACACTGTGCGCTTAGAGCATGAGCTTGATCCACATTTGGTCTGAGAAAGGCCCCACCTTCAGTTCTGTCTCCTTAAGAGGGATTTTGCATCATGCTGTGACTTTCCAAAGAGACGGTTAGTTAGCTGCAGGTTCAAAGGTTGTGATTGGTTTAGTTCTCTTGGACATTCAGGGCAGTTGCCTTATTTACAAATTTGTTAAGAATAGACATGTGAAATTGTGACATATGGTCATGTAGAATAAATTGTACTGCACAGACCTACACGTAACCGTCTACCGCCAAAGATTTTGAGCGCACTGTGGTGAAGTCTGTGTGTGCGTGCTCATGTTTGCATGTGGCTGGTTGCACATGCACTGTGCAGCCTCCAGGAAGCTGCTGGGAGACCTCAGGAGCAATAGGTGCTGCAGCTGGGACTGCAGGGCTGACCGGCTGATTGAATAGCTGGCTGGCTGATCCACTGCTCTGTTCTGGGCCAAAAGAGGAACTCCAGGAATCATCTTTTGTGTCCTCCTCCAGCACATACCTCACATGCTTGCACACCAGAAAGGAAAGCCCGCATTTACTAGTCTCAGCTTCTGAATCTTCACCAGTTTATTTCTGTTAAGTCTTTTTTTTTTTTTGTTCTCTCTTGCTTTCACTTTTTCTCTCTCCTTTCTTTCCATCTCACTTACTGTTTCTTCTTGCAGTGGTAAAGAAAGCATCTTTCATGCCCAAATCCAGATGTTTAAGTTATTCTGAATGGAAGAGGTGAACCATTGTATAATTACAAATGTACACAATTAAGATCCGGTTTTAAGACCGGCTCAAATCTTAGCTGGATGCCCCTCTTGGCCGCCCAAAGACTGAGCTTTATGGTGTTGTGCGGAGTGAGTGCATGGTCGACTGTGTGGCGTCCTCAAACGGAAACTCCTGTAAAATAACCCAGTCTTCTCTTTAAAAGGGGATGTTTTACTTTGCTGTTTTGGAATTTGTGCACTTCACAATCTCTAGCACTCACACCCCCAACAGGAATGCTGTGTGTGTGTGTGTGTGTGTGTGTGTGTGTGTGTGTGTGTGTGTGTGTGTGTGTGTGTGTGTGTGTGTGTGTGTGTGTGTGTGTGTGTGTGTGTTGGTGTGGATGTACGTGTGCAGCATGCAGATATACCCACTCATGTTTGTGTGTGCGTGCTCATGTGTGCGTCTCTGTGTGGTGGGATGCATCGTTTTGTGTATATGTGTCAGAAACGGCTCCAGCAAATTCATATGTATCTTATTAATACAGATGACAACACCCCCAAAGCGTGGAAAAAACAAACACCAATAAAAACAAGTAACAATACAATTATAGTGAGATTCTTGAATGGTGCCATGTCTTAAATGAACAACAGAACCCGTTCATGGGACCCTACGTCATTTGGTTACATTTACTGTATGGTGGTTTACATTAAATGTTTGCCTTGAGTTTGTTCTTTGAAAAGTTGTATTTCCATTGCAGCTAGTAATTGTGGGTCTTCTATATCCATGAGTGCAGATGTAGCTGCTTAAAGTCCCTTTCCATTGCCTGCATTGTGCCTGTTCCCCCGCAATAGCTGAGCCGTATTTTCCAGCATCATATGTGGTGGCCCGCAACAAGCTCACATGAGCACCCATACGTTCATCTATGTTCATGGTCTGGGAAATGGAAGCTTGTCGCATGGCAGAATTAAGCTTTATACCTTCCTTGAACTCAGCTGAAACCTTATATGATATCTTTTTTTTTTCTTTCTGTGTGCTAAGCTTGAACAACTCAGAGCTTTCTCCTGTTTACAGTTGTCGAAAATAGTTTGTCTCCTTTTATCCTCCTCCCTTTTAAGTCACACTTCTCTGACACCAAAGACGAGATGGAAGCCACAAGTGTTCTCTCCCTGTAATTTTCCATGTCTCCCTAAGCTTAGAGCATGAGCAGATGGAGATGCAGCTCTCTGTCCATATGTGTGCACGTGCACGTATTTCTTTTGTGTGTGTTATGAAATAAATTTATACAATCATGTTCTGATACTCTTCTTCTGCACACTCAATTTCCTACTCCTTGCTCAGTTCCTTTTTGGTGATGTACTCTACATGTCATTGTGCAAATGTTGCAACCACTGTTCACTGAAATCTCAGAGCCTGAAATGAACTTGAACATCACTGGCAGCAATTTTTCAACCTCACCCAGCCACACACTTCCTCCTCTGTCCCCACCCACCCAGGCCTCTCCAGCTTTGGTCAGGGGGACCTGGCTGGTGATCCTTGTGTCATCCCTCCTACACTGAAAAGACAGAAACATTCGCTGATCTCCTACTACCCAGCCTCCCCTTACACACACACACACACACACACACACACACACACACACACACACACACACACACACACACCCACCACCCCACAGACATCCCTGTCTTGTCCGAGCTAGCTAGCGGCTGCAGTGCGAGGGAACAGGAGGCCCCACCACTGGGCCAGCTGTTCCAGACTCCCTTGCCGCCCTGGGCCCCACATTCCCTCATTCAAGGGAGCTTTGTAGTTCTGACATCTTGGAACAGTTGAGCAGCTCAGCTTCTAATGCTGCTGTAATGGTGAGAGAGAGGGAGAGACAGAGAGAGGGAGGGAGGGGAGGAAAAAAGAATGAGACAGGCTTTATGTGTGCTTGCTTGTTACGCTCAATCTCTCCACTCCTCCCTCCCTCTATCCCTTCAGCCCCCTCATCTTGAATCCCTTTACTGTACTTTACCATGGCCTGTGCTTGGGTGTTTTGGTTATATCCCATCTAGACCAGTGTTTTTTTACCCTGCTGTCTTGTATCTGTACCACACTGAACTAACTCAGTCTGCTGAATGATGCCATGTTGCGCTATACTCTTAATGTATTATTCTATAATTTTCCATCCTGTATATCGTAATGTTCCATGCTGTGTTCGATCTGTTTGCTGAAGTCTGTTCCTAACCCAAACAGTCTGAGCCACACTGTGGTGTACTGTGTTTGTACCAGACACCTACTGTATTTGTAGGAGTCTGCTAGACTCCTAGTTAGATCATACTTCACTATGCTGTGCTGTAGCATACTGTGCTGTGTGGCTGCTGTCTTTGCCAGTGATGGTGTCCCGGCCATACACGAGAGCTAGCCTATCTGTCTGTGAACTGTGAAGCTATCAGCTATTGGATTGTTAGCCGGGATGTAATGCACTGTAGTGTAGCTGTGACTCCTTCTTCTCAGCCTCACTGTTCCACTCTGAATCCAGCTGCCAATTTCAACAGGGAGAGATGCCTGTGGATCATGCAGCAAGCCAGTTCACAGAAATCAGTTAGATAGAGTTTAGGAGGAAAATCTGGGTAGAACAAAAAGAGGTTTTCTCTGCAGTTTGTGTCATGCAGCTGTGATGTGTTAATCTAATGTAGCTCTATTGAGAGGGTGTTATCTTAATCAATAAAGACTTCCTCTCATTTACTCCAGCCTTAGGTTTGGCATCAGGTTCAGTGTCATTACTGAGAGCCAATGCTTAAAAGCAGTTAAGAAACGCATGTGCTCATCTTTGTTTTGGCAGACAGCGGCTTTTACCTGCCAACAGCGGGCCGCTGTTGTTTGCACTTAAATGCTTTTGGTGTGTGCGTTTGCTATGCCTTCATTCCCAGAACTATCTCTGTCACAACCTATAATATGGATGATTGGCATTGTTCCAGTGGCGCCAAGTTTTAACTTGCTGAACTCCAGGACTTTTGCCAGCCTTGCACTTTACATGGCCCCATTTCTCCTCAATGACATGCCATTCAGGAAAGGCCAGTTTTATGGGGTAATCAAGAAGGTTTATCTGAGGTTATGGAATTGTAGATCTCAAGACTGGACTAATTGCTCTCTCCACTCCCTTGTCACAGTGGAAGGGCTATTTGCTTAGGCCACTTATCCGCCGCAATCAGTTCAAGTCACTTTTGCTCCACAGAAAACTTCATGGGAAACTCAGTCTGATCAGGTGCCAAGAGAGGTTTAAACAACCCACCCCGAAACAGGGCAGTGTATGTCAGCGTCTGTGCACTTACGTGTGCGCACACATGCCTGTATTTGTGCATCTCTGAACAAGTACACATTTTTCCGTCTTTCATGTGGGAAAGACGTGTGCCTGAAAATAATGGGGCTGGTCATGATTCCAAAAATCTCCATTTGCAACAAACAAACTGGTCTCTTAGCTTGAAGGAACCCTCTGGTCAATGACATGCAGACCTTTTAAATTCCTCCAAGTGCAACTCCCTCAATAGTCTCACTGATGGAGCTTTCCTACGCAGATAATGCATATTTTTCTCTCTCATTCCACTGCAGATACATTACACACATACAATGAATATCCTCTTGTTTGAATTTCATAAGCAGCAGAAAAAGAGTGCCTGTATATGAGAGAAACAGACGTATAAATAGAGACAAGGACCCAGAGTGAAAGATGTTTTGTTCCTTGTTGTAGTACCTACTAGTGACCTTAAGATGGAACTGCTGCATTCATTTTAATGCTGTCTGTAGTAGAAGTAGAGTGTCCTATTGATTCTGTTGTGGTGCTTATATGCCACAATGAGGATAAAAACCCCATAAGTACACTGCATGACTAAATATGGACCTAATGAATGAAAGGGAAGACCCCAAGGCTTGAAAAATGTGATGTGGATTTTTTTAATAAATAAAAACTTGTGATATTATGGCACCATCTGATTTGAACTAGACAACAGTGACAGCACAGTTCCGTTGTAACATGCTCAGGGGCACGTAGGGAATCACATGTGTACAATAGGCTTACAGTGACAGTTTTCAAGAGACAAGGACTCATAAAGAAAACCATGTTGCCTCAAATACAGAGATAGTTCCAGAACTCTTTTGTTTGGGACAAAAGTTTCTGCATCTCAGTTGCCTGTGGTAGACCTGACTTTTGCTCAGTCCCAATCTTAATAGTATTTTAACTCCTAAACTCCACAACCTGCCTATTTCTAACCCTAAACCCAGGTCTCATATTAACGACACTCCACACAATTAAAATCTGTCACAGTTTTTTTCATATCATCAAAGGGGCGCACCAACAATTTTACACATGAACTTCAGTTTACTCTGCTACTCACGCCATGAAAGCAGTCACTTACTGTCTGCTGTCGCTGTGGAGGAGCTTTCCAAAGTTTTCAAAAAATAACTCTGATGACGTCATCGAAGTTATTCTGACTTCTTTAGAAAGCCTGCATCACAAAACAGGAGGTGTGGCGTTTGAAAGATGTGAGTGTTTACAAAGCAGGGGAGAGTAATGGAAGATGCTGATGCTATCCAGTTGTATTATGGGAAATGTAGGATCCCATGTGTTTGGAGCTTGACAATTCCCCAGAGTTTATACAAGTGCAATACTAAATCTCTGGACTACCTTTTTAATGACACATTCAATCATCTGATTGTAAATTGAATATCTGCAGTCGACGCAATTAAGTATATTATCTTAAAGTTACAATATATAAATGTGTGTTAACTTTTCAAACAGGCTACAATTTATGACAAATGAACAGTTGTTTAAAAAAAAAAAATCATAATAAGTAAGATTATTCCACATGAATCATGAGCCGGGATAATAACTGACTACCTGAACATTAGTTTTAGAGGAATCAACTGTAAACATATAATGTCTGAGTTTACACTGCTGAAATGGATATACATCATTAAATATCATTATAACTCATTCATCAATCTCATCAACACAACCTGCCATTTCTGAGATACTGAGATACTTTCCACTCATTGTCTTTATTGTGAAATGAAACACTGGAAACCTGTTAGTCATTTACTCACTCCATTGACACCAGTCAACTCCACACATTGTGGCAGATGCGAAAGCACACAGAGTGAGGCCACAAACTCCGAGACAATTTAACTGTCCAAACATAATTGATTTATATTTGATATGTACCAAGATTTTGTGAAGCCAAACACGATGCACACATCTTAAATTCCACCATATGGCACATCAACTCAACCACCTGCGCTGCTTTTGAATCATTTTTTGATTGCATTATCGCTGATCGTGATTATAATGACACAAAGGATGACCAGAGCGTCAGACCTATAATACAATGCACAGAATAGACTGTTTATGTTTGGCATATGTATGTATAGAATTTCACAACAAAAGCTATGTTTGAGCAGTTGGGAGTACAGAATGAGGGGACGCCTTGCATAATGTGTTGAGGGACAGACAAGAGAATTTAAGGTTTGTTTAAAATCTCTCTCTCGGCTTCAGTATTTTTAGTTTTTTTTCTGAGACTATGCAGCTCCCACACTTTCATAATTGTCTAACCTGATCTGTGGTCACGGATGGATCAGATTCCAGCTCTCAGAAGCTTTATGAATATGCATCCTGGAGCTCTGGAGGTTTTTCGGGGCTTGGTGTTTTCTTTGAGGCCTACAGGTGTGCAACCATCTGGGCCTAACCGTTGAACCAGTCTCCCTTGGAAGACAGTCTCCTCTCTGCCAGCCAAACCAACAACTCACTGTGATCCAGTCACACCTTGCATACTCCACATCTTGACTATTCCAGTTTTGCTGTGTGTGTGTGTGTGTGTGTGTGTGTGTGTGTTAGTGTTAGTGTTAGCGAGATCATTAAACAGATAAAAGGATAAATGAGGATGACTCATTCACGAGGCTGTGCGTGTGTGTGCATGTGATGACGGACATGTATGTGTGGTTTTTATGTAAAACTCTATGTCCATGTTTACATGTTTGTTTGTACAGCCGTTGGTAGGCAGGTGTGGAGAAATATGCGGGTAGTTTCCCCTGACTTAAACCACAAATTTCACTAGAACACCACATGGTCAATTGTTAACCTCATTTTGTATATCAATGTAACTTTTTAGGTTATAGTGCTATTTACACTCTTACATTCAAACCACAGTTGTGAGAATTATCAGCATCACAGTATTTCACTTCACGTCGTCATTCATGCTGTAATGCTTGTGATGTTTTATCTGCAGTTCAATACTTGTGACGCTTTTCAGAGCATGTGCAGATACAGCACTTTGTAGTTATTCAGAATAATATCATATGTTACCAGTAATTCTCAACTCATTGTCGTCACAGATCATATAACATGCAAAAGTTTGAGTATGGCGTGTGTAAAAGGCAACAAAGCGACCGTTGTCAGGCTACCAAACAGCAGAATGGAAACGTAGTGACGCAGACTGAAGAGAGCATGCACGTCCTGTTCTTGGTATTCATTTTTTGGAGGATTTCTAGGAATGTGAGGCAAGGTTTGTTTTTCTATTTCCTGTTTAGGGTTTTTTTTTTTTTTTTCATTTTTGTATTGCTAGACACAAATCATAACCATACACAAATAATGCACACATATTATGTTGTCACTCTTAGAATGGTTGACATGTTGTTATGATGGATGGTTGCTTGTTTAAATCCTGAGTGAAAGTAAACCAATTTTTAAAATGAATCCTCTCTATGCACATTATTAAGTAAGATGGACTGAGATTTGAAAGTATATGGAAGTTATCATTTGCCAATGTGTGTAATTTTACAATACATGAAATTTGCTCAGATCTAGTTTTAAACTGTTCAACTTTTTGTAACTATTTATAGTAACAGACACTTTGCTTTAGGCTGAGTACTAAGAACCATCATCCTTGATCAAGCAGAAAAGCGAGCAGTATTTGTAATATGTGTCAATGAATTAAAACTTACTCGCCACTTTTCAACAGATGACCAAAACCCACTTCAGACATGCTCTACGAAACTTCACCAGCTGGCTGAAACCATAGTGAACAGAATCTGCAACACTTCACCAGCTGGCTAATTTCACAAAGCCGAATCTCCAAAATCTGAAAACCTGGTGACTCTTAGAAGTACTATGTCCTGAGGAATTTTTCTTTTGAATAAACATCCACCTGCTAGCTTTACTGTTTTTGCGCCTACCTGTCCAGAAAGGGTTATTGACCTCTTCTTCATCTTCTTCTTTTTTCTATTGGTCACGCTCTGCTTTTGCAAGGTTGCCGCCCTATGTTTTGTCATGGCAGTGAGCAGTAGGTCTCAGGTTGATTTGGTGACTACAGCTACTGAAGTGTGACTGCAGGATACGGGCATAGATACTAGTATTATCTGTTTGGTTCAGGCCTATCTTATTTCACGTTCACTTCCATTTTTGTTTGTTTCACAAAGCATGTATTGTTTTAATTATATAATGCAGTGATAAGAAATCAATAAATAAATAAGTTATTCTCATTTTCAAAGAATCCTGATTAGGTAAACAGGTGTGGGAGGTGACTATTGAAGGATACGGCCTGTTCCTGCATTGTTTTACACGAGGAGGATTTCAGTCACGTTTCAGGCTGTTTGTGTTGAGTCCCGACATCCACCACAACAGATCAATACCAAAACACCACGGGGGCTTTTGACCACATTGATCAAAGACTCAATTGTCTGCAGATGAAACAAGTATTGGTGTTAGCATCCAAATGCACTCGCTCTTGGCAGTTAGAGTAGAGCCAGGAAGACTATCAGTGAAATGATTTCATAAGAGACTGTTTCATTAGATATATTGCTACATATTGAAAACACACACACAACAAGCTGAACAGAGGAAATGATTTGGAAATAGTGCATTCAAGTTTCCTGTTGGACACACAATGTAGGATGTCCCTGTCCACAAGCCAATCTTGTGGTCATGTCACTAATGAAGGGAAAATCTTTGGGGTGCCAATTATTGCTGACTAAACAAGAACGGTACCTAAAAATATGAATATCCGTGCCTATGGTGCTGTCTGTGTTTGCACAATTTAAGATTCAAAATACTCACATCCACCAATCAACCTCGACAGAGACCTTCTATTGTCTGTTCATTTCCACATGATTTGATTTCAGGGTTGCATTCATCCAAGAATGTGACTCAGAAATAAGACACCTTGACAAGCTATTGTGTGTGTGTGTGTGTGTGTGTGTGTGTGTGTGTGTGTGTGTGTGTGTGTGTGTGTGTGTGTGTGTGTGTGTGTGTGTGTGTGGTGTGTGTGTGTGTGTGTGTGTGTTGTGTGTGTGTGTGTGTGTGTGTGTGTGTGTGTTGGAAATGGCGTTGTACAGAAGGCCTCAGGTTGAGCTTGTGACTGAAGGTTTGAAGTGTGCAGACAGTAGACCTGGTGGGATAAGCCAGGGATTAGAGAGGGGAAAAGGGGGTTTTCTTCCTTTTACAGCATCATTGCTTGATTCGTAAAGTTAGACTGTAATTTTCATTATATATTTAAAAAAAAATCAAGACGTGCAGAGTGTCATCCATGAAGCTATATTTGACTTGTGAAGGACATGAGCCTTGAGGAAACACTGATGTAATGACTAATGCAACCAAGCCAGTCAGTTATCTGCTCACTGTGACACTGAGCAAAGTTGGTCCACACTCCAATACTGCTGACTGAACCTTTAACTAGTTGGCTGTGCAGTGGCTCCTGGAATGAGAGCAGACACTGTGAGACTCCTTAATCCTACCTTGTCAGTCAAGGGGCCTGACCAAAAACAGTCATTAGCAGTATTTCACTCTCCACTGCAAACAGGGCTCAAGGGGAAGTTGAAGAGACATGTGCACTGCATCGGCTGCTTCAAAAAGTCAAGCAATTATCTTGTCATTCACAATAAAACCTGCTTAATTCTTGCTGTAACCAGCATGGTAGACAGCACATTCATCAGACACTTAGAAGCTGCTGACAGGTACAGTGTTATAGTTCAGGAAAAGCTGTAGCAAAGATTATTGGAAGTGAGGGCTGCTTAATATGACGTGAATATCTGATGTACGAGCGGTAAGTGGATGTGCGAAGGAGAGATGTGCTACATCAATTATTTGTTACTTTTGTTACCATGGTGATACTGCAGCAAAGTAGTGATGCATCATTATGACCTACTTGTGTTGTTGGCAGTGTGGTTAATGACATAACAGTGTGTGTGCTAGGTTGTATATAGCTGGCTAGAAAAAAAAAAAAAAAAAGCCTGAAAACATTTGTCACTGTGAAGCAAATATTACGACCATCCAAGGTTTTAAAGACATGAAACTGAATGCGCCCCCACCAGACAGATCAGGCCCTGCCAATGAGATGCAACTGGACAAATTCAGCATGGTAGAAATAAAACATATGGCTTCACATCTTCATTAACTTTTCTAATTTTGACAGTTATGAGTTTTTGGATTTAGTGGAAAGACAAATGAGGGAAAAATTGGTGCAAAGTGGTGTGTGGTCACCCTGCGACAGTTGCTATGTTACTTATGTATCAGTCTGCTGCTCTCGTGGAGGGGGCTGAGATGGGACCCGGGTCTTCAGAGATTTCTATCAGCCGTCGACTCAGATTTTAGAGCCATCTGGCCTGCCGAGGCTGCGGCTGTGCAGCTTACCTTGTGACTTTCTGTGAGCCGTGGCCAGCGACGTTTGACTTGTGCTTTCAAGGTCATGACCCTCAACTCATTTCCTTCCATGCAACCATTCTGACAGCAGGGTTAAGTTTATATGATACCCCTAGATAAGTGCTACTTGAAAGTGCCAAGTTTCTGGAATCAGCCCTCTCAGCTTTGATACTCTGGTTTCTGTTATGACCCCACTCCGTCCATATTGGCCCTCGGTCCATCTGGACAGATCCCACACACACACACACACACACACCCATCCTTTATTACCCAGCTTCCCACCCCAACAGGAAGTTTTTAGAGTCCCAGTTTGCGTATTGTTTCTTCCTGATCATCTCGCTCTACATATGGCCCTTAGTGATCAATTTATAACAAACAAACTGTTGTTTATCTTTCCCACCGTTACACACAGATGTTAGTATAAACAAAGTTAATATTTATTACTCTTAAGGAATTGTTGCAGTGATGATTTAAGATATCAGTACTGAGATAATGTCGTTTATTGAAATGACAATATAATAGGTCACTTACAACTATAAATAACTACATCCATACATGTATTTCTTCCAGAAGTGTTCAAAAGAGCAAGTATGGTCCCTGATAAGTTTAGTGAGTCTATAATTACCATTCTCAAATATTTGGAGGGTTTTTGGTTCTGTGTGGCCGTTCACAAAGTAACTCTCCCCTGAGAGCTGCCCTGGAATTTGTTGAATCTTTGAACCCTGTGCACAGCCGGCTGGTTTCACAGGCCTGAGGAATCTTTCAGTGGCCCTTGGTGCCAGGAGGAGGGCATCAGGTGTCGGGCCAGAGCCTCAGTCCTCCCTGCTCTGGCTGCTCCCGGGTTTTCGAGGAATAAAAAAGCTGGTGAGATATTGCAAGATAAGGCAAAATATATAAAAATGTATGTTTACAGTGATGCAGATGTTGTCAGTGAATATATGTGTGTGGATGCACATGTCTTTGTGTTAATGCTTGTCACAGGGGAAGGTGTATGTCTGTTTCTGTCCCAGAACTGTTGCAGATTGGTGGAGGAGTTTAGTTCCTTTCTGTCGGTGGTATGCATGAGTGTTGTCCTTGATAGACTTGGCCCTCTGATAGAAGTCAGCTGGTCTCCAGAACCGAGAGAAGGGCAAGGCCGACTGCAGCATCCCCCTCACAGGTGCCTCCCATCCCCTGTGAAGGACAGCAGCACTGGCTTGTGAAATTGAGTACAGGAGAGAGGCACTAGACTGCTGACTGAATATTAGAACTAGTAACAAGACAGACACCTCATCCAACTGTAGAAGCAGTATGACAATTCTTCCTGTAGGGGCAAACCAGTCAGTGCACCGTTCCATTTTTTATCTTGAATATAAACATATTTACAGGAGGAGTTCCTGTTTATTCTTCTTTTTCTCTAGAGGAAGACACATTTACCTTACCAAAACCAAGACACACCTTGTTTTGTAAGATTCTTCACCCTTTTTGATACTGTTCATTTGTCTTATGTGGTATCACTTGAACAGGCAGCAACCAAAAATGGAAAAGCCCCGTTTGGTTTTGATTTGAGATAAATACAAGATTCGGTTATTGTGTTTGATCATAGTTTGGGCTGTGGCCTAGCAACAGTTTCTGAGAATTTTACGTTACTCCTCTTACCTCAGATGACAGTTTATTTTCAGTACAACTTACTATAATATATGGGAATGAGACCTTTATATAATTAACTTCCAAAGTAAAAGACTTAAAAGTAGTGACAGTTGTTGACAGTGATCAGGACATAGAGTTGTTTGTTGTTTTTACAATTATCAGAACATATTTGAAATGGGGTCTCAGTACGTCAATGTAGTAAAAGGGCAAATCCGGTAACCAGGTTATAATCACTTGTGTACAGTGTTGGCATGAAATACCCTTGAAGTTAGGTGAGGTTGGGACTAATTGGAGCACAGTGGGCATAAACAACTAAACAGATACTCTATGATGCAGCTTGAGCTGATGAGGCATTGGCTAAAGTCAGGTTGCAGCTGCTTTGGCTGCACTTAACTAGAGTCATCTAAGGTGCTGTTTAATTTCCACATTGATGCTGTTTTGTTCCATGTTTCCCTCATTGGAAATGTGTTTAGTACTGCTCAGTTGGTTGTTATTAAAGGCCAAACTACTGTGACCTGTTGATTTCTACAGTAGGTTGCATTGTATGAAACTGTCCTAATGAAGAGGGAAAGAGTCGCCCAGCCTTAATACACACTGTAGCACAGTCCTGCTCTGACATGTACATTAGACCATTGCCAGTTGTAGACTGGCTTTTGGAGCTACTGTGGACATTGAGGAGAAGCTTAAAACCCATTATGTTTTCAACAATCCTGTATTTTATGCTCAGGAAGTTGCTGCTGTAGCTGTATTCTTATTCTCATTCAGTATCTCTGATTGATGATTTGTATTTGTGATATGTTGAAGATGTCTTGGTATTGCCCGTAGCTGCTAACCTGTTAATACACTTTATACCTGGTATATGTTTCACGCATGTCTTTTCCTCACTCATGTTTTGATGGGACCATGTTCAACCGTCACAGATATTTTTCTGATGGGAAGGCTTGCAGAGGGATGGGATTCATGAATGGGCTTGAGTGCGAGAGACTTGCTTCTTGGTTACTGGGAGTGGTAGTCACCTTGAGCACAGTGTCATGACTTAGGAATGCTATCAATGATAGCTATTTTTACATGATAGCCTTGAGGCCAAGGGGAGGAGTGGGACAAATGTGTGGGTACATGGTTTTACCTGTTCGAACTCAACATCTTTGATGGGAATAGATGGTGTTCAAACACGAATGTTAGGATTATAATTATATTAAGGATATGGCTGTTTGCCAAGCATTTACGAGGGTGTTAACCTATTTCTTAAATGTTTGATCTCCAAGTTCCATGAAAACTTTTGTGTCATCATCATCATCATCTTATATATTTCTTGCATCCCTTTTCATTAGATACACCAGGTTGTGGCGGAAATAGTTTATTAAGTGATATTTACATCAAATTGTCCTGATGGAAATTTAAGATGATAGAAGGACAACAGAGATTGGAGGCATCACCCTGGAGCACAGGCTTTGAATGTCAAGCCTGTCTGACTTGGTCAGAAGTTCAGCCATTCCGCATTCTTGACTAAAGGATAAAGCAACCCTAATCCCCTTTACCAGGTAGCTAGAGTTGGCAGTGGAGCCAGGAATTCCTGCGGCATACCGATTTGGGGAAGTTGCTAGGGTTTGGATGGACAATTCGAACAACAATAGAGTACTCTCATTCAAAGAAAAATAGGGTTTAAGTTTTGTGAGAAAGTCCTGCCACCACAGAGATAGGTACCATGTGGAATGTGACATATTTAGAGTGCTTTTGATTCAGAGGCATTGGCTGCTGTTAAAAAAAAAAAAAGTGGGCTGGGTGATTTAGGGCGTCCAGAAGTAGGGTGGAGAGCTGGGAAAGAGAGCCCGAGAGAGTGAAAGACAGAAACAAATAAGGAGGGAAGGTGGTTATGGAAGGTATGGACGTGTGTTCCTGATCTCATGACAGCCAGGCCATAATGTGAGCGTCCAGCTGGGGCAGACTATAGGAACAGCAGGCTCTACAGCAGCTTACCTGGCCATCAAACTGAGCCAATGACCTGCCAGCCTTGCTTCCAATAGTCCGATGTCAGGGATCAGGATCAGCCCGACAAGAGTGACTTCAGAGACACAGAAGGCAGCGTCTAGCTCCTTTATCTGCCTCCATAATGCTGCCAAAGACTCAGGCCTCCGCAGAGGTGGAGCAGCATTACTGACCTGTCCTGCTGCTCCTCTCAGGCCCAGTGGATTAGTGTGAAAAGGCCCCCAGAGAAAAACTGTGGGTGAAATACACTGGCCTGTCTTTGTCCCGTCTGTCTGCTGGGCTGGGGAGCACTGACTTTAGCCCTCTGTCAACTAGGCCCGGTGAAACCCCTCAACAAAAGCCATTCATCTGTTGTACTGTACATGCCAAATGGCTGGCATTCCTCTTCACGAGTTGTTTTGTAAGCCGCATCTGTCTGTCTGTCTGTGCAATTACAAGTCTGTTAAGAGAAGAATGGTTTCTGTGCAGCTGGGGTTTTCTGCGTTTGTCGAGTAGATCTGATTAACCTTCTGTCTGCTCATTACTGACCATAGGCCAGACATGTTTTTTTAGTGATTCAGTCATTGAGACACAAGATTAGGTTTTTGCTTGTACAAGAGCTGTACTATGTAAGGTCACATACTCTATGTAAGGTTCTTTGTCAGAGCACTTTAATTGTAATTACATGTATCCGGTTTATTAACTAATGCATTAGATTTCTCACATTCTATTCAAATGGCATTATTACGTAGTTATAATGCATGATTATGTGATAATTTTCCTTCAGTGAGGAGGATTCACTCAAATTTATCTATATGAGAACGGATCGATTATAATCTCTCTTTGTTTTCCGATAAATTACAGATTTGTGTGCGTGCTTAACGAACACATCACAGTCTGCTGCAGCTTCAAAAGCATCTTTGAGCAGTTCTTGATTAATTATAATTCCCTTGATCAGTAAGAATGTAAAGAATTTGTCACACTGCAGAGCAGTCACATGAGCATGTCAGGCTTTTAAAATGTGCACCAGTCTGAGAAGATCATTTTTCAACTAGAAAATTCATATGACAGCAGGAGTTTGCTGAGGTAGCTTAATTAGTTTGCTGTGTGCTTTTTTGTAGTCAAGCGATAAATTTAGTTTTCTTGATGCTGGTACCTGTGTAGTTGGTACAGGTTTCTACAGGTAAACAGAACCCTGTAAACATCCGGTTTGGACCTCAACTACAGTTCATTTTTTGCCAGACCTGATGTAACAGGTGACAACTACACAGTGCAATGCATTTTCTGTTACTACTTCAGCAGTTTGGATCTGAAATGTATAGATGACGTTTAACCGCTGACTTCTTGCTTTAAATTTGAGGGTGTACAGGAATCAAAAATCATGAAATTAGGAACTAAAGGAAGCTTCATAAAATTGAGGAGAACATGAGTAAAAGCACTAGGAGACCTGTTCCCTGTTCACACAGTATGGATGTTCACAACCTCAAGCGTCCTTAAATCTGAATACTCTCTGACTACACAGCATGTCAGACTGTTACTTTGACATTTATGATATTGTGGTGAGAGTAACCGATTAGCTTGGGTTTGGTTTAAGAACTGGTTCTAATTGCATGTGAACCAGGGATTCACATGGATACATGTTTTTAGTAAAATAATCAATTCCTGAAAGAACAGTTCAGACATAATGCAATATGGTGGACAGGAGTAAAGTCTGAAAAGTGTGGCCTAGGTTCACAAAAAAAAAGTAGTGATGCAGTAAAATATAATAGTTGTGTGATTAATCTCTGCGAGTTCAAGTTTGTGGGAATAATTTCATACATTTGAGGGAGTCATGATAACATTTGCAACTGCATCATATAGGAATACAGAGTTTTTTAAGTCCCTAATCATACTTCAACTCCAGAATTACATTTTTGGATGATTCTGTCATGATTTTTGTCCAGTGGTCACATTCAGTGTGTCCTTTGTTTACATCCACTGACTTTGTGAAAATGATAATAATCCAGAGTTTTGCAGAATTTTCCATTATGAATGTTTTACATCTCATCCAAGTGGCTTCTTCAGCTTCGGTTTGTAGTTACTGAAAGTTACAGAAGTTAATGAAAGTTGGATTTCGCTTAAGACATGTTTTGGTTTATTATTCCAAAAATGGAAAAAGAACCAGAACCAGGACTTCAGAAAAAACAGAGCTTGATCAACAGAATCATTAAGATTGAAATGAACCCCACAAATAGCTCAGTGACTCAAATCAAGTAGATTGCTGTGCAAGATAAGATCACAGTGAATTGTACGGTACCTGGGGCACCTGGAAACTCGAAATTCCAAACCAGTGTGTAAATGTGATAAACAAACACTTCAACCCTTCTTTGAACCAAAGCAGGCCACATGTTTGCATGTACCTGTGTGTCAACATCAACCAGAATTGTTTTGTATTGTGTTAATTTTGCGTTCGTCTTGCATTGCTGTTGTATGCATTCGCATCTGTTTTCTTTGCAGAGTGCAGGCACAGATTTGAAAAATAGCATAGTTTCTGCAGGCCAATAAAAGAGTGTCTCTTTTCTGGCTGCAGGACATGTAAGCATTAAATCAGACTTTTTTTTCCTCATCTAAGAACTCAAGGAATCTCAAACCACTCTGAGTTGCCATAGCCTCCAGTAATGAAGTTGCTGGTATCTAATTTATTAGCGTTGAATATTTGTTCTTGACACATTGAGGAGCTGTTTGAATATATGTGTGTGTGTGTGTGTGTGTGTGTGTGTGTGTGTGTGTGTGCGTGCGTGCGTGCGTGCGTGCGTGCGTGCGTGCGTGCGTGCGTGTGTGTGTGGGGTTGGGTGGCTAGCACTGGGTGGTAACTCTTGGCAGTAATAAGTGGCAGAATGATTAAATCAAAAGGCCTTGCACATTTTCACCCTCACACACACACACACGCAGGCACACACACACGCACACACACACACTAGAAGCTGATGTTCACAGTGTGTGTTAATGCTTTGTGGGTATCTCCACAATGGAGTGTTTATGAATGCTGAGATGCGCAAACCTCTTAATTAGTTTAGTGTAAAGCCAACATTGTAACATTAATGTGTGTAAGATGCTCGCTGTTTGAAAAGACAAACTGGCAGAAGATGCGAAGAGAAACAAGACAAGACCCAATGCAGCGTGACTATATTAATTATAACTCTTATGCTGCTCATCAAAGTAACTGTGAACTGGAGGGGATGTATGGTAATGGAGCTCAAGTGCTTATCACTCAGTAGGTGTCATTTTCCTGGCCAAAACACATACACACACACACACACACACACACACACACACACACACACACTGTAAACCCCAGTCTTGTCGCCCACAGAAAAAGGCCTACCTCTGCGTGAAGGTCAGGTAAAACTGACAGCCTGAGCTGATAGCACAACAATTTGGCCTGGGGTCATTTCAAATCTGCCCCATCCCTTTCACACAGTCCCACCAGCCGTGTCATCGTGTGTCTGTGCCCCCGAAAAAAGTATGTGTTCATTTGTCACCGTGTCATCCTGTCCCACACGGAGCGCCCCGTTCCCACACGGTTAAAGAAACGCTGCCCAGAGGTCGGTTGCCCATTCCCAACCGGCTCACCGTTTCAGCGGCTGGAAATCCCCCTGCGCACAAAGAGGCCAGATATGATACCACAGCACTGCAGGCGAGGGAGGGAGCTCGGGACAGTATTGATATGGCAAGGACTTTTGTCTGGGAAAATCCTTAAGGGAATGCAACCAATTGTTGCTAATTGTATGGGACTGCATTCTATCTCAAGTGCTGCCGGTATGCGTTACTTGTTTTGAATTGGAGAGACAAGTATACTTACTGATGATCTGTGCGTGTGTCATTTTAGTTTTGTGGATTGCGCTTTTCTTCTCATCTGGGTTATGGTTCCTCTGACGCTCACACGTAACAACATCATGTGTTGTTGCTCTGAGGCTGCCTCTTTTATTGTACTTGTTCACACACAGCTCATTATGATTTGACCTGCAGGCTCACATACACACCTAAACGTTCTTTTGAAGGCAATGTATTGACGCTATTTCACTCACGTAGAATTTTCCCCTCGGCATTGTTCCAGTGTGTATACTGGAAGTTCACAGTGTCTTTTAGGATTATTGCAGTTTGTATTGGAGAAATCTTTTATTGATAGTAATATGATGTAAAGGAAGAAATTATTCTTTTAAAGTCACTGTGGCCAAAATGAAATATTTTCTCCGCAGAGTTCCCACAATAAACCAAAGGGGTGGCAGCGGGATGAGAGCTGATGAGAGGACGCGTGCTGTTCAGTCCTGGTGGTCCTCTAGGGATAACCAAGGTGTATTCCCAGTTAGTCACTGCAGTGTGTGATAGAAAGAGAGACAGAAACCAGATTCTACAGAGAGGTCCATGATGCAGCCACAGAGACGATGTGTTCCCCTGGGCAGCATAATGAAGCTCTCAGTAGGACGACGTGGTTTGAATGCACTTCAGATGGAAAGGGGGAGAGATGTGCAGCCCCATATGCATCTACTCACCACATCATATTTCCACAGCCATGAATGAGGCCCTCACACAGACAGCCCCCACTGCTGTCAGACAGTCAGAGCCAAAACCTTTCACAACATGTCCTCTACACAATGCAGTGAAAAACTCTTTCTTGGGTTTGCACCAAGCAGAGCCCTTGGGGAAGACACGGTCTGTCTTCAGGCTGCAAGAGCATACAGCGCTTCAGAGAGAGAGCTGTAGAGAAAGAGAGATGGTTTGCTTTTCTCAGAAATCTGGAGAGCAATGTCATATTACCCTCAATGCTTCATGTGGTCTCTAGCTCTTTTTATACCATGTTTGCACAATTGTCTACTGCAAAACTGCTTTTACTTTTGCTTTATTTTGATTTTGATGAACATTCAAAAACTGTTATGGGCCTGATGGCGATGGAGATTGGACCTCTGATCAGTTTGTTTTGTTTTCTTTTTAACTGGAATGAACAGCATCAATTAAAATGGCCACATCATGTGAATGTGACAGCTACAATACAGAGCTAGAAAAATAAAGCAGTAATAGAGGGCTGTGCCACACGCTGTGAACAGGAGGCCAAATCAGACAGCTACCAGATGAAATGCGCCCCATTTCTGTGATTGCAATTAGGTCCGTGGCTGAAAGCCAAAGAGTTCAAATGTGAATAAGCACAAAACACTGTTTCCTCGGACAATAACATACCCAGACTTTGTAATTGTTGTAGTCACAACCCACCATTTATTTTGAGTTTGTTGTTTTTTTTTCATTACAAATGAAAAACATGTTAAAGATTGCAGAACCTGATATGCTGCGCAGTTTTCTTGTACTAATGATCATATTTTCATAACATTCAGACTGCTTTGAAATAAGTATTTTAGCCTGAAACCTTTTCCTGTGTCCATTTCTGATTGTTTGGTATTTTTAATTCTTGAATATACAATGAACAAAAAAACAAAGGTCTCCAAATTATTGCTTGTCGCTGTTTTGTTTTTAGGTCTGTAAACAATGTAAATGAATCATCAGGATATTCTGTTGAGGTCATTTTGAGATTCCCCAATATTGTACAGTGGTTTTTACAAGACTGAAATAGCCTGACACTTTTGTTTTTCTTTTTATTTCACCCAGCGCTTAACAGATATTCAAAGGATAATGCAAATGTTTCTCAAGTTGTGCATGTTGATGACTCTTACAGTACTTCCTTTTACTTTCTTTACCCTCCCCAGGCCAAGATAGTAGGGGAATTTTGAGTCAATAAGCCTATTTAAAGCTGTCATTTGTGTTTTCTGTGGGCAAGAACAGCTTGTTTTTAACAGCATGTGTGTCCATTGTTGTTCCTGCAACGTGAGGCACTGTTGTCTGTGGTCTAATTTGGTCAGAGACGACTAATCTCAAAAGGGTTGCATGCCAGCTGCGAGGGTTAGCAGAGGTTCATCACCCTGTGGATGTGCTGCATGTGTATCTGAACCGACCTTGAGACACACCACTCTGGACTTGTTCCCTCTGTCTTGATGGCAATGTGTGATATATCTGTTGTAGTCCCTCCTCATCCCTGAGTCTCCCCTCACCCCTCTTCTCCTCATTTCTCCCCCATCTGCAGTCGTCTGTTTAACTGAGTGGACCTTGTCTCGCAACTGTCCCCCGCAGTCTCCATTTGGAGTTAGGAGTCCACTGGCATCCCCTTTAGATAAGGGGCAAGACGTATTACAAGGCCAGGACACAGGCAGGAAGCCTGGCTAAAGCAAGGTACTATTTTGGTTGAACACTCCCATTGTCCATGGACTGGGGACGGCTGACTGCCTGGGGGAGAGGGTGGAGGGTGACAGAGAGAGGAGGAATGATGTACTGTGAGGACATCGCACCAGTACGCACGCTCCTTCTCTCTATCCTCCCTCCTCCAGCGCCGATCATTCAGAGGGTCCTCTGTCCCCCTTTTCACTGTTGAACTCATGGCAGTCACCAGTCACACTCTGAAACATGTGCAAAGGAAGGGGCTGGGGTGGGGGGTGGGGGCTCTGTTATGTAACAGTGCCTTCCCTAACAGGAGCTCCAGTCTTAAAGATGTAGTATGCAGAGGTACAGCTGAATTTGGACATCAAACGGCTATTAAAAGAGACAAGGAAGAGATGATGTCAGGTTTTAGTCCCATTTTAGTCATAGTAGATAATCCCTTTTGTTGTTTGGCCGCAATAATGCCACGTGCTAACAATAACTGCTTTTAGGAAAGGGTGGGATGACACGATGAGAGAAAGGGAATGTCAGCCTTGGACTTTTTATAAATCGAGATGTAAATATGGAAAGATTTATGTGGAAAGAGAAGAGCCTGCTTGGAAAGAGTGCACTTGGAAAATGATGTGTTGTCATATCTTTACAGGCTCGTAGGGGAGTCCCAACTACCCCTAAATTGTAAACAGACTTTTAAATATTTGCAGTGATAAGTTTGAAAGTAGCTTTCTGTTTCATCTTTAGAAGTTTATACTGTATGTAACAGAACTTTCCCAGGCAGACTTGTGAGTGTGTGAACCCAGTAACACCACAAGGCCACACAAAGGTACTTACTGCACACACAGAAACACAGACACACACACACACACAAAAAAAAACTAAAAATGGGAGGGGAATCAATGTATGTTACGGGAAACGTGTTCTTGTTTTAGTTTTACTGGTACTCAAGTTCTCATGGCTGCATCCTCCCAACTGTCAGAGGCCCTCGCTCCTTTAGGTCTGAATTCCTCAGAGACTGCAAGACGCATCAGCTCAGACAGGCGCAAAGCATCCAACTAACTCTAACTTCAAATCCTGATGTTCCTCAGCTGATTGTCCTCTCATCCTGTCATTGTCTCAATAAAAAAAAAAATGAATTCAGTGCTCTCCTAGATGACGACAGACTGCTCGGTCATCTTTGAAATGAGAAAGTAAAAGTACAGATGATTTTTTTTTTTTCTGGTGATATTTCCTGGCAGTGTTGACTTACCTCAAATGTTTGCAAATTGCTGTAACATTTAGACATTAACCGCTGAGTAATCAGGACTAAAACAACACAGCAACAAGTATGAGCTTCTCAGCGTCCGCTCAGAAGGCTGCACAAACAAACAAGATGAAGGTCGTAGTAAATGCTCTGGGCTACAAGTACGTCATGTGTGGGCCACCGTGCTGAAGAGCATTAAAGGCCACACACACACACACACACACACACACACACACTTACACCCACACATATATGCAGATGTAGATATGTGGATGTATGTGCTGTACCTAGGAACAGCATACATGTACACACATGCGTACACTCCTAACACTTGCCCTCTCAGACTTCAGGGGCCTCCGTTCAGCCTCCACGCACACCCACGCGTTCCTGTTGCTGCACTCGTCTTACTGACTGCTCTGGCTGAGCCACTGAGCCAGCTGGTGATAACAGCACTTCCTCCTCGCTCCCCTCTTGCGCTTAGCTGTTGTGCTCTTACCATCTGTGGCAACTGGCTGGGGCTGAAGCGTCATGTTACCCACACAACTGGAGACCCAAGATCCTGAGGACACACAAGCGCAGCCAAGATCCCGAGGACACACACACATATCATGATAGTCAGAACTGTAACGGCCGTGAGATGTGGAGGTGAAGAGAGCGGAAAACAGGTCCAGGCTATTTATTGTGCATTTGGACACAGGCAGAAAAGGTGGGACTAAAAGGCAGAATGTTCCTGGAAGGAAATGCACAGAAAGACGTGTAACATTTAGAAACAAACGTGGAGAGTGTTTTCGTGGACGAGTACCAGCCAAGAGGAGTTCAGGCAGGGAATAGATCCTGAGAGAGTGGGGAGAGGAAAAAAAGGAATGAAATAATTGCAGAGTCAGAGTAGTTTTCCACTTTTTAAAATATTGTACATGACAACAAAATCAAAGGTAGGACATGGTCACACCAGTGTTTATTACAGAGAAATTTCAGATGAAAATCACTCCATTTCAGTCGAGTTGTAATATTTACAGGATTGGCTGATGGATTGCAAACCATCTTGACCTTTGAGGGAATAGAGAGAACTGCAAAGTCTATAATGGAGGATGTTAGCATACTAGTTGTCACAACACCCAGCTTTGCCTAACCCTGCTCTGTCATATGACAAGCAACGCCAATAGACATTTCCTCTTCATCCTTTCAGGGCACTGCAAACCAAGCTGCCTAACCCCCATGCAGTCACTACATCAGCAAGCTCATCACATTACCTACGTCGCAAATGCGCGTACACGAAACTTGCTTTGCCACTTTAATGGGACCAAATTGAAGCATCTATAGTCATGTTAGAAATTATGAGAGGTTGCATAGTGGTACTTTGAGTTAAATACAAATGCCAGCATGCTAACACTATGCTAAAATAAGCATGCTAATATTAATAGGTGTAATGTTTACCATTTTCGCAAACCTTATTTTAATTGCCGGCATGTTAACATTTACTAATTAGCATAATCACAAAGTAGAGCTGACGCTGATCAGAGTGTCATTAGTTTTCCCAGGTATTTGGTCATAAACCAAAGTTTTGGACAAATTGAAATTTTGACCAGATGAAAATTTAAGGGATAACCAAACTTATTACAGCTGAATCTCTGAGAATCTGTGTCAAATGTCAACCTCATGTTGGTGCTAGATGAAAACTAGTATCTACAAAAAAATCATTGGGATAAATAATCTGGGACCTTTTAATATCTACATACAAAATTCTGTGCCAATCCATAATGTCGATGATGCGATATTTCACTGAATAGTTGAATGGAGCTTTTTACACAAGTTCATAGCCATCCATCCAATAGTCGTTCTATTCTTTCCTTACCACAGTGGTGGACTGATCGACCAACATCACCATCCATAGAGTTCTGCTGGTAGCGTGGCCAAATGTTTTTTAGTACTGCTCAGACAGGAAGGTGCTTATTGTGAGGCATTAAACACGACCACGCGGAGTCATTATTAGGATAGAAAGATTTTCCAATCGGGAGTCAATTCTTAATCAAAGTGACGTCCTGGCAAGCCACAGAAGGTGGTGAGGAGGCAGCAGGGGGAGAGAGGGAGCGTAGGAGGAGAGGGGGAAGAGAGGAAAGCAGGGCCGTTCAGCTGAGAGGGAGGGCAAGAGTGGCATGTGGCTGGATGGTATCCTTGGGAAAGTTTGCAGCTCACTCTCCCACTCTCTGGATCTTAGCTGGGGACAAATACCACATGGAGCTGAGAGGAAGCCCGCTGAAGTGTGCAGGGCCGTGAGCACACAGGAATGTTTCACTTCAAATGGAAAATGTTCACAGCTGTTAGTTAGGCTATCTCTCTCACTCTATTTCTCCATCTCTATCTATCCATCTCTCTCACTGTGTCAGACCTTGTTGCTATGCTTAGCTCAACTCCTCGTGTGCTTGTGATAACCAGTATTTTTAGTTCTGCTGTGGCTTCACTTTCCTTTTTTTTTCTGAATTCTGACTTTAATATCTGTACATCATAATCAGCATCTCTTGTTAACATGGGAGTCTAAATTGATTTTTATTGTCTTGTCCTGGAGCTCAGGACATCTCAACAAATTAGCTATTTTGTCATGTGGGTTCACAACAGCAAAAGGCCTGCAGTCTATTCTGTCTCCAAAAACATGGTTTAGGAAACCACATGCTCGACAGTGTATGGCATCAGAATACCGGAAGTCCTTGCCTGACCCACAAACAAAAATCACAACAACGATGATGACGACACAGGGTTTCCATCCCCACATCAAACTGTCTGGAGTCTGTTCTGGCAACACAAGCTGGATCTCCACAGTTTTAGGGCTGTAGTGGCTGCAAATGAGCCTGGGCTCAATAATTCTGCTTGTTGGATGCTCTGCCTGCCTGCCACACACACATCGACAGTGTGTGTATGTCTGTGTCTGTGTCTGTGATGTCTATATTGGACCACAGAAAACCTGCCCATTTGCATTCAGGTGTAGAGCAGCAGCCACTTCCCCTTAGGGAACTCTGATTGCCTGAACTCTGATCAAGCCAAACCAGCAGGTGCAAAGGTGCATTCCCTGTGAATGAGCTACATTTTTGCTGCTCTTTGTTCATGTGACTTTGATCATTGGGATATTTTTGCAGGCATTGGACCAACAGTAAAGCAGGGAGCAGGGTAGTAAACAGTTTTTACAGGCAACATATTGGGAGTTCTAGTGAATCCTAACAACTTCACAAAAGGACAACAAACAATAACAATTAAAGAAAGTTTCATGATATTTTAAAGACTAAATTAAATGATTTTCATTTAATTTAAAAAAAAAAAATACATCAAAGATCAATTAAAAAGCAAGGCACAACCTTGTTGCCTTTGTGTCACATTTACAAATTCTGTGTGTCTGTGATAATACACTAATGACTTGTCACCTGAATACCCTCGCCTTGACTCCTCGTCTTGTCTTGCACTCCGAGTCTGATCCCCTCCATCACCAGCCCCTTCCACTTTCTGTGACATATTTAACGCATCTCAACAGTAACATGAATTATTACTTTTTAACTGGAAACAGAAATCCACTGAGTGCAACACTTGTTAGAAAATAACTCGTCAGTTTGTCGAGAGCTGGAGGTGGCCGCCTCGTAATTCTCTGTGCAGGAAAAACCATATAGACATAGCTGTGTGTTTGGGAGGCGCTTGTCTGTGTGTGTGTGCTGTTCCTCCGCATCAAATTGAACTGACTTGATCTGATTCACTGACGGATTTGACAGAGAGATACAGTTTTAGGCACATCTGTACAATCTAGTGCGGTCCACTATATTAATCATGCAACAGGTTCTGTTTTTGAAATGCTTAGAAACTATTTGAAACTTTCACGTCCATTTTCAAAGCTGTAGTTAGTGGTGGTGTATTGGACTGAACTGTACCGGGCACTGTGGTCTAATCTACAGCAGTTTACACTCTGCGGATGAAGCTTTTTTATTTTGGTTAAAGCTTTTACAGTGACTATATTGTATGTCCACATTGTACAGCAAATATTACTTCCCTCCTTGTTCTTGCCAGCTTGATAAATACACTGGTTTATAGCTTGCTTATAGCTTGGATGGTGTGTCTTCAAAGGACACAAGAGGAAGCGATTGGGTCGGTGGTCCTATGGACCAAAGAGCATATTCAGCTGTTTCGAATTTCAAGAGGCACGTGCTGGGCCTATGGGCTGCAGAGGTTTGCGGATCCATGCATGTGTTTGCAGAGGACGGCACAAGAAGCATGCAACAGCCTTGAGACGTGATTCGAATATTTTGTCCAACCCCCATTTATGATTTAAACCAGAGGATAAACTTTTGCATGGGACAATGTTTAAGGTGCTGTGATATAAAATTAAAACTTCTGTAAAGTTATACAAACACAGTCCAACACAGTTACAAGAAAAAACTGTTCTTTCACAAAGGAAGAATTTGTTGCAGGACTTTTGTATTGTACAGCTGAACCTGATAAACTGGTACCTCAGGCTGTGGTATTAAGATGGTCATATAGTGGTCAGACCATCAGTTGTCATCAGGTTGTCATCAGCTTATTATTTATGTACTGGTGTGCTGATTGTGTGTATTCAGTGCACAGCTGCAGTTTATAATGCATGTATTGGGTTTCTGAATGCATAATGTTGATCTTATATCTGTGCATACGAGAATGCAACCTCCCATGCAATGGACCCCCCTCCAAAGCCTACCTATGCACCCACTGCATGTGTGTGCGTGCGCACACACACACACACACACACACACACACACACACAGATATAGTATATATAGAGTGTATATATACAACACCACCCAGCAAACCACCCACAAACTCACCCAGAGGCTTAAACCAGGGTTTTCTTTTTTCTTCTAAAACCACTTCCCTGCCTTTCCCTTGCTCCTGGTGACGACACTCTCTTGGAATTCACTCCTTGTGTTGGTGGTGCTCTCAGAAAGAGAGAGAGACTGACTGTGTTGTTCAGATCTCTCTGTGCTCTGAAGCCATTAACCAGGACCATTTGGTGTCTCCTTTCTCCACACTCTTTTCTTTACCCCTCCTGTTCTCTCTGTTGTATTTATTCTCTTAATTTTTTTTCCTTCACTTCTTCTCCTTCCTGTCTGGGTTTTGGCAATTTTTTTTACATATTTGGTTTGAAATCAGGCTGTCTGTGAGTGTAGGGGGTCCACAGACTGGAGGGTGCTACTGGGCTGTAGAGGGGTTGCTAAGTTGTGCTGTGGTGGAGTGGTGGGGTGTATGTACTGAGGTCTGAGGTTTGAGAGCTTTGCTTATCTGTCATTACATGCCTACACTGTATGTGTGTACTGTGCATGTGCATTCAACGTGCATTTGCATTTGCGGCTATCTTTGTACACTGTGCGTGACAACGCCATGGCTGATTGTGCATGTGTGCGTCCAGTGGGTGTGTGTGAAAGAGACATGGGGGGCATGCTGCTGGGTCCTCTGGAGGCCTGTGAAGGGAAGATCTCCCCCCTCCTTCCTAAACCCGGCTGGCCCTAGATTGTTGGGGGAGGTGTTGCCTCTGCTCACTCATCCATCACACACTTTATTTGGGTTTTAGAGGAAAGGAAAAAGGAAAAAAAAAGACTTCCAAAAATATCAGAGTTGGGGGCTGGGGTGTGGAGGGTTGAGGAGTTGAGTAAGGAGAGGCCCCTTGTCCCGGCTAGATCTCCTCTCCTGCCCCCCCCCCTCTCTTTAAGCAGATGCTGGAAAAGAGTCTTACCCTTGTGACCCCCTCCCATTCTCCAGTCCCAGCACTGATAACAAAAGACAGATAAAGCCAAATGGGGGGGCAGATTTAGTGAAGATTAGCGAGCAGGTTTGTGATTTGCACTGAGGTTTCTGTCATGTGTGAGAGTGCATGCACATGTTTATATGTGCCTGATAAATGTGGGTTGCCAGTAGCACATTGTTGGAGATGATGGTTCGAGGGTGGTTGGTGGTCTTTGTCTACCACCCAGGCTGGGCAGGGTCTACTGTGTGACAGGACAGTGAGGCCAGATGAGGTTGCAATGCCGATAGAGGAAACAATGCATGTAGAGCCAGCCCTCAATGCTTCCCATGGGATGATAAGATTTATGTAACAACCAGGGGGATAGTAACGCAGTCCGTAAACTCAGATCAGACGGCTTTACTTACTGCAGAAGTTTAGTAT
Organism: Seriola aureovittata; assembly: GCF_021018895.1. Taxonomy (NCBI): domain Eukaryota; kingdom Metazoa; phylum Chordata; class Actinopteri; order Carangiformes; family Carangidae; genus Seriola; species Seriola aureovittata. The sequence continues at coordinate 21,896,992 of NC_079373.1, forward strand.
ATCCAGAATTTCTGTGTGTGCTTTTACATCATACGTATTTGCATGCCTTCATCAGAACTTATGCCATAAGAACCGAGTATCACTAACAAGTTGGCAGTAATTATCACTGTACTTTAAAAGTATAAACACCTCATTTGATCAAAGACAGCACAGGATAAAAGGCAATTTTAAGAATCTAATACGCCCTAATATCAGCAGAATAATAAATAAATAAAAACAAAGAAAGGGAAGTGATTACCTTATGAAATTACACATTGGCCTTTCTATTTATCGTTGTAGAGAAAATAATCTTGACAAACAAGCTGTTTTGCTGTTGATTCAGCATTTCTTGACTTGACTAAGAGGACTTATCTTATATAGTTAATAAATTCCTTTGCAGAAAGACACCAAATCATGTTACTGTGCTTTCTTTCCCACCGTGATTTGAACATTGAATTATTCACTTTGCCGTATGGCCAAATGAATTAAAGAATTTCTATTCGAAATAGAAGCCGCTTTTGTTCCCAAGTCAAAGTAAATCAAGCTAAATCCCACAGTTTTGTGATGTAAAAATATGAAAATGTGAAATTGTAGCAAAAAAAAGGGGAGCAGGTTGGCTTATCCTTGTGGGTATGGGAGAGTGTTTGTTTCCTCTGAGAAGCTTTTCCAACTGCAGACCTCATGGTGGAGCCCCCAGAGGCCCTATTTGAATCACAAATGTCTTTCGTTTCTCAATCGTTCACAGGTTTTGGTCAGTTGAGGAATTTTGGGACCCATTAAAGCCTGGTGACAATGACTTTCACCCCCAGGGCCACCACAGGGGTCCGCCCCCCTACTGACCTCTCCATTGCTGCCCAGGCCCTGCTCCAACGGTCCTGCTCTGGGGTACTGATTGGTTCAACATAGTACCCAAAAACCCCTCTGGGGTCAATGTCTCTTTTCTGTCTGTTGCTCTTTTCCTCCTTGCTGCCTTGTTCTGGCTCAAGTCGGGGCTTATCAAAGACAATCCAGTTCTGTCATGTGGCCAAATCATCTTGACACCCATTTAGCATGCTCATCAGAGGACAGTTATGAATATTCAAGATGGTGCCAGGGGCCAGTGAGAGGCAGAAAGGAAGAGATTAGAGTGACATGTCCAGGAGAGGGGAGAAAGTGTGACAAAGAAAGACAGAGAGGAAGATTAAATGTGTACGTGTTGCACCATTGTGAACAAAGTCTTAAAGTTATTTGCAACATGAAATAAGTTCAAAGTTAAAAATAAGTTCATAAGATCAAATATGAAAGATTATTAAAGAAGATGCAAATAAAAGAGAAGAAGATGATAGTGACTTGGTTAGCCATGTAAGACATCAGAGTTCCATAGTTGAGGGACCATTAAAAATTTTGTTATTAAAATCTTGAAATTTATTTGTAAAGCTCTCAGACAACCAATATTGAGAGGAAAGAAATACATTGCGTTACGTTACGATCAGCTCTTGGTATCTGTAGAATGTACATTACAGCCACAAAATAAGAATATAGAAGAGTAGTATATAGAAAAGAAACAAGGCAGGGCTTAAGATTCACCATTGGAGGACACTACAGAAGAGGAGGCCAGTGGAGGAGGAAGTTCCTCTGACTACCACTCGTGGTTTGTTTGGACCGCCACTTTAGAAAACAGTTTTTTTAAAGTTCACAGAGAGAATTGGTCAATATTACTTAAAAATACAATAGATTTATAATGAATGTTGATTTCTCAGGACAAATTTGAAGCCTAATTCCCACAATTAAAAAACATGATGAACAACATCCTCACATTTACTACAGGGAGCTTTAAAATACTGACTAGATGGAAGGCTGATATTGAATTGAGTCACTTGACCGCTGATAATAATGCGTTTTTCCCCATTCATTTTGACACGTCATAGCATGAAAAGCAAAGGTCTAAATAATAACATTAATGATGACCATGAGACATCAGATGAGGCATTTCCAGAGGGCTGGTGTTGTGCATGCTCGCTAGTAAGAGTGGCTGACTGGGACACATCGTTAGGCTGATGAGCTACCCTCATGCTTTTCCTGCAAGTCAAAGTTTTTGCTGTGACAAAAGGTCTGTGAAGTTTAGAAGGAACCGTTTCGACCAGGTGGCAAAATGTTCAGTTTGCAGGTTCATAATTGTTGTATAACCTACGCCCACGGAGCTGAATGGATCGAACATTATAAGTCAACAATATTGGTAATGTATTTATTGTGTTATGCCATGTAACAAGAAAGCATGACGGGCAAATGTGATTATATGCTACTTTTGTCTGGTTTATACAATTGTACATTTAATACTTTTGCAATTTGGAGATGGCACCTGGGTGTTGGGGAGTTTGTGATAGACATTTTTCTCCATTTTTTTTATGGTGGTTATTTAAACCATTAATAGGTTCATTAAAAAATAACAAGAGGTCAATACATTTTGAAAATAGTCATGAGTTGCAGCCAAGAGATTTGCTTTGTACAAATAAACTTGAGTTTAGAGTGATGGATGGTTGAATTGTACTGTAAGCATTCTCCAATAGATCCACTGGGGATCCACCAGAATAGAATGAAACCAAACAGAACAGAACAGAATAGCATTATGTTTACAGGATATTGAGTTCATGAGGCTGTGCATCAGGAACAATGGTTGACTAAAGTTGTGAATTATATTTCCCAGCTGCATGGTACTGATTTGTTGTAATTTAGTGTCGAGTATTATGGAAAACCCTTTGGCACTGCTTATGAATCACAGGCTTTTTATGTCCTTGATCCTCTTGTGCTGTTGACCACTGTTTGGTTATGAATGTATTGGATCTTGTGAGAACAAGAGAACCGAGCCAGGAAGGAGCGAGTTTGTCTGAATGAGCATGCCTGTCTCATTGACACTGATGTCAAAAACTTCTAGGATCACATCCAAGCTGAGACAAGTGGTCATTTTGACTTTGAGAAAGTGGCACTGTTCCAAGCTTTGATGTTTCAGCTCTTAAAGATTGTAGATGGAGACAGGAAGGGTTATCAAGGGTGTTGCATCTACATGAATTGTAGATATTTGTGGACCCAGAAGATGTTTGTGTAGTTGTATTTTCAGCATATTTTCTGGTTGACATAGAGTGGTTACAGTTGAATGCATTATCCTAAGAAGTTCTTCATCTTATTCTTCTCCCTTTTCTTCACAAATTTGTCTGTTGTCTCACGCGTCAATTTTCACATTTTGTTCCTGAAATTCCCTGTGGAAAATCTGACCAGTTTTTACATGATGGAGAGTTTTTCTGCCTTTCTGTCATTATGGTCCTACTCTCTGAATTCTCCTACTCTGCGAATTCTCCATCACTCTCTCTCTCTCTCACTCTCAGGTCTCTTAACTTGACTTGACTTGAAGTTGAACTGGAGCCTCAGTTGTTTCACTATATTCATAGATATCCTCCCTGATTGCATCAGTTGGACTGTGTAGAGAAGAGTTTATCAAAAGCAGAATAATATAGAACTGACAGTACAAATCCATGTGTCTTCTAAATCAAGGCCAGGGTAAAGTGCATTGTGCACTGTGTACAGCTCAGGGAGAGTGGTCTGCTGTGCCAGGGGCATGTGAGGGGCAGGAGAAGCAGGAAGGTGTGGATACAGAGCACTTTTTCCTATAGCTCCAAACCAAAATAACAATGTTTTTGCACAGCTGGTTTTAACCAGAGAGGAAACCCAAATTGAGGGGCCTTTCTTTAGTCTCCTTCCCTTACCCAGAATTCACTTTCAAGATACATGTATGCACAGATGGATGGGCGTATAGATTGATGGTCTAAAACAAGTCTTGCTACTGTGCTTAGCCTGTTTCTTCACCTCTGAATGCATGTGTACGTACTGTATATGCTGTGTGCAATTCATGGTTGTGGGATGCGATGCCTTTGAACGTCCCTCTACAACTTTGTCTACTGTGTGTCACTGAGATGAATAGGGGTCAGGGCTGGGCCACCCGTTCCACACCACAGCCCCAAACCTCTAAAAAGACGACTTGTAACACGCCTAGAAGAACAGTCGGGTTTGTTTGGATATTTATGCGCAGCTAATGTGTTTATTTTTAGCTCAAAAATGTTTGATCATTGGCTGTTCAGGAGTCAAGAGCGTCGGTCCATTTTTAAGTTATTAATAGTTTGGGCTAAACTGTCAAGTACCAGTAGATGGAGCTAGTGTCAGGGCACGCAAGGTTACATGACAAACAACAGAAAGGATCCTTCATAAATAGAATTTTAAAAACCCATTTCCACATATGACCGAGAGTATGAATTATTGTGCACAGTCGTCTGCATCACCACACCAAAACACCAGTTTGCACCATCTGTAGGCTATAATGTAAGTCCATAAGTCTTCCCTCTTTGATCCTTCAATTCCAGTCGTGTTTCCTTCAAGCGAGTTCTCTTCAACTCTGCAATTTCAGACTGATGAGGAGGGTGTCTATCTAAAACAGTCCTGGCCCATCTGTGTCACAGGCCATATCTATCATTATCTGCATTTTCTTGTTCTCTCTATGGTATGGCCTTTTCCGCCTGCCTCTGCCCTCTCCTCAACTCTGCACTCTCTCTGATGAGTCACAAAGGTCTTCAGAAAGCTGGTCTTTGGTGACAGTGGTAGAAATGATGGTTCTTGTATAAAGTCAGAGTTGAGTCATTTTAAAGGAGGAACTTTTGGCTCTACCAGACCCAAATCAGTTTTTCGCTTGCGGTTGAATCATAAAGCTATACAATGACACTGCCAGAGCTTGTTGAAATGATAGCAGCAGTAGTTGATAATCAGGAGGAAACAACTTATTCCCTGCAGGTTTCATCATCACTAACTGGTGAGTTGCTAAGTCTCTGCTTGCAGCCTGGGATGATAAAAAAATGATGGTGGTGACTGTGAGGGATTCTGTTGGGTGAACACCAGTCAGTAATGAGAGGAGAGGTGGAGGAGATCACATAATCAGAACAGCCCAGGATGAGTCATACTACAGCCCTTGTCAGTTAGAGGGAGGTTTCTGACAAACACATGTCTGAAACATTGTGTAGCTCTCTCTTCTCTATGAGAAGATGGCTGTTTGACAGTTTTCCATTTTTCTTCTGATTATTACAAAAAAGCCACCACACTTGTGTCACCAGTGTTACCAGACTTATAAATGAGACACAGTAAAGATGAGTCTGATTTAGCCTAATATTGGATAGGGTGGAGTGGTTGGGTAGGGTGGCGGGTGAGGGGTGTGGGGTGGGTGGGGGTGCCCTCATTGACCCTACACAGGCAGATTGATACTGTATACTCTAGCCAGACAAATGCTGCCCATCCCGTCAGCTTGCTAGCAAGGGCAGTGAGGTAGATAATAATTGTCAGCTTGGCTGTGTCGGTGCCAGTGCCGGGGTGGGCTAGGCTGGTGGGTCTGGCTAGGAGGGAGTAGATCACTGTGGGCATCAGGAGTCTAGAGGGCTCAGGGAAAGAAGAGGATGTACACACACACACACACTCTTTCAAGCATGCCCAGGCTCAGATGACACACACATTTAAAAAGTCTTGAGTGAGCATATGATGAATGGAGAAAATGGTTCTTGACTGTCTATGTAGCCTATTCTAAATTTGCTCCCTGTATTTTTCAATCACAGACAGTCATCCAGACGTGAACTCAAACACCAGCTTTTATGAAGACGAGGAATGATGTGATGAAAAAGCAGAAAGAAGCAGCACCAAAACACCCGCCAGCCTGTTATGGCCCTACATAAGACCTCATGCTCGGGTCAGGCTCTTTCTTGGCCTACCTGAGTGACATGATAAACATGGCTGAACTGACCAGCGAAGATCTGAGCCCACTTTGTGAGCAGTCCAAGCTTTCAATGTAAGTCGTATGGCTTCATTCTTTTAACTTATTATGGCAAGTCTTGATTGTACTGGTCACCACGTCCCGCCACTGAGCAGTTCCTCTTGTGGCTGTTGAATCTTAAACACCTATCAGCTAAAAGAAAAAATGCGTACCTCCTATATAGAATTCATGTATGTATGTGTGTGTGTGCATGAAAACCAAAAAAAAAAAGAATCTGCAGTCAGACCCCACCTGAGCTCCATACCTGCTCTGGGTTTGTCCCTGGTGTTCAGCATTAGAGGAAATGAGATTTTCCGTCAGCCTGTGTTCACAAGAACATTTATCACTCGGATCAGGCAGAGTTGTGGAGAAGAGGAAAAGTGGTCTGGCATGGGATCTGTTGCTAAGTCCTCCACATTTATGTCACCAAAGTATTCGGTGGCCACTGAAATTAGGACCTCCTGTTTAGACTGTGGGAACTGTTGGCAGTCGGTGTAAAATCAGCCAACATTTCAGCTCCTCATTGTGAAACAAACAACATCTGTGACGCTTTGCTAAGATCCTCACCTATAATGCCGAACGGAGATGAAATAATTATACTGGAAAAAAAATCACTGTAAATCAAAAAAGGTGGTGAACATTTACCAATTCCTGTATGTATGACAGCTACACTTCTGTATTTTATTCTAATTCATTCATCAGTTTTTACAAACCAAAAACATCCAATATCCAACAATGTGTCACTTTTCAGACCATGAAATGTGTACTACAGCAGAGAAGCAAGTATTTCTTTCATCATTATAATGTACAGATGTTTTCACACTCCTCACAGTAATGGAATAATATGTCCAACAATAGCATCTCTGATATCGTCATAAGTAAATTCCCAGTGTAGCTACTGTAGCAGTAATAAGGTGTTAGAGAGAAACAGTGTGTCAGCAGGAGTAATGAAATGCATCCAAATGGCCCCCTCTGGACATGATAGATAAATTCCAGGTGTCCAAAGGAAAAGGTTCAGCGGTGGAAAACACAGGCAGCGTACGTCAGGACGTTGACACAGGAAGCAAACCTGGGGACCCTTGTAGTTGGAGGTAATGCTGTAAACGTGTAGGGCAGGAAACTAGAGGTATTATGAGAATGGAGACCACCAGAGGCCTGGATGTACAGTATTTCTCTTCTTTTTTTCACTAATTTCAGTCTATTTAATCAGAGGACTTCACATGCCAAATATGCTTATTCTTGAACTTTCAACACCTCAGTATTGAGTTTCACACCACCCTTACTTAGTGTTATGAGTAAACAGCCTGTAGATGTAAATGGATTTCTCCCTTGTCATAGTTGAGCTCACTTCCTGTCACTGGCCACAGGGTGGGAACACACAATGACGAACACCACCCACATTAGCTCCCCAGCAGGCAGTCAGCCCGACACGCAGGGTGACACAGGGGTCATTTGTTTCTGTCAGAAGCACAGAAATAGTCCCCCAACTCCTCCTGGAGTGGACAAAGCAGGCCCGCATTCATTGGCCTCGTCAGGGCGGGATGTGCTCTTGTTGTGATTACCTGGCTCTGCAGAGGAAGGGCTTTCTCTCAGGACCTATGGAAACATGCTGCTGTCTGCCAAGTGCCATGATTAGCACCCCAGCCGGTTCCTGGGTCAGCTCAGAGGGCAAAAGTGTCTAGACCGGCCAGGGGATTTCCACAGGCTCTAGCCTGTGCTGTAATTATTACTGCTTACTGTAGAACCCCAACCCTCAGGGCCGACACTCCACTTTGGAGAGTTGTATGGCATTTCTCCCTCCAGTGCGTAGTGATCAGACATCGGCTTTACATATGGTTTGAATATTAAATAGTTGATAGCCTCCATTTTTCATTGAGTCATGTTATTTGATGTAAATGGATCAAGAGATAGGAGGGTGGGAACTGGTGTGTTTATGTTAAATTAAAGAACTAGTAAGTGAAATATTGAAAAAACTGTTTTGTACTGGTTTTATTCAAAATCTTATTTTACAATAGATAGATTGATTGATTGGTGTTGTGCTGTGGAAGGAGCTCTACCCCCTAATGCTCGTCTACCTTGCTGCCAGGGCTCTTACAGAGCATTCTGCATTACAAACTCAGTGCTGGTGTTTGCCAGAAAAAGCACAACCAGTTAATGGTTCGGAACTCTGGCTTATCTTGGCCATCGACACAACAAAAGCTATAATTATCTGCAAAATAAACTCACTTCCTTGATTTTTAGACAAATAATGCATTAAACCGTTCCAGATAAACTTTGTTTTCCACTGTGTTGCCAGCCCCTATGGAGGAAAGGCATTCAGGCCACCAATAATGAAAGACCATTTCATTGGGCTGCTCAGGAAGTTCTTTACTTCTGTGTTCCAGTGCTTCATAAAATATGAACACCTTATATAACCAATTATTGCTTGAAAACTCTGTTTTATTCTCTGAAGACAAATTGCCCCTGATGTGTCCCACCTGCCAACAGATTGAGTTTTTCTTGTGTATGTCAGCATTGTGTGTCTCCCAAGGCTTTCTTTATATAGGCCCAGACATTATTTTTGGCATTTTTTCTGACGTCTACCTCCCACTCCTCCCACTCTCTCTGGCCCACCTCCACGAGGGCCGAGGAAGCCTGGCACTCGCCTGAAGCTCTCAGCCAGTCCTGGGCAGCTGGGATCTGGGGGAGCTCCCTGCAGTTCTGCAGTGTGCTGGCAGCTCCCTTTCTCTTGCCCCCGCCACTCTTAATTCTGCCTTTTTACTTCCAGCCAGCTTCAGAATACAATACAGAGGAGCCCTGTGCTGTGCTGTGAACACAGACACACACCCTTGGGTGTACACACACATCCACACTTTTATAAGCCATTGAAAGAGACAAGACCAAAGGCGGAAAGAGGAGCAGACGCCTCTCAGATGCTGGGCTTGGCTTCATTTGCCACTTGGCACAGACGGTCGCACACAAGATAACTGTTGTTTATTGTTTATGGAAGGACCCTCTGCCACACTCCACGCTCTCTTCATCTGGAGACTCCTGAAGGGCCACAGCCAAGAGCCACAGAGTAAAGAAAAGAAGATAGAACTCACTGTATCTACTGTATGGGTGTTAGCGTGTGCCCCTGTGTATTTGTATGAGTAAGTATGCCTTTGTGTTTACATGTACAGTGGGTATGTACACTTATTGTACAATCTTGGGCGCTATTATTCGTCTGGAGCTTCCACATTGTGTGTGTGTTGTTTGCTCAGCTGGAGTTGATTCAGTGAGGAGGGGATGGGGAAGTCATCTTCTTCCACTGGGGTCTCAGTCACAATAAAGCCATTACAGCAGGTGAGATGTGCTTCCTCTCAGATCTGACAGATGATGTATGGATGGTGCAGACAAAAGAAGTTATTGAAATGGACAAAGAAGATCACACACACATAGATTCCAAGCAGCTTCACTGAGGCTCGCTGCTTTCTTTTTTTTTTTTTTTTTCAGATTCTAACCAAAAAATAAGCTGTGTTTCATTCAGCACAAAGTCTTATGAAACCCTGAAGACATATCTAAACCTGCCAATATATATCCCATAATCATAAGGTCAGCTGCCTGTTCCTCTTTGAATTTGCTTTTCTTCTCCAATATCATAAGCTTCCACTGTTTTTTAAAAACTGCATTGAAAACACGGAGACCCTGCAGTTCCAAACAGAGACATAATGTACAGCATAATGGCTTGGTTAAAGTAATAATTCAAACAGAGCAATACTAGAACTGACTTTCTTAATTTTTAACATTTATGACCTTTTCATGCTGATGATTACATGTTTAGTCCTTCTGTTCTCACCTTTCTATTATTTGTGCAGTTTGCAAAAACAAAGTAAGACTAAGTTGGTGGAAAAGTCTGGGTGAAGATGGACAGTGATTTCTAGACATTGAATTCTGGTAGAAGTACTTGTGATGTTAGCGCAACGATTACAGAGACCATTTTTCAAAAACAGTGGGAGTGTGCAGATGTTGGGAAAACAGTCAGACCGACAACAGCGTCTTCGATGGAAAATGTACCTTTGATGGGTGTTAACAGTGATTAATTCTGTCTTTCCTGTTAGCAAAGGAATTGAAGTCAGTGACACACATTGGTCGTACTGGGTTCAAAATATATCATTAAAAAGTATTACATGAAATTTAATTTTGTGGTTTCACTTTATGAGGCCAAATATATAGGATTTGTACTTAGGCAGACTTTTCTGCTCGCTCAGGTCTCGGCTCCTCCCTGCAACTCACAGCCATGTGCTGACAGAAGCTTGTTGGTCTGTACCAGGTTCTCAGCAGTTAAAACCAATAGAAAGAGAAATTCCTTCCTAATGGTGCATGAAAGTAATGATTCACCACTGTATTATTGTTTGAACCCTTGGCGGATCTTTTCCACATTACCTCAACACTGCACCTAAAGAAAACCCTATTTGTTTCTTTGCAGTTTTATACATTTTTTTTTCTCTTGCACAAAGCCTGAAAAGACCTGCTCCACTCACTTTCATGTGTCTCCCTCGACCTTTCGTCAAAATGTGCAGTTGGTAGGGAAGAAGCTGCAGCTGGGCTCTGATCAGGCCTGATGGTGATAGAGGATGAATAGCAGGGAAGCTCTGGGCACCATGAAAAAGTCCTGCTGACGACTGTACCGACAGGGTCACAGCCCCTCCACGCTGCCCGCAAAAGGAGAGTGAGAGTAAACAGGCGTAATAGGCAGGGACTAAAAGAGACTTGGACTGTGTTCTTGTAAATAATTGCATTCATTGTTCTCTGCCACTGTTGGTTATGGTCACAAGCTGTTTGGTAGGCCCCTGTCTGTCTGGTGCTCCCCATGAGCCCGGTGTCAGCCCCTATGCCCCCGAGGGGAGCAACTTGTGCCAGGGGTGAGGATGCCAGCTCCCTGACCTGGTGGCCCCGCGTCTGACGTACCCACGCCAGGAGCAAACGGTCCTCGGGCCAGCTCGGAGACTCAGGGCGTGCTGTGCGCATGCTGCTCCGCTGTTAAATAAAGCTGGTTCAAAGAGCACATTCCTGCCCCCAGCCCAGCAGTGAAATAGCAAACTCTCTTGCTTGTAGTGTCAAAGCACCAGATTGTTTCATTTTATTGCTTTGCCTTTATCTCGGCTGACTGTGGTACAATCTGATTGGATGCAGCATGTTATTAGACTCTGTTGTTGGCTGTGGGAACAGCAGATGGCCTATTTGGACCAGATTACCTGTACTCCTTATCTTAAGTGAAGAATTCGTTCCAAGTGCTCAGATGTTTCAAGAAAGCTGCTTGTCCACATTATGAATGTGCTGCAGTACAGTTGAGCTTATCTGGAAGTTAACACCCACTTAGACTGTAAATTTGTAGTAGCCAGCTGGAAAAAAAAAAAAAAAAAAAACACCTCTGTGTTCACTATGCATATTTCATGTAGTGCACTGTGATCAAAACAGATGAGGTAAGCTGTTTTGAATGGTCATTGGTGTCAAAAAAAAGAAAAGACATACAGTATTAGCATCACTGCTATTACAACAGAAAAGAATTTAAGTGAAAGTCAACGTGAAATATGTCACCAAAGATGTCACCAAGTTCAGCAGGAGCTGCAGGAACTAGTTCATTTCTTTCTGTTTTCCTTTGAAACTCCTAAGAGGAATTAAGAGACTCCCAGACAGATGCTGCAAAATTGATAGTAAAACAAGAGGAATTTAAGAAAAAAAAGAAAAGAAAAAAAAGAAGAAGAAATCAGGAAGTCTTGTCTTGAGGTTTGTCTTTTTCTCTGAATCTCTCCCTCTGGTTTTCTCTTTTCTCTTTTCTTACGCAACTGAAGTGTCAGCTGGAAACATCTCTGCATTATTGCTCCCAAAGTAAAGTTTGCAGAAACAAGCGTGGGAACTAGTTTGGCCCAACACAGCATCATCTGCAGCCTGTAATGATTGAACCTCAATGACATCATGAGTGTTTGAGTGTGGGGCTCTGGTAACTGTGCTGTGCATCTCCTCAAAATACCAGTGGCTAAGTGGAACACACAAGCTGAGCTCGGCAATAGAAGTCAGATGCTCTCGGGCTCTTTCTTGCCGTCTAAAGTCGCCCATTCCCTCTCTTCATCTGCTGATAGGTTTAGGAGACTCCAAATGAGGGGCCTCCTCCACAAGGGTTATGTCTGACTTTACTGTATGGTAAATGTCAGCAAATAAATGCAGGTCTTGGTAACAAAGTGGAATTGGATCTAATCTGCCCCAGGCCACTGCGTTTGATCTGCACCCCTTTCAGTACAGCGATCCACTTCTTGAGCGTACAGCACATTCAGGATGTTGTGGTATTTTGTCATATAATAATCTGACGTCACAGTGGAGGAAAACTGTTTTCATATGTTGCTTGACATTATGAAAATCGTAGGTCATGTATTCATACATTCATTCTAATCCTTATTACCGCTTGTAGGTTTTTTTGTTTTTTCTTTTTTTAATCAACTTCCCGTAAAACTGGTAACCACTTTTGTATAATATGTTTGTTTCTTTTGGTTTCATATTGTATACATTATCCTGCTGAGTACTTGCATCTGTGGTGCATTCCTGTAGTGCAAAGAGAATTGCGATTTCTAACCTAGAAGCTGAAATTTGATACAATGCCTGGATTTAATGGAGGCTTTCTATGGCTCGCCAGATCATCCTGTTGTGAATAACATAATGTTAATTGCAAGAATAATTGTAGGTGGGGAATGTTTTATCAGGTCTGAATGAGGTCAATCATTCTGCCACAATGGAGCAGAGATCAAAGACAGGAGGGAACAAAAACTCCTGGGCCTACAGGTAGTATCGCAGTTAAACTGGAAGTATGAAACAGCCACCCACGCAGACACAGTTTCCCAGCTAGTGTGGGATTATCCCTAAAGATGTGAAACTCAAACCGTGTTGTGTGTTGGTTTTCATCATGTGTTTGACCTCAGATGGTGGATGAGTGCTAAGAACACAGAGGAAAAGTGACTTTATTGTGTCATTATAATTGCACACAAGTGTGGCAACATTAAAATACAACATGCTAATATTGCTGTCAGTTCTAGTAATTGTTTGAAAATCTGTCTTGTTATAAAGGCAAGACATTGCTCAGATATGTCAACAGCACTCTGAGTTGATAAATGCTTAAAACATTATTCTCATTGTTGCATGCAATTAATTTTGTGCTTACATCAGACATTCCACAAAGTCGCTGGAAAGCGTGAGCTGTTAAGTTCTTCACTTCCTTTAAAAAGCCAACATTGCTCTGCTGTGGCGATGGCATCAGAAAAAACAAAACAAAACAAAAACAGATGCAGCCCGAAATTACTGGGAGACAGAGAGCGTGCACAATGTAACTGCACAGAGAATGATTCTCCTCAATTTATGACAATAATACATAATTGTAATGTATTTGGATCCAGATCTGCACAGAATCATCCAAGAATATTAGTTCATGAGAAAAAATATCAGAAGTGTTCCATTTTTGCCAAAAGGAAGAAATTTATTTACTTTGTATAATTGATGTTGCTTGAATATTTTATAGATCACCTGCATTTTAAAATGCAGGACAAACAGACACACTGGGTGTGTAGCAGCTGCCAATGCTTCAGCAGGTGTTGAAATAACATGAGAAGGAAGGTACGCATCGTGGCAATCACTACCTAGCTTTCTAGCTTCCATTTCACATGTGGAATACAAACTTAAAAGCACAATGGGTCCTTCCAAATGTTTGGAAAATTGTAAAGGAGAGCTGTGATTGCTGTGTCCCCACGATACTGTAATCACACCATGTGGGGGCAAAAGGGCAAAAGCCTTTTGCATGAACATTCATTGGCTTTACAGAAGTTTATTTTTCCTTATGCAGAATGTGAGGAGAATTCAAATTTCAGTTTGACTTAAACGTTAAAGAGTTTTCACAGTTCTATTAGTCAGTGATCTAATATCCACTATAATCTTATCAATTATTTGCTGTAGCTGAAGCATCACATACTGAGTGAGCATCAAGCATCACTGTCTTTAGGCAACAGCTTGCAGCTGTATTGCAAGTACTTTCTTTCATCATTTAGTGTTTTCATAGCTATGTCTCATGCTGTTAAGGAGTCTATCCTGTAAAACCCAGCCAACAAAACACTAACTAAACGAAATGTTTTTAAGTAAAGCCAGAAAAACAAAGAAGGTAATGTCATTTCACATGTGCGACATAGGAAACAAAACCCACATTAAGCCAGAGGAAGACAAAGAAAATGAGCGGCTGTTTTAGGTTAACACTAAATAATCATTAAAAAGTTATAAGTAATTAGCGGTTTCATCCTGCCAAGTATGATTAGTTGTTTCTTTTCTATAGGAGATGAGGGCATTCAACCAACTTTTTCTCTCTGCCTCACTCACAGTTCTAACTCTCTCCATCCCACCTCTGCATGACATTTACTGGTGTGGTTTCCTCAACCATTTCTGAAACTCATGATCTTATTGTACAGTCTCTTAGTAGAATTCACCTCATTCTTTACAAGGCAAATTTTACATATTTGGAATTAAGTCATTCGATATCCTAATATCATGTTTTATAATCTAGAACTACGACAGCACACAGTCATCCTGACAAGATTTGATGAGTGTACTCAAAATGTGAATGTAGAAGTATACTAAGTATATTTGGTGATTCGTCAAATATGTCTTCCTAAAAAAGCAGAAGAAAAATTTCAGTGCAGCACATGGTTGAAATGCTACGCTTTTCTGTACTTCCTTCCTCATGATGCATAATCTTGTTCCTCCCTTTCACATCCGTTTGCTCCCTTCCACTGGAACCAGAAAATCAATCTGCAGCATACACATTGTCAAACAATGATGTAGACCCTGGTCTACCCCATCCATGGGGCCAGACGTGATTGAGTCAAGATCTGGTCTGCGCTGTTTGAAAATACGGTCTCAATTACTCAGTGCATGGCTCCCACAACCCCTCGCTTTACACACACATATGAGCACACATGCATACACTCACATCCCCATTTTACCAGTTAAATTAAAGTCAGATTACTATCAGTGCATCCCAAATGTGATTTTCAGTAAATAGAGCTTTGCTTCCTCATCCAGTCTGTTCACATCCCCCACTGGGAGGCCCCCTCAGAAGCCTGCTTTCCATGCTACGTACTAATTGACCAGGCCCGTCGGAGGTGAAGTGAGGTGGATGGAGATGGCGACGCATGGCAGTCATATGTGACTGGGGCCACTAAGAGAGTCTGATGTGGGAACCATTAGTGCGCAACGTCAGTAGAAGCATGGAGGCACACACGGGGTGTGCGGCTTGAACAAATAAGGCCCTCTGTGTTTTGGAGTGAATACCCCTGCTGCCTTATTACGAGTTTGAAGTGTGGTTTGCTGGCGATGACATCAATGACAAACAGAGCGCTCTGGTTTCCTCTTCAGGGATGGAAACTGCTGCTTTGAACTTCAACAACTTATCCATTCATTCCTTATGGATGCAGACTGTTGGGTCTGAGCTCTATTAGTAACTGGAAATCATTAGTACTCGGCCTCACACGGGCGGCACCATTATGTTAACAGTACTCTACCTCATGAGCTGGACACCAAATGTGTTAGATTTCGGTTGTTTATCAATTTATTGGCTATCATAAATTAAGGAAATATTAATATTAAAAATATTAATATTAAATAATATCTTTAAAATGAATTAAAGTTCACGGGGCACCAGCCTAAACTAATAGGCAAAATAGCCAATATGGTTTTAGTCTCAATTTATTACCATTAATCTGGAACTCTGATTAACCATTAGCTTACTAACTATTACCAAATTACCAAATCAATAGTAAGTTACAGTTGAAGGATTGGAATTCTACCGAGTAGAGGTTGGCAATATTCACGCTTGTGCAACATTAAACACACCAGTAGTTATACTTAAAAAGGCATTTATTTACAATGGAGCAGAGTAAAGTACAATGTCTAATCTAGCATATACAGGTGTGTGTGTGTGTGTGTGTGTGTGTGTGTGTGTGTGTGTGTGTGTGTGTGTATGTGTGTCTGTGGGGACACAGACAAAGGCAAGATGGCCGACTCAAAGTGGTCACTGTGACCACATGACCTGAACAAAGAAGACTACAAAGATGGCGGTAAACAAAGAAACTACTAAAATGGCCGCTGAGACCACCTAGTGTGTGTGAGAGGGGAGGTGTGAGTTTCTTTGTTAGCCTAGCTCATGTAATCTAAAGGTACCAGGTTAGAGGGGGAAGGTTAGCTTCATGCAGGTTCTAGGACTGAGACGTACTGCTATGTGTGTGAACATACGAGTACTCGATTAACTGTATGACTGACCACAACCTAAGCAAACATTACAACAACAAGACATCAATCAACAAGTACATTAACAAGTTAAGGCTTCTGCTGATTAGCTATGCTGTGCTGTGCTATGCTGTGCTGGGAGAGGTTAGGCCCAGTCCGTTAACGTTACCCGATCTTTGGAACAAGCAAAGAGGTCCTTTCCAGTGGTTTGTAAAATCCAGTGAGTTTGGGGGGTTTCCTGGTGGAATAAAGTCCTGTCTGGCTGTGTTGCTTGCTGGTATCTCCTTTGTTCTCCTCACAGAGTTAGCTGTTCCATGCTAACTCTGCTACGACTCCTGTTGCTTGGAAAATCAGCTGGCCTTGTGTTGTAGCTGCTGATTCTGAAGAGGATTTGGTTCACTCACAGTTAATCCGAAGCAGGTCGCTGTTGTGGAGGAGAAGAGTGTTTGCAGGCTGCTGGTTGCAGGCCGGCGAGAGAGCTAGTTTCTCAGGTAGCAGAGCTGACCTGGGCTGGGGCCTTGTTGCCCTTTGAAGAACCGAGAGGAGAGGGCTGGAGCTGCTCTCCAGAGCAAGCCAAGAAGGGAAGAGAGTGAGAAGGGGTCTAGAAGACTGGTTTTGTTTGTGACACCTTAGGGGGTCACATGTCACACGCTGGCCCACACTGGCTGGCCAGTGGGGTCCGTGGGGGGGAAGGGTCATCCCCAGGTGTGAACCGTGAGGAACTGTGGGGTGTGAATTCCTTTGTCCAGTGGAGCAAAGAAACATTTGGTCTATTGAATGACTGAGTCCCAACAGTCCCCCCTTTGTTGTCAGGATGCCACCTGACGTGTCATCCTGAGAGCATAATGTATAGTACATTTGTCATTTCATTCAACAGGTAACATCCGGGCATTTGTCAGCACTATCTATCTTGGCTAAGCAAGAACAATCAGGTTACAAAGCAGAGTTCAGATAATAACCACAATGATCGAATAGTGTAAAACAACTAACATGTTTCCTAGTTACTCATGGTGTTAGTGAGGACAGGAAAGTCAGTGATGTTAGTTTGTTAAGGTGAGATATAGAGGGTGGCACCTAGAATGACAAGATTTGGAGTGTCTGGGTGAGTGTGCCATGTATATGCAGTGTCCTAAACTTGTATCTGATTTGATTCAGAATTTAGTTTGCTGCTGCTGCTGCTGACAAACCCATTGTGTCCATCTGGAAGAGTGTAGGGTACCCTGAGCCTACTTACTGTCAGTACTCAGTGCGGCGAACTCTGGAGCGCCGGAGCTTTAAGTTTTCCTTAACTTGTGGCACAAAGCTGTAGCACTTTGAGTAGCTGAAGGAAGAACATTCAGAGGCATTGTCACTGTCTGAGTTAACGTGGTCAGAGATGACGTGGTCATTGTCTGATCCATGTGTTGACTGGTCCTGTGTCTGAGCCAGAATTTCTGCGTAAGGCCGTCTCCTGCTCCTATTGTGGGAGTGCCTATCTCTACGCACTTGGTGGGCGTGGCGGTTACGCTCAGCACCCATATGTGGCCTTTTATCACCCCCCTTCGATCTGTTCTGAGGGTGATCTTTTGAGGTTACATGTCTGTGTGACGCTAAGGTGTTTGAGTTGCTAGGCTCAGTTGTTTTCCCCCTTGCCTTGGAATTGACCATGGTTTCCCAAGCCATTTTTGTCATTTTCTTTATTTCCTGCATGGTGGGCTTACCTTGATGCGTCATCAGTGTAACATGAGTGCGTACACAGGGATGGAGGTTTCGTAGGAACAAAGACTTGAAGGTGGAGTTCTGCTCTAAGCCTGGTGTGTTCCTACCCTGAAAATATGCATGCCTCAAACGTTGGTAAAAGTCATTGGGATGTTCATGGCGGGAGTGTTTGATTTGAGAAGCTGCAACCAAAGATTCTATCTCATCCGCAGCAGGAGAGAATTCTTCTGTCAGTGCTTGACAGAGCTCTTTGTAGTCATCTCTGACACTGGGAGGCAGTGATTGCATAAACTTGTGGACTGCTTTTGAGCTGGTCTTCCACACAAGTTTAGTTTTCTCCCTTTGGGTTGCATGGGGCAAATCAATTAGGTTGTGATCTAACTCCCTAAAGTAGTTTTCAATATGTTGATCAGAGCTGTCTGGATCAAAATGTTCAATGTCCTTTGCTATGAACTCAAGCACTTCGAGGCGGGGGCACTGTGAGGTCCCTACTGATGAAGGCGAGACTATGCTAGCTGGACTAGAGGAAGGAGCTGAACAGCAGTCATCACTCTTATGGAGGTGCAGAGAGGAGGCTGAACAGTCCGGAAAAGTTTTGGTCCTTCTGTTGGAGGGGTGAGCACAGGTGAAAGTGTTATGCATCAGTGGCTGATGGGAACATGAATATCCTCTACCGGATAAACTACCTGTCTCTTCAGTGTCAATTTCAGGAAGATGGGAAGTCAGGTGGGTGTAACCTCTGTCTCTCAGTGGAGGTTGAGGAGCTGACTTCATTTCCCAGGACTTAGGGTCAGTTGGGAATTGGTCCCATCTTCTGAGTGGAGGCGGAGTTAACCTGTCATTAAGGGAAGAGTGTGAAGCAGAAAAACCAGAATCACAAGCACTGACCGATCGTGGTGGAGCAAGGCATTCTGATTTAACCCTTAACAATTCATCCTTGTGTGAACAGAGGTCTACCTCTGCTGCATGCAGGTCTCCTAAGTAGCGCATGGCTTTCTTGTTAGCTTCCTTAACTTCCTGGAGGAGAAAAGCATTTTGAGCTCTAAGCGATTTTACCTCCTCCTCTAGGGCTGCTTGGCTCTGAAGTGAAATGCTGGTTTGCCTGTGGAAGTTCAACAGTACACATCTTAACAATGGGCCTTTGGATGCAGTCTGAGCATCACCTTTGTCACTGAGTAGCAAGTCTATTTCTTTACTGCACTCACTGGAATTTAACTTGCTGATAAATTCTAGGTAGCCAGGCTTCAGGCTCTGTGCTAGGGAAGAAATAAACTGCTCTACACAGGAGTTCTCCATTGTTGTGTCTGGGAAGGAGGCAGGTTAAACAAGTTTTTCACAAAACAAGAAGTCAATGTAGTTGGCTGTGGTGTTGCGCTGGCAGACACCTTGTAGTGTAGTTTGGCAGTACACTAGCCTAACTAAACAATGCAGTGGCCTACACTATGGGGGGTAGCTTCCTGTGGAGGAGGGGCAGCTACACTAGTGGGCATAAAGATTAAGGACAGTAAAGGCAAGTGCAGGTTTACTGTCTGCTTAAGAAATGTTTCAAAAAGCAATGACTGAGATGCAAGGCAGTAACAGTCCAAAGATTATCTCTTCAAGTCGACTCAGGCTGTAATGCAAGGCAGTAACAGCTAGGTGCAGAACTTGGGTTTCACAGGGCTGATAGCACGCTGTGGCTCTATCTCAGGCTCTATTTCTTACTCAGGCTGAAATGCTTGGCAGTAACAGCCAGGTATAAGCTCTCTGTGTTACACAGGGCTGTCGGCACACAGTGTTTAATGTTAAAGGGAGCAGCAATTCTGACAGCTTTACTAGATAGCATTGAACACGTGGTATTCAAATGCTGAACTGAGGTTCTTACATTTCCTACAGAATAAACTCAACTGGAATTGTTAGCAACAATAGCAGGCTCTTGATACTAAGGCTTAAGTGTTAGCTATTAATAACTGGAGGACGTCTAATATTACTTCAGGTAAAATTGGTAAACCAATTCTCACCACAGTGCACTTGTTTGTAAGTACACCTGGACGTTTACTCCTGTGGTGGACTAAAAATTTTTCAACCTTTGCGGTTTTGGCCAAATTATGAATTTAATATTGCACAATTATGAATATTTGCCAACAGTACTCGGCCTCACACGGGGCACCATTATGTTGGGTCTGAGCTCTATTAGTAACTGGAAATCATTAGTACTCGGCCTCACACGGGCGGCACCATTATGTTAACAGTACTCTACCTCATGAGCTGGACACCAAATGTGTTAGATTTCGGTTGTTTATCAATTTATTGGCTATCATAAATTAAGGAAATATTAATATTAAAAATATTAATATTAAATAATATCTTTAAAATGAATTAAAGTTCACGGGGCACCAGCCTAAACTAATAGGCAAAATAGCCAATATGGTTTTAGTCTCAATTTATTACCATTAATCTGGAACTCTGATTAACCATTAGCTTACTAACTATTACCAAATTACCAAATCAATAGTAAGTTACAGTTGAAGGATTGGAATTCTACCGAGTAGAGGTTGGCAATATTCACGCTTGTGCAACATTAAACACACCAGTAGTTATACTTAAAAAGGCATTTATTTACAATGGAGCAGAGTAAAGTACAATGTCTAATCTAGCATATACAGGTGTGTGTGTGTGTGTGTGTGTGTGTGTGTGTGTGTGTGTGTGTGTGTGTGTATGTGTGTCTGTGGGGACACAGACAAAGGCAAGATGGCCGACTCAAAGTGGTCACTGTGACCACATGACCTGAACAAAGAAGACTACAAAGATGGCGGTAAACAAAGAAACTACTAAAATGGCCGCTGAGACCACCTAGTGTGTGTGAGAGGGGAGGTGTGAGTTTCTTTGTTAGCCTAGCTCATGTAATCTAAAGGTACCAGGTTAGAGGGGGAAGGTTAGCTTCATGCAGGTTCTAGGACTGAGACGTACTGCTATGTGTGTGAACATACGAGTACTCGATTAACTGTATGACTGACCACAACCTAAGCAAACATTACAACAACAAGACATCAATCAACAAGTACATTAACAAGTTAAGGCTTCTGCTGATTAGCTATGCTGTGCTGTGCTATGCTGTGCTGGGAGAGGTTAGGCCCAGTCCGTTAACGTTACCCGATCTTTGGAACAAGCAAAGAGGTCCTTTCCAGTGGTTTGTAAAATCCAGTGAGTTTGGGGGGTTTCCTGGTGGAATAAAGTCCTGTCTGGCTGTGTTGCTTGCTGGTATCTCCTTTGTTCTCCTCACAGAGTTAGCTGTTCCATGCTAACTCTGCTACGACTCCTGTTGCTTGGAAAATCAGCTGGCCTTGTGTTGTAGCTGCTGATTCTGAAGAGGATTTGGTTCACTCACAGTTAATCCGAAGCAGGTCGCTGTTGTGGAGGAGAAGAGTGTTTGCAGGCTGCTGGTTGCAGGCCGGCGAGAGAGCTAGTTTCTCAGGTAGCAGAGCTGACCTGGGCTGGGGCCTTGTTGCCCTTTGAAGAACCGAGAGGAGAGGGCTGGAGCTGCTCTCCAGAGCAAGCCAAGAAGGGAAGAGAGTGAGAAGGGGTCTAGAAGACTGGTTTTGTTTGTGACACCTTAGGGGGTCACATGTCACACGCTGGCCCACACTGGCTGGCCAGTGGGGTCCGTGGGGGGGAAGGGTCATCCCCAGGTGTGAACCGTGAGGAACTGTGGGGTGTGAATTCCTTTGTCCAGTGGAGCAAAGAAACATTTGGTCTATTGAATGACTGAGTCCCAACACAGACACTAGGAACTCAGTCCTGCATAATCTGTATGACAGCCAAGATGCTTCCAGTAAATGCATGACTATTAAGATGCTTCAAAATAATACAAATAAAGATATTCTTTGGTGATTTACAGTTTGTATTGGCATAGCAAACAACTAGATTTGGCAATTCCTCGCCAAGGTTCACATGACCATATTGTAAGAATGTTTTCCTTATTAGGTTTTTTTTTTTTTTACACCAATTCCAACCAAATTTAATGAAAATGATTACACACTGTTCTGCTCCACCACGTGAAGTTGGTATTCCAGCGATTTACCACTAAACATCCATAAAGTTTGGGGACTCACAAGACACAATTTTAGTCTCTAAAATGGCTCAAGCTCCAAAAACGATGATCTATGAAAGCCCACATCTCCGGATTTTAACATGGTCTCAAACCGAGATAACCGAGATAGTCGAGATAACCCTAATGACACCTTTAGTGTACTTTTTTAAACTTTAGAATATATCATAGACATAGACATTGGCATGCAAAAAATTTGTCGGTAAAATGTGAATATCTTATGGTGTTTATGACGTTGCAGGAATTGTGGGGTATTGCACGTACACTACAGAACATGCTACCTTTTGACAACATGTCCAAATGCTTCTAACACTCAGACTGAGGGACGCCAGTGTCATAGACCTTTTACTGTTCATCTGATATGGCTGATAATACCCTCAAATTATGGCCGACATTCTGCAGTTCACCTCAAAGACGGTGTCATTCATTCACTCAGATTCTCCACTGACATAATCCTTTCAAAAGTTTCAGAAGAAACCTGTAAACTCCACAAGAAGGGACACGGCCAAATATGAAACCCGTGAACGACAGCGCTCACTCCTAAGCCACCTTCCAGATTGGCAACTCTCATTTCATATTCAAAGTTATATAATTACAGATACAAAATTTAGAATAATTGCTGACTAGATGCTTTGGTACCTCCCCCTTAGAATTTCCTACACCTTGTGGTGGGAACCTGACCATGTCAGTGCACTTTTCAAATGACCATTCGACATCAAGACGCAGGCTGTAGATCTTTTAAGCTTAGAAGATGTGCCTGTCAAATCATTACACTGAGTTTTGTTGCTAAGTGTTTTCATTTGATTATCAAAAAATGTGCATGTGTGCATTTTTGATTGGAACATTTATTTCCTCTCTTTTTGGATTAAACAGCTAATTTCCTTAGTATCAGCTAGAACACAAAGATGTTCTCAGTACCGACATCCATATTAAAGTAATAGACTAATATTTTGGAAACACACCTTTTTGCTTTCTTGCCAAGAGTCAGATGAGAAGATTGATACCACTCTTAAGCCTGTGTGTGAAGTATGAAATTGGAGCCAGGAGGTGATTACCTTAGCATGGCATAAAGCCTGGAAGTAGAGGGAAGCTGGTATTTGTCTGTCCAAAGTTCAAAAACACACCTGCATGCACCTCTACGGACCATTAATTAACAAATTGCATCTGACATGTTTCATCTATATGCAAAAAGAAATGTGAAAACAAGTTGTACTTTTAGGGAAGTTGCTGTTGCGACCAGCAGCTGGGCACAGCGACTTCCTGAGTTGTGACTTTACTATGAGGTAGCTAGGCGACCAGCAGCGAAGGATGGGATAAACAAATGAGATACATGTTAATGACTCATCGTTAGAGGTATTGGTTGGCATAGTTGTTAACAAACAGCCAGAAAAAGCCAGACTAAGCTAATTATGTGCTGCTTTGTGCAAAATGCCAAACTGCTGCTTTAAAAACTGTAATGAATAATTTCATTACACTGTAGACCTGTAGAATGTAAACCTGCTGAGATATAATTCCTTGAAAGTTTTGTCTGAGTCATATAAAGCGGGGTACAGTGCTCAGTACAATACAGTGTGTGAATACAGTCCACTGGTACACTGAGCTGTCTTATGCAACCTGCTCCAGTGTTCAAAGGCTGCTGAGTGCCCTCTCCTGCTTTGTCAGGCTCACACAAGGGTTTATCAAGTGTAGGGTGGGAAGGCATGACGCTGGAGGACTTTGGAAGTGTGTGCTTGTGTGTGTATGCCTCCCCGTGCATGAATTCATCTGTGTATTGGCGTGCGTGTGTGTAAGATGTTTCTGCATCCCAGTGAGCATGCTTGTGTTTGCATATGATTACATATGTGCACTTGTGCTCCTGCGCGCGTGC
This sequence comes from Seriola aureovittata, assembly GCF_021018895.1. Lineage (NCBI taxonomy): Eukaryota > Metazoa > Chordata > Actinopteri > Carangiformes > Carangidae > Seriola > Seriola aureovittata. The sequence goes on from NC_079373.1 coordinate 21,920,713, forward strand.
ACGTGTGTGTTTTTTTCTGTTTTCTCACTTAGGGACTTTGTCCTCTGAAAGGTGTGCCGGCCAGTCAGCTGAGAGAGAGGAAAACAAGATCTGAAGCAGTCCACGGTGTTAGAACTGGGACAAAGATGAGAGAGAAAACAAGGGAGAGAGTGAGAGAGTGAGAGGGAGAGAGTGATAGGGGCCAATGCAGAAAAGTGGCGCCGGAGTGCGGAGTGTGTTCCTTTGAACTATGTTCCAGATGTTTGTGCATTGCAAATATTGCAAACATAACATTTCAGGTACTGGCAGGATTATTCTAGCGTTAAGCATTGAGTGAGTGAGTTATGCCCAGGTAACTTTCATTTACCCTCTCTTTGATCTTGATCACCTCTCCAGTTACTCATGGATTGATTATCCAGCTGAGTCACAAATGAGAATGGATGATTATGAAAAATAATGTGTAGTAGAAGGCAGTGTGTGACTCATTATGTTCTTGAAGAATCAAGCTAAATTCTGATCATATGATTAAGTGCACTGTATTTTCTGATTAGGTGACTGTGATAGCAGATAGACAAGTGACTGACAGATGGACTAGCTGCCCTGCCACCCACGCTGTTGACAAGGCAGGGTGCCTGATGACGTTGTCATTCGGTGAAGTACAAACAGTAACGGCACTGACTGACCTGAGCACTCTTTGAACTCCAGATGAATTGCGGGTCTATCAGCAGCTGTTCAGAATGACCTTACCCCACAAAAATCAATCAGCACAAACATACTGGGAAGGCTGGGGTAGTGGAGCGGTAAAAAGGGAAAGTAAGTGTGTCTGTGTGTGTGTCTGTGTGTGTGTGTGTGTGTGTGTGTGTGTGTGTGTCGCTCGCTGCACAAATTTGTGTGTGGGCTGGTACAATGTGTTATGTACAGTGGTGATGCAGGAAAATCATGGATCTTTCCAGAAAGTCTTTTGATGTTTTTTGTCATATTGTCATAGATCGCCATCGTCCTCCTGTTGCTTTCAAAGCTGTTTTTTCCACTGACCCAAGTTCATCAGATTGGACTACTGGACTTAACCCAATGGAAAACTCTCCCACAAACCAGTCTAACACACACACACACACACACACCGAGTGTCAATGTGTTCTTTTCAATGATTGAAAGGTGTTATTGCACTTGTTAACCTCTCACTTTCATCCTCATACATGTAGAAGCTCAGTACAGGACATTGTACAGAAGACAGGGTGGTTTAAGAAGCATTAAGCACATAAAGTATAGCGCTCCACTTGTCTGCCTTGTTGCCACACCCATCTGGGCTCTGGGCAGGACACACTGATTGACTGACTGACTGGCCGTCTGGCTGTCTGGCTTGTTGGCATTATTTACGTCAGTTGGCAAAGCTACACTTTCTAGCCTCACTAAAGTTTTGACTTTTTTTTTTCACGCCCCTCTTTCTCTTTCTGTCATTTTGTGTGTCTCTGCCTGCCTGTTGCCCCAGTGCATGCAAATGTGGGCCGAGGTATGCGTTGGTTATCTCCTTCTGGAAAAGCAGTGCCCTTGTTGCTTCATATAGCCCGGCTCTAGTGACCGGCCATTGATAAGGCTAATGTCTCCCGATAGCTACCAAGCTTTCAAGTCCCGTCACAAAACAGCCGGCTCCCTTTTATGTTGTTTTCCCAAGCCAAGGACAGACAGGCCTCCCTACAGGACTGAGCTGGCTAATCAGTCACTAACTTGCTGAGCCCAGCAGTCCCCTTCAGATGGGCTGCTTTTTACCCCTTCTTCTTCACCATCTTCTTCCTTTTCTTCTTCTACTTCTTCCTTTCCTCCTCCTTCTGCATTCAATCCTTCTTTTTCTCCTTTTTCCTTTCCTGCCTCTCAAACTCAAGCTTTTGATGATGATGCTTTTCTTCTGCATCGTGGGTAAAATGGGTGGACACAAGTGTCTTTCTTTTTCTTTCTTTGTTTCTTTATGTCTTTCTTTCTTTCTCTAGTTGCTCCTCTATTCTACTTGTTCCCTCCCTCCTAGCCCCCCTCCCTTGTTCGGAATTGTTCCTATGCTCATCCTTGCTCCCTTCTTTCTTGCCCCACCACAGAACAAATGCCACCCCCTTAGCCTGCTAATGAATCAAAATACAGAAGGGGGGATCAGGAGGTCTGGGGCCATAACTGTGCCACAGACACATGGCGTTATATTAAAACATTAGTACCACTATATGACTTCATTTAGGATTTGCCAAAGAAAATTGATTAGGTGACAGAGATGGAACAAAAGAGGAATCATCCTTGGCCACCCTGACTGGGCTTCTCCTTTCTGAGCCAACAGCAGCAGTTCCTCTCCAAACTTTTGCTTAGAAGCGATCTGGCCATGTTTGGCCCCTTGTTCAAAAAACACACACCCCCGCCCCTCCATTCAGTGCTGCAGTCTGTACAGTCAATCCAATTAGTACAACACCAGTCAACAGTTTGGAAACACCTGCGTTTTACCAGTTTTTATTGAAATTTAAGCAGTTTAAGTCCAGTGAATAACTGTAAATGTTATAAAAGTAAGCATAAACTTCCCAAGTTAAATAAAAAAAGTTTAGGTTATCACAAACCTTTTTCAGGGATTAAGAAATTGGGTAATTTACAGTTTTCCTGCATCAATAAAAGTAAATGAAGCTTTGAAAGTTAATCCTACGGGTGCACCAACTTACAAACCCTCTGTCTGTACAGTGACAGTGTTGGACAGGAAGTAGTGCTGTCTATTGCTGTCAGAATGGTGAGAAAAAGGCAAGTAACAAAGTGAGACGGACCGGTTGGTCAGAGTTTAATCCTACAACAAGATGATGAGCCATTAGAAGTAAAGAACTAGACGGTGGCTTCACATGGTGGAAGACCAGCATAGTCTCCAGGGTAAAACCCCATGGAGCTGGTTTGGATGAACTACACAGAAGGTGAAAGCAAAGCAGCCTGTAAGTGCAACACATTGGTGGGAACTTGTGCAGCAGTGTTGGGATGAACTTTCAGAATAATATTTGATTTCCATTGTAGGAAGAATGTCACAAGTGTTTGGCTGCTGAATGAGTCAAAGATTTAGATTAAATTTATTTCAACAAGAAGATCCCATGATTCCCTTTTTTTAATCTCCAATATTTATTTGTTATATGCTTTAATTTCAGACACAGAGACATTGAATTACATAAATTTAAATAACAGCTGGAAAAATTGATATGTTCTGAAACTTTTGACCAGTAGTGTATATTGTTGGCTACATAGTTTGTCCTGCACCACATACTGCAGACATTCATTAGGTGATAGCATTTAAATGTATATTTCCAGTTCAGATCCATAAAGGAAGAATCATCAGCTATGTTTCTAATGAGTTACCTGTTTTTTTTCGGACTGAAAATAGTTACTGAATTGATCAAATTTTTACCCCTTCTCTCTTTCCTTGGCTTAGTCATGAGTTGCAGTGCTCCTCACTTAAAAAGGTGTTGTTGCCGAGCGGTGGAGGCAGTCCTGTGTTTGTAGTTTCTGGCTGAAGCAAACTGCAAGTCAGCAGCTGGGCAAAGGGTAGCAAGTGTATGCTGCTTTACAACAATGGCAAACATCACTTGTTTACAAAAGTAAAGATTTCTGTTAAAGTGTTGCAAGGCATAAAAAAAATACTCTGCATAGAATAATAATTTGTGCCTGAAATGGTTTTACCACAAAAAAAGCTTCATAATTAAGTAAAAAAAAATGAATTATTTAAATTACATCTACTCCATCTCTTACAACCAGAAATCCAGCATCTGTCAACGTCCAAATATCGTTCACTTCAAAAGTGTAACTGCTGGACAAAAGTTGTCTCCTACTGAGAAGTCCATTCTCAGCGTATGTGAGTTGGAGGCTTTCGCATCACACTTTTTAAGTTGCATACTGACCTGTAATTGTCACAGAAGCTCCTCCTCCTTTAGCAGATGAACGAATCCCTCAAGTGTCAAACTCTTCAGATACATCATTCAGTGAAGGTCAAACATCCAAGTGAAATAACAATAAGCAATCCACATGTTTGAACGGAGGCTGACTTTAAATTAAAAATTGCAAGATAATTTTTCATTTTTCTCTAACACAGCATAGAGAGTCCAGACACAGCTTTACTGAGTCAGGCAAGCATGGCCAAGAACAGTGCCAGATGTGCTTGGTCCATATGCTGTTCAGTATACAACATGCACTATGTGATACTGTGAGCCATGATTTTTATTCCCTTGTGCCTCTGCTGCAGAAAACAGTGAGTGATTATTCATCAGTGATTATTCACTGATGTCCATTTGTGCCCATTTTGTCTGGTTGCTTGCTCTATAATGAGTGAATGCCAAATTCCTGCCATAATGAATATAGAAATAATTTCTTCTGTCTTATTTTCTCCTGGTCTTTATAAACCAGTGTTCAATGACTGAGCATCCCTCACATTCTACTACAGCGATATTACAACTGTTGTTTTGTAGTATCTATGTTATATAAGTTTATGCTACACTATAAATCTCAAAACAGAATCCTCCAGATTCATTTTCTCAGGTTATTGTGATGTGACCAAAAAAGATATCCACTGCTTGCTCTTACAGAGGTATGATATTTACACATAACGTGCTGTATATCTCTACAGCAATGAGGGTTCGCAGGTTGACCCCACTGCAAACCCACAAACTAGTTCACCAGCTGGCCCAGATGCATTGTGGGTAGAGGAAGTGACCTCAGTGATGAGGAAGTTGTTATCAGTTCTATCCAGAACATCCTTCATACAGTAATGTCACCCAGCAGCGTGACTGGGAGATAAAGGTGTTGTAGTGGTCACACAGGCAGGACAGTGGGCAGTGTGCAGGGCGTAGGACAGTAACAGCACTGCTGTGTCAGTGTGAGTCGCTTTTTTTCTTTCTTTTACACACTTTTTCACTGTTCTGATAAAGAACAAACTATTTAATTGTTTGGTTTATGTGAAGTGATGACAAAGATACAGTAGGTGTTCTTGCTAATGTTTGAGTTTCTTGATACCACATAGGTACAAATACAGCTTTGTGCAGAGAAATACAGTCGCTTAAACTTACTGTTACTATGATCATGTTATTTTGTGTGCCAATACTTTATAGCGCTCGTCATATGTTCGTCAACGTAAATGTTTGTCAGGCAGTGAGAAGGACACTTCCATTGTGTATATACTATATGCATGTGTTGATTGGATACTTATGCTTAAGAGATGTGGCGACTCTGCTGAGTGGTGCTGACAGGTGCTGTATGTAGTGTATGTGCTCTGTCTTCAATGTGATGTCTGTTGTGTGTAATATTTATGTGTCATATTCTTCAAAAACAAAAATGTAGGGAGCCTTTGCTTCACGGTATAATTCATAGGGCTCTATTTTAGTGAAATGCTGCACCATTGACTTCAGACTAGATTTTTGTTGGTCAAACACTCTCCGCTGCATCAAGATAGCAATGCTCCAACAATGCGCCCGACGACACCTCATTTTAAGACCAACATGCCCATGGACGCTCAGATGGGCGCAAATGTATTTGCTATTTAAACAAAGTTGGCGCTGAACGGGAAAATGACAACTGCATCGGTCTGAAATCAGCAAAGACATGCATTTTGCTTTGCGTCACTTTGTGCCAGGTGTAAGACAGGACCCATAACAGGGACATGCAGATACCTGTGTCAGCTGGTCATCTAGCTGGTTTTGAACAGGTTGATAACCCAAAGGTGGAATAACTTGAAAGCAACAACCTATGAGACCCATATCTTACATCTTTTTGCTAGACTAACCTGTAATTCAAACCTCAGAAACAGAAACACATAAACATCTCCCAGACATTGTTTATGTGTTACTATGAGTGTGTTTCACATTGAAAGTTATGTACATCTTTTTTTCTTTAGTAGTCGGTTAGTTTTAAAGGGGAACACATTCCACCCTGCCATCGTTCTCTGCCCCCTCCTCCTCTACCTCCTTCACTGCAGGGTAACCAGACCCAGATGGTACCTGGTACAGACACCGGGAGCTTGTTATTCGCCCTTTGTGAGTCAGATGCTGCAATCAGTAGCCAGGAAGTCCAGAAGTGAGCTGAGGGCTTTCATGAGGCCATACTGCATGAACTAAGGCCTAGGAAAGGTAAGACAGGAGGAGGGGCGGCGGGTCTTCAAGTGTATTTCACAACAATGACCTCAAATAAATTTGAAAATATGAATATGATATAGCAATTTTGTTTCAGCATGGATTGTTAGACACATTTTTCCCACATAATATGTGAGAGGAATGTGTGTGGGCGGGGAACATCCCAGTCTGCCTATCATGTACTAGAATTCAGTGAGTCCATATCCGGCCTGGTCAGTGATACTGTTGAGGCACTGCTTTTTAGCCTATAGTATTATTTTACATGGTTGATCTCAGTGCCATACTGTCCCAACTGGGACAGAGCGAGCATGACTGAGAGTGTCTACGCATGTGCGCACAGGGTTGTGTGTGTGCAGGTGTTTATGTAGCTATGTGTATGGACTAAAAAAAAGGTAGATATGGGAAAGAAATATAGCATTGTGCATGTTGTGGGTAGGTGGCAGACGGTCTGTGCGTGAAGATGGATGGGAACATCAGGCTTTGGGAAGCAGGAATGTCAGTCAGACAGACATTCAAGACATATGATATGAAACCCCACTGTGCTTCACCCTTCTCCCCACCTGCCCCTCGTGATATTAACTGTGGCCCCGTCAGGACCCCACATTCCCGAGAACTCTCAAGTAAAGAAACACCAGGAACAGGCATGTTATCCATAAAATACATGCTGTTGCTTTTTAAAAACTTCACACAACTCTTTATAGGCTTGCTGGATGGGAAGGTTTCACTGATTCTTGACAGTCATGTTTTACTCTCAGGTAATGTAATCTCAAATAAAAATAGAATTGATGACTTAAATCTCGACTGTTGTGTTTTGAATTACAGAAACGGTTTCTTACCAATGCTTGTTAGCTGAGATATCAGTTCTGAAACATAGCTAAAGGGATTTTTTTTTTTTTTTAATACTGAGCTGTTTTTCATTTTCAAGTAGTCACGTTCCTACTTTAAGGTACTTTATTCACACTGATAAGTGCCCACCTTTCCCTGCCATGGTTGATGTGGAGCGGTCAAACCACTGTAAACATTAACGTGAAAGAGAGCCAACGGAAATAACACCAGCCGTTCCTCCTCTCTTCTCCTCTCTCCACCCCAGCTGATAAGACTAGTTCACTGTGGCCTGTATCAACTCTGGTCCTAATTGTTAAGCACCAGCCTCATGCTTTGCAGGACCTAATTAAGTTTTTTTATTTTTTGATCAAGGATGGGGCGTTTTTAACACATGCATGACTGAAGTTTGAGATGACACATGTCCTGTTTATTTTCAGCATGTGTTGCTTCTACTTTATGTTGATTTGAACTCATGGTTTGAAACAAGTAACAGTGACCACACCCTAAAGCTAAGTTTTAAAACGGTTGAATTGTTGACTTTTTTCAGTCTTGGTTTCTTTTTCTACATGAGCATTTTTATCACTACTCAAGAAGCATAATCTCATAAGTTCCCGTTACCCACATCCCTGTCCGTCATGCATAAACAATTTGAAATGAATGAAAATCAGGTCTCATGTTGAGTAATTTCATACAGAATATATCATGTTGTAAATTTCCCCACCTTCTTTGTTGTGCTTTGCCCCTGACATTTTCATTGGTAGCAGGAGCCTTTTATACTCTGTTGGTTTGCACACTTGAAAATTGTATTCAAGGTAAACAGAAGATCATGTCTTCTTATTTAAACCATAAAGTTTAAGGAGAATGGGGTTTTGCTCTTAAATGTCCAGAAAGTGAAAACACAAGGTGCAACCTGACAGTAACCAGGACATGAAAGTATGTACAGTAATTTAAAGTCAAAGAACAGGTGAAAGAAACCAAAGCTACATTTCAGATGGCATGCTCTAGTTCTTACTGTGTAAAGTCGTGGGAATGCTTTGTGTGTGGAAAAGACAGAGGCGGTTGATTAGATTGATTCTCAGTGTGTTCACATAGGCTGCTGTATGTGTTTCATTTGTCTTAAACCTTTTATGTCTGGCATAAGCCAAGGTTTCTCAGTTGTTGTTTTTTTTGTTTGTTTGTTTTTTTGGGGGGGGGTTTTCTATTCTGGATTTGGTAATTTTCACAATTTCACACATCGACATCTTAGTCTAAACCTCATCCTGGATTGGTTGATCTGTGGTTAATTTGTTTACACCTGGCACACGTACACACTCAAAAAACACAAATACCTCACAAAACAAAGAGTGTGGGCTGTGTGAGCAGTATGAGAGATCATTTTCATTTCAATTCGGATGGCACTATTTTCATGCTATTAATAAGAAAAAAGCTCTGATTTTTACACATGCTTATACCTCAACAAACTCACCCACACAGGATTATTATGTAATCATTTAAAACACACTCATAAGCCATATAAAGTATGATTCCAGGAACCTAACTTATGCTGTCCCGTGTCTGTGGCGTAAGTGTGACTGATAGCGGAGCAGCTGTTTCCTGGGGGCTGCACCACTGTCTGCTGCCGGTGGCTGTGCTGCACTTGTCCCTGTCCAGCTGCCTGCCCTATTCTGCTGGTTTCTGTTCTGCAGCAACATTTAGTACCTGTTGCTCACAGAGGGCGCTAGTCAGACTGGCTGGCTGCAGCAACTGGAAGGCACAGAGGGAAGTAGTAGTTAGAGGCTGCTGCTGCTGCTGCTGCTGCTGAAGCTGTAGAAGCAAACAGGACATACAGTGAATTTACACACTCACATACAAGGCAAATAAGAAGAGAAATAAATAATATATGCGTAGATATCAGTGATCAGCAGATTACTGATACCTTCAAATGACTAGAGCGCAGTTTATCTCATATGCAGTCATAAAATGTTACATGTTAGCTTGACACCATGTAAAGGGAGTAGAGGAGGAAGTAGATCATTTTATCAATATCAAGACACAGGCAAGAGATTTCACAAGAATCTGAAAACAAGAACATTTCCCAACCCATTTCACTTTAAGAGAAAACATTTTAGGACTCAAAGCAAACTTTATGACTTATTGTGATATTAGAAGGACAGTATTATAACGCATGCCCATTATTTCTTGTCAGAGCTATGAAGTACTTCAACCAGTGGCTGCGCTCGTGATGCAGCAGAAAGGCAGCATCCCAACATGCTGAGTCAAAATGAGAGCTCTCAGCTGTTCCAAACCTGCAGCCCGCTTCTCACCACACCTCACACTTCACCTTTTGTTTCACATCCTCCATGGCATACCGAAAGAAACATCCTGTTTGCTTCTGATCAGAAGCTATCAGTGCACCATTATGTCCGTTTACCTCCATTCGACATATTTCAGCAGGAACTGGCCCACCCATTTGATTATGAGTCATTGCAATAGTTGTTAACCCAAGTCAAACTGTGAAATGAAATGGAAATATTTTTTAAAAATCTTATCAGTGTTAAGGGTGTAACTCATGCATACTTTTACTTACTTGCACAATTATTATCTTTTTTCAGCAAAGCTAAATCTACCAATGAGATGTGTGTGCATTTGAAAAGAGTGAGTGACCTACCTCCAGATAGTTAGTTAGTTAATGTATTGTTTCTGGATCAGGGTTCACCGAAGGTAGAGTTAGTCTTCTAACATATTGGCTTCTGTTAATCAGTGATACCGCCTCTCCTCTTTCATGTACAGTAAATTGCCCTTGAACAGTGGCGACGGATTTCAAAGAATCTTTCCATCATTCCAAACATGGCAATTATCAACCAATCACATGGGAATCAGTCCCCCTCTTGTCTTGGACTTATTTTGCCCATCAACAGTTAAAGTTTAGTCAAATCCTTCTGGGAGTGAAGGAGAGTTCTTCCCAAGGAGCTCAATCACAGGACCTTTTTCAAGTGGCTAAATGAAGAGAAAAAGTAGCAAATACCACAATCCAAAATAGAAAACGGCAGTGGAATGTTTTGAGGCACGAGGAGGTGACATAGGAATTAGCTGTAATCAGTGAAACACTTGGAGAATGCGGCTGCTTTGTGCCAGAGAGTTGATCACTGTTGGAGTAACAGTGGAAAACTTTTCCTCAATGATGTACCTCGTCACAGAGTGTGCTTGAGAATCAATCGATCATTAAAGCTAAAATATGCAACATTGTGACACTAAAATAACGATAAATGAAGATATCATACCTCATCGGCCTGCGTCTGTGACCACGTGTTGACATGCTGTATTACCCCCTTTGCTTAACATTTGCTTTTCTCAGTGTGTAGCAACCACTGTGGGTGGGGTCAGCAGTAGGTAGACGTCATAGCAACAATACTGGCGAAGAGCAGTAAAAGTTAAGAAATAAAATAAGATAAATAAAATGGTTTTGTCAAGATATTTTCTACTAATGAAAAGATCAATATTGGGATATTAAGAAAAGCTGTGTTTCCTGAGAGTAAAGGCTCAAAGTGGAGTACATCGAAACTGCATACGACTAGGATGATGATACATGAATAATGCACAAGGAGTTCTGTTTCGTGTACTTTTACTCCTATAGTTTGGTTCATTAGGTCTGGACCAAGGAATAAAATTGGTCACACTGACTTTTTAGAGACTGACAGATAACTCACTCATTGGGCAGGTTATGTTGACTGTCATGCTGCAAATGCACGAAGTAGAACATAAGCCCTACACACCTGTTTTAACCTCTTTCTCACTTTCTGATTTATCAGGGAAAATCCTCCTCGGTACCATGGTTCCTAAATGATTTGTGTAAATATATACTTTGCTTTTATGATGTCTTTCTTAAAAGTTCACCATCAGCAGGTGGTGGATTTAAAGGTTTAACCGCTCAGCTTTTGAATTCATACTAAGATTACACACTCACTATCATAAAATCCATACCAGAGTTAGTACAGATTTGGAAGTGAATTGAGACCGTCCTTTTCCAGTGGTTTCATTCCTGTTACTTAGTCCACACCGGTGTTCGACTGACAGCTTTCCCACAGGCCCAATGCTAAACCAGAGTTCATTTTAAACTAACCAAACAGGTTAGGTGTAAACACTAAGAAGCATAGATCTTCATGAACCCAAGTGAAATCTGTGTTGGAACTGGACAGTTTGTCATCGTGGAAGGAAAAAAGCATTTTTGTTAAAATGTGCCGTGTCATTTGTGTAGAAAATGAATTTCGTTTTATATCTACCTACTTTGAACTACCTGTGTTTGATTTAAAAACAAAAATATACATTATTTTTAAAACATGGAAAATGGATAAAGACTTACACTTAGAAAGCCAGGGACATGACAAAAAAAAAACCTGCTTCATGATAAAAAATTAGGCTCGTTGCTTCTGCTATTTGGTCCACAACATATCTTCCTTTAGACTTGGGCTAGAAGACGTCTCGCTATATCTTTTAATGTTCGCTACAGAAGTGCCTTGTGTTCTCATGTGGGATGGGCCAAAGGTTTGGCATGATCCAGAAATACAAACCGACAAATATAATAGCTTGTATTTCTATTAGTTGTAAAAAGCTGGTCAGATGAGTGTTGCAGCAGGAAGTTGGCACTAACAATATACCGCCCGTCTTTGGGTGAGTCATATAGTAGTTGTATATTGTAGTATGTTTATATTATTGTAGTCAAAGGCAAAATTTTACACAGACCATCTCCTGTAACATCAGCTGATTGTGGCCATTTTGGACTGTCCCTCTGAACTTCCTCTTTTTTAAGTTTGCTCTGTCTAAACTTCCCTTCACGATCATGAATGAGTGGAATTTGAAATTAGAGCTACAGTCTGAACAAACCTCTGGTCCATTCATCACAGTGACACCCTCAGTCTCTCTCACTCAATACAACAGAGTTTTACTGGTGTGAAAATAACCCTATATGGATGGATGTCTCTTTCGAACGTCCCATGACTGAATCATTCAGAACCCAGACTTTAGTTGCAACTCACAACGTCTCAGATCGTGATGACCTTAAATGAACCAAAGATTAAGTAAGGTGTTAGATAAGACAACATTGTGGGATACTAGTCTCAGATTGTATTTTAAGAACAAAACAGTTATATTTGTATGTGTATGCATGACTGTGTGTGCATACATGTGTGACCATCCATATCTCCCCGCCTTTTATATCGGTGATCTCCTTTACGATAGGCTGATACTGTGGATTAAACACTGAGCATGTTCCCAATAGAGACCAAGTCCCAGGTGTTTCAGACACCATAGTGCCCTCTCACTCTTATTTGCGTACACAGATGTTTAAGCTTCCACCTTCTGTATACATACTGCAGTTCTGCAAAATCCCCCAAAGTCTCATTCTAAACCCTACAAGCTAATATTTCACTAGTGTATTTTTTTAACGAACCAGCATATTTGACTCTTGTCTTTTGCATGTTGCAGATTTAAGGAATTTTGTCTAACGACTATATCTGTATTTGTGTTTGAGTGTGTGTGTGTGTGTGTCTGTGTGGGGGTCATGAATGAGGTACAGCTGCACGGCCCACTGGTCAGTATGGACAGCTGATGAATGAAGTGGAAATTATTAAAATAAACTGGTGGTGCAGCAGCATTCATGCAGCAGGTCTCCATATCGTCCTCACACATCTGGCTTTACAAAGACGCACACCCTGTTGATGCAATGGACACAAATATTTAAAACACCAAGAGGTCATCAAGTTTGTTTGTGCAATTAACAGGAACTCTCACGAGATTATGAATTGATACAACTTTTTTTTTTTTGCAGTGTCATATGAAACAAGCATGCTTTGCATAAGACAAAGAGAGAAAGGAGAGTGGTAAGACAGACCCCAGATAGATATGTGTGCAAAAGAGGGGAGTGGCGATATCGACAGATGGACAGAGATGGGGAGGTGACAGAGAGAAAGAGACGGGGTTAGTGATGGATAGACAGATGGAGAGAGAGAGGAAGAAGAAGGGCAGCGATAAGGACAAAGACATCAGTCACGTTTAGGGGGTTTTCCCTCCTCCCCTTCTGCAAGTGGACCTTGATCCAAGCCACACAGACTCTACTGTGTCATGGTGTGTGTGGCCCTGTGTCTGTGTGGGCCTGCAAGTGGTGACTGGACAAATCATGACTCAGCAGAAATAGAGCCACATAGAATAGAATAGAGCACAACTTAATTGCTGAAGCAGGTTTCTTTGGCTTCACATTAGCTGCTATTCAGAACTCAACAGACGTGACTCTTTTCACATCTCAGGGCTGGAGTTTTCTTCCTTTGCAGTCTTTTGTATAAAAGTTTGACCATCACTAGATACTTGAGAATTTATTTACATATGTGATTATCACTGCGTCTGATGTAAACCTTTAAAGTGAGTTTATGTAAGTTGCTGAACAGCAGCTACTGTGGCAGAACACAGAAATTACAAGCAGAGATTTTCTGGTTGGTAACAATAACATAGAAATTACTCAATTCTTGATACCTAATTCAATACAACGCTAAAAACACACACACCCACGTATCCATATATATGTGCGCAAAGCAGTAGTTAACATTGACTAATAAGGTGACGGACCAGTAGTGTGAAAATATGCATTTAAAGAGTTAACGTTGAATGAACAGTAACAACATTATGAGCGCTTGCTACATTAGCCATAACAGGATAATGTTTGCCTTTGTGAGTGTTGTGTGTGCAGCCTTGCTACAACATATGCCAGCAATCTGTAAAACAATAACGGTAACATTTCAGGATATCAACATTATGACGATATGTTTTTAAGAAGGTGAAAACTCACTTTCCCTGAATTGTGTGTAAAGATCTAGATGTGGGTCTTTGAGGTGCTTAGATACGTTTTTAGGTTCCCCCTATTGTTCCAAGTGCTCTGTGGCACCGTTGGCTTACTGGCTTTCGGTTGTCGGTAACTTGTCCCTAATGACCTTTAACACAACAACTCTTGCTGTGTTTTTTCCTACATATTGTGTCGGACCTGTTGCTGCATTCGCACCTGCAGCCACCATCTCTCGTGTTGTTGTTATCGTGTGTGCCTTCCTACATCTTGTACACTTTTGTGTTTTTTGTCAGATGAGAACATTTGGAGGGTCGTTATACTGCCCTCTTCAGTCCCGGAAGAATCAAATCTTTGGTGCCAAGACATCTACGGTACTGTAGAAAAACAAGTGTGTCACATTTTCAGAATATTTGCGTTGGATTCGTACCAAAGTATCCGTTCTTGTGACATCTTTACAACACAAATGATAAACAGTACACAAACAAGTGACGAGGAGGCAGAAAGTCAGCCAATTAATTCAGTCAGTTATGAACAATGGGAGTTGCACAACTAATCCTAGTTTGATATGTTGACATTGATCACTTCTTAAGAAGTGAAACGCTTTATCTCCCTCAGTGATCAACAACTTTATCAACAATCTCAAATATTTCAACAGGTTCCGCAAGTAAATACAAGTAAATACAAGTAAATACAAGTAAATACAAGTAAATACAAGTCTGCATGTTCTCCACACATCCAGATTTGAACATGTACTTTCTGTGTGTGTAATTCGCATGCATGTATGTGCTTTCGTGTGTGTGTGTGTGTGTGTGTGTGTGTGTGTGTGTGTGTGTGTGTGTGTGTGTGTGTGTGTGTGTGTGTGTGTGTGTGTGTGTGTGTGTGTGTGTGTGTGTGTGTGTGTGTGTGTGTGAGAGAGTGTGTGTGTGAGAGTGAGTGTTTGTGTGTCAAACACTTGCACTTGCAGTTCCTGTTTGGGGAGGTCCACTGGTCCTGGCAAACAGTGTCTGGTCTTATCTCTTGTGTTTTATGTTCCTAGCGAGCTGGGGGCACAAGCAGCCCTTTGTGGCCAAGAGGTGCCTGGTCTCGCTCCAGACCGACCCATGCAGCTGTTCACCACTGTTGGACATATCCATGTGTGTGCGTGCCTGTGTGTGTGGGGGTACATGTGTATATGTGTGCCTGTATGCATGTATAACTATATGTGTGAGTGTTTCTGCCTGCGGTGTTGTTAGTGTGTATGTATTTAGTAAGCATGTTTGAGAGAGTGTACGCGTTTCTATATGTACAGTATGTATATGTGTATGTGGGTACATGTGTACTTAATAATGCAGTATTGTCAGTAGAGCCTACAATGGCCTGTTTCATTTAATTTTGGAGATTCTGACATCTCAAAGTTTTCTGGTCAGACTTCAGGGATAGACAGATCTTAACACATGGAGGAGCTGAGTTTTCAGTAGTCATGCACTTCCGAACTCCAGCCCAATATGTCATCAACCCGGGGGTCTCTTTCTTTCCTTCTCCCTCTCTTCCTCTGCATCACCTGAACCCTGGTGACACACCACCGATCCCCTCAGTGGAAGTTCACTGCACAAAGTGTATTGTGCGTGTGACCCATTAAGAACTTCTAAAAGGAGCCATCGGTGAAGCCAGCACAGAGCCACGTGCTGTGTTGGCAATTGAGTGTGGAGAGGGCAAGAATGTGGCCCCAGACTCAGCCTCTGGTTATTCAGTGTGTAAAAGACAGAAAGAGCAAAAGAGGCAGGAATATTAAGCATGCTTTTGGGCATTAATCATATTTTGAGACTGGAAAAATAACCTCTGATCAGAGAAATGTCGGCTGTTAAACATTCCTCATATTACACAAACTACACGTCCCCTTTCCTTTTCAGACAGCAGATTTATTTTATGTGAAGTTCTTTTTAATAAATCAGTGTGACTAATACAGGCAGCAAAGGTCAAAGCACGATCAACTTTGCTGTTTGACGGACATAGTTCTGGATCATATTAAATCCCTTTGTGTTCATATACTTATTTGAAAAAGGCAAAAAGCATTCATTGTCAGTGCAGGGGAAGTGTAAGGCTCAAACTGCGGTTGTAGAGTGTTGAGTTCAAGGAGATGGTTCGGCGTGTGTTGTACTTGAATTTGACACAGGAGGGCTGAGTTCATGTCCCATCTTTTCCACACTTTCACCATGACAGTTATCTTTCCAAAACTTTAGACAACTCTGTTTAGATGATTGCATGACCATAAACAGCTTGATCAAACTTTAAAAGCCAAAAGCAGTTGGGTTGATGGGTATGACAACATAATCAATTAAACGACAAAGATTTGTAGCAGAGATTTTGCAGGGTATCCCTTTAAAGGTACCATATTGTAGAAAGTGAGATTTCCATATCTCAGGTGCTGTAGCAATACTGTGAAAGTATCATAAAACTCAATCCACGAAGAAATGCACACAGCCCATATTCAGAAGCTGTGCCTTAAAACGAGGCGTCAGGACTAGTGTAATTTTATGATGTCACAACTATACGGTCACCGCACTGAGCCATGACCTCTGCACAGCTTATCCACTGTCCACTCTTTTTTTGTTGTTGTTTTAACTGCATTAACAATGCAACATGCTAAGCTAACGAGCTATGGGACAGAAAAATGTTGAGGAAACACAATCGTTGGATGTCGGGAAGCCGGTATATCATTGCACATTGTCTTCCAAAGGATAATAATATGACAAACCAGTGGCTGAAGCTTATTTTTCTCAAATACCGAAGCGTTGTTTTTTCTCCTTTATGAATAAACTTGTGAATGAACTTCTGTACTTTCATCAGTCAGCATTAAATTAGTCCAAACAGTTACTCACATCCTTCCTGCGTTGCATGACAAGGTCCTTTGTCAGCATATGTTCTTGTCACTATGCCTGTGCTTCAACAAGACACATTTGTTGTACGATGTCAAAAAAAAAAACTATTTGAGATTCTTTGACTTGTAAAAACACGTTGCCTCCACCGCAGACGCCACCATCCATCTTGTTCTCTCACATTTGAAATGCATCGTCTGAGTCGACCTTTCACCTGCGTGGCCGTGTCACTTCCTCTCTCCAGGGCTGTCCCGCTTCAGGAGGAAGGGATAGACAGGTCACAAAGGTTAGCAGGTTGAGCTGTCAGCACAGGTTTCACCTCTTAAGTGAAGCCTGTGAGGAATTGGGGTGGGATACCCAGAGACTGCAGGACACAGTGTGGGGTCGCAGCAGATCTGATTTATTACTATTATCACTGTGAACTCCATGTTCTTTAACTCCATCACTTTGTCAGTACGTCTTCCCTCTGTGTCCCCTGGCTTTCTCCCTCTCTGTCCTCTCTGTATGATCAGGCCTTTTGATACAGATCACCTGCCATGTCATGTTATTCATGTGGAGATTATGAATACAACTGTTGCTCAGTGTGTCTTCCTCAAGTGTCATCCATACAATTAGTATGATGTTGGTGCAGTTTCAGCTGAAGTGAGGTGAAGTTGACCTGCGGACCTGCCTGGGAAGAAGTGAGCTTTTTGTAAATACAGAGTGACTGAATGAACTGAATGAACCGAAGCTAAAAGTGAAAAATATATTTTCCAATGAACATAAAAGTTGTGTTTTTAATAAATAGCAATAGTCAATTTAAAGCATAAGGCTGGTAGTATTTTATATTGTTCTTATTTACAAGAAAGTTTCCAAAGACTATTAAAAACACATCAGTGAGTCACTCCATTGCACTGGATGTAACATTCCTTTATTACTGTGAACATACACTGTAGTTTTAATCTCACACACACTGCACCAGCAGTGCAACAAACACGTATTAATTCGCAGCTGAAAATGATCCTCGATAAAATGCACTACTTACACCTGCTCGAGCAACGTATGCTAAAAACTACATTGCTCTGCTTTTTGAGGAAATGACTAAGCTTGAGTTTAAAAAAACATATTTTGACTTTTGAAAAATATAGAAAAACACCATCCTCATTTCAGTACCTCCCCTAAAGCCATTGTTGGCCTGAGATTTAGTTCATTTTTCCGTAAACAGCATTTATTCCGACTGGTTTAGCAACTGGGTTAATAAACAGAATCTAGTCGGGTTTTGAGAGTTTTGCTGATGTGGCTGATGCACTGCAGCTGTCTGAGCAGTCCAGCAGTCCAAAACTTGCTGACATGTTTATGCTTTTTGTTGAGTTAAACATATTTTAGATGCTGTCAGGGTGACCTCCATCAGGCACGTAACAGCTGAATAACTTTTATAGCGACTTTGTTGTGCCTTACTGTTACAAGCACCTGTACTGCTGTGCACTTGTGTGTATTTACATTGTGCATTATGTTAACAAATGTTCCCGTGGTTCCTGCTGAGCATAAAGTCAAAAAAGATTTTGTCTCACATTTTCCCTCACAGAGCAAATGATACTAACTTGCGAGAACAGGACAGGAATCCATTGCTTTGTCCTACTACGTGTCTGCCGCTCTCCCACTCTGTTTCCTTTCTCTCATTCTCTCCCCTCTCTTTTCTTTTTGCTAGCCCATTGTGTCCTGCTCCTATCTTTGAGGATCTGAAACATCTCTGTCAACAGTGTGTGATTGTGTGTCTCCGTGCATTTTATAAGTCTGTGTGTGCGTGTGCGTCCTGATCTCTGTGTAGGAACATCTGTCCGCTCATGCTAGCGAGGGACAAACAGAGAGGGTGAATTCGTAACAGGCCTCAAATAAACTCTTTGACAAAGGAGAATGGGAAGGACACTGTGGTCTGCCAATAAACAGAATTTTCCCAATTAACCCGGGGGTTGAAAAGATAGGTGAACCGCCTTGAACAAATGCTGAGGAGACCAAAGAGCTGATTGAAAGTTACTTGCAGTCTTTACTTGGGTGGCGACAGGACGGGCTGTTTACTCAGGCTTTGGACTGACTCACAAATCAAAGTGTGTGTCAGAATGGAGAGATTAGGGAGCCAGAATAGGTAGGGATTCTACCTGCACCCCTGTCTCTTTGTTGTCACCCACCTGGATGAACTGTTAACATTGCGTAACAGACACGCACACAACAGAGAAACTTTCTAATACCCCGATAACATGCAGCTGTTTTTATCTCCTGCTTCAGAAGTGAGGAGGCCCAGAAAAGGCTTTTTAAAGCACTAATGAGTGTAGCATTGTTCAGAGTGGGAGATTCCCCTTCCACTGAAGCATTTGGCTGCTCTCAGTGTGTCCCGTCCCAGCAGCTGCTGTCATATCAGGACACGACACAGACCTTAAAGCTGGTAGAACACTGTCAGTAAAGCCATGCATGGACCTAAAGGGAAAGAGAGTGTGACAGAAATACGCAAAGATGGTGACAGAGTTTCTAAGAGAAAGGGGAAGTTGCAGTTTCTCTGCAAGAGCTACGTGATTTGTCATTCATCAACTGTAATAGATATTATCAGATGACATCAGACTGGTTTGGATAGAGTTACAGCACGAAGTACATAGTGAAGTCGGGTACTACTGAGCAAAGTTTTCCGGTTTAGTTGTTACATTTGTTTATCTGGAAGTGGGTAACTGATGTGCTCTACCAGGAGCTCAGGTTTCAAAGACATTTAAAAAGCCATCTCAGACAATGCAGGATCTTAAGTCCTGGATGTCTTGCTCATCATTTATCTGATCCCATTTCCTGACTTCTAAAGATTGAGGGATCTAATTCAAACCTCTCTGCTTTCACCTGCTTTGTATTCCCACTGTATTCACTTTGTTTGAAAAAAGGAAATATGTGTTTTGACAACTTCACATTTCACTGGCTTTCATGCCACAGCTTCTCCGCCTCCCCTGCTCCATCACTCCTTCACTCCTCCCTCACTGCTCGCGATCCCTCTAGGTGAATTCAACCTTGTCTTACTGGTAAATGAAGGACTGCAGGAACGCAGGAGGGAGGGGTGGGGCATTACCTTTCGGAAGTGAAGCTAGCTCTCTGACCCGCTGTGGTGAAAGGCCCTTAGGCTTCGCTGCATTGCTCACACAAGATGATCTCTATGGGGAAAGCAGGAGATTACACCTGGTAGGAAGGAGACTTAGCATAAAGTCAGTTGGCTCCTTTGTGGAATAATCCGCTCTTCTCATCCAAGTCACTGCGATGAGTGATAAGACCTCAAGTGTGTATGAGTGGAGAGGAAAAAATAGCAGTGTAACCTATTAACACTTCTGTTCTCATGTTACATGTAACCAATATTATGAGATTTAGCTTCATGTGATGAGGCACACTTTGTGATCTCACTGAGGAATTAAAAAAAATAAACTTTTTTGTTCAGCTCAGTGCTGGAAATGTCACATTCACTTTAACTGTAAATATACACTATTTGACAGGACACTGGAAATGATGACACATCATTTTATTTTTAGAATATTCACAATGTGTCAGAGCTTATTTCATCTGATTGTCACTCGAAGGGGTGTTTCCAGTTTGTTATCACTAGTATCAAAATGATGAGTTACTGGTCAAAGAACTAATATCACTACCTGAAGTCATTCATCCTCATCACTCTGACTGACCTCAAACTTCACTCTCTATTGTGTCTTCTAGGAATGGGATCCCATCAGTGAGTGATGCTCACAGGAGGTGATCTCAGGTAAGATGAATCACCCCTTTTTTTTTTTTATTATTCCCCTGCACTCACGTGGGCCGCTGATTCACATGAGCAAGTACTCATCCGTGTGCCTTCTCCTTATGTTTCAACTTGCCGGATCTCAAGCCAAACGAGCCTGAATAATCATATTCTGAATGAGTCGCAGGCTGTGTATGAATCGATACAAGATATGTCAAATGGCTCTTGGCTGTGTGTGTGTGTGTGCGCGTGTGTGTGTGTATGTGTGTATTAAGAAAACATATCCTGAAACACAAAACAGGACTGTAACAGAAAATTTAGATGATACGTTACAGAGGAAAAATCAATTAGATGTTTTGGAAATGCCTGCAGATGAAGGCAGTCCTCCGCTGACAGTATAGATTGTCTCAGTGAATAACCCTGCTATCCCCAGATGCCACCATCTCTGTTAACAATAGATCATAGCACTGCTGGGCTTGTAGTTTTGTTTTGATTGAAACCAGTCTCGCTGGCTTGTCTGTCTCATGCAGGAGCCTGAAAAGCTTCTTCTGCCTGCTTATAGTCTTCTTCTGTCATGGTTGTTTTATGAAAAAAAAAAAAAAAAAACTTTATGAGGGAGTAGTGGAAATTTTTGCTCATTACACTCTAAGTGATCTTACTTTAGAAATGAAACTCACTGTAGCTTGGATTATACTGTCTGCTGTTGTGCTGATGTTGACATTTGTTTCACATTTATGTCTGAGTCATGTCATATTGGTCAGGTTTACCCGGTTAAAGGCTGTTGTGCTTCTTCTGTTGTCACACTCGCTGCAGGTGTATAAATCCCTGATAATGGGAAATAGAAGTAGCTTTCAGTGATGTAAAGGTCAGCAGAGAATCTATTATTGACCATGTTACTGTCATTTTCAGTATCACAATGATATGATACCACTACTGTGTCTCTGCCATCGAAACCTCGCGAGCATGGATTCCTGTAACTGTTAGCTTTAGGTGGTTTCTCTATGTCTATCATTTTGCACACAATGACTGATTCACTTTTTAAACTGCTAATCAAAAGTTCCTTTGCACTGAAAATGGTGGTGTAGATTGTTCTCATATGGTGCTTTGTAGCAGGGGTGAGGTTCATGTGAATGTACAGTAAATACTATATTGGCCAGAACATGATTAGACCCTGATTTGGTGACACATCACTCCTGTTGTACTGCTTCTGGTTTTGACTCTCTGAAGATTAGAGAAGACGCTGATGTATGCTGGTGAGCCATGTTTGACATCTTAAAGATATATTATCACATTAAAATAAAATGCATGAATCAATGAAAATTAAACAAATCCATTAAGATAATTTCCCTTTTAAATACAGTAAACATGACGAAGTCTAATGTTATTTCAATTGACATTTTGCAATCGCAGAAGCAATAAGCACTAATCAGCAGATTAGTGAATTAACAAACCTTTATCAGCTCTTAGCTATCAGGAGGTGGAGATGCTGTCACAAGTCACGAGTGCTGCTGTTCGGCGCTGCACCGACAGTGATAGTCAGAGAGAGTCGGAGGCGGTTAGAGGGGCAGAGACAGCGATAGAAATACAGCGTCCAAAATACGCTGACGTCGCAACACAACTGCATGTATGAAGAAGACAAAGCACATCAATCAGAAGGAGAGAAATCTAGAGTCAGAGAGAGAAAGAGACTGTTAATGATGCGTTAATGACCTCTACATTTGTTCCTCAAACGTAACACGACCTCAGTATTTTTAGGAATTTTATATTCAGACCATTTGACTGGATTGAACAGAGGTCACATGGGCCAATGTTATTAACACCATAGTGAACTGATTTGCATACCTTTTGAATAGGTTGGTGTTATTGCCTGTTGAGTTGCGCTAGCATTTCTCTACAGATGTTGACATCCAAAGTTGTCTGTGTTTCGCAAGACACAAAAGGAGCTTATACACCTTCTGAGTGTCTCCACAGAGGGCTTGATAAGTGATAGTGGATGATCAGTGCATCTTTCATAATCTTGCATGTAAATTGGAAAACACATTGTCATCACTCCTCTCACACTGTACCTCACCGCGCACTCTCTCGATGCTAATTGGCCACGGCCCGCATGAAAAAAAAAAAAGGCCATACAGTGTAGTCCAGTGTGATAGAGCATTCCCAGGTCAAGTGGCTGCTCTCAGGGTGACTCGACACTTTTGACATGTGGTTGGCTGTTCAGCAGCAGCAGCAGCAGTACAACACTTGTGTTCACAACGTTTGCCTGTTGGGATTAGCGCTGTGCAGCTGCCCTGCTCCTCACAGCTGACCAAACATGGGACTATTAGGACAGAGGTGGAGCTCAGTGGACCTCTTTGCACTGATTTCCAGTCATTCAATCATTCTCACACACATTCACACATATTCATTCACAAACACTGTGCTGACTCATTTTTATTGGTCGGTGCAAAAAGTGTTAGAACAAATGAGTTCTGTGCGTGCATTACTTTGCTCCCTCTATTCGTAATTACTCAGAATGCACTTTAGTCAGTGCATCTCTGACAAGTGCAGTTTCATTAACTATCACGTCTCAGGTCACTAAGATATTCCATATCTATCTAAAAGGTATTAAACTTTGTGATGATTACTTCAGTGTGAGCTTCCTTCCTTTATTGGTTCCAGTTTTGCTTCAGTTACTGTACGCATGATCAGCGAGATCCTGTCTTCTGGGTTAGGCCCTTGTTTTTCTTCATGTTCATGTTCTAGGGCCAAACAAAGGAAACATCTGCTTTACTGCTGTTCTAACTGCTCCAGATCTACACACACACACACACACACACACACACACATACACATACACATACACAAAGAAGCAGACCTAGTGTTTGCTCCTGCCAGAGGAAGAGTGTTTCTACACAAGGCACACATGCATTGATACTTACACACACACACACACACACACACACACACACACACACACACACATACACAGATGCTGCCTGTCTTCCACTCATCCTCATCCTGTCACAACCACTGTGCAGTTTGTCCTCCACCACCGTCTCTGCCATCAGGACCTGCTCTAACAGCTGCTCTGGCATCCAAATCGATCGGTCCCATTTTCTGTCTGTCCTCATATCAGTCAGTTCTTCTTCTGTTTCTCTGTCTCCTCCTCTGCTCTGACAAGCAAGCATTTCACAGGCAGGACTTTGTACTATAACTTTAACATTTTCTCAAGTAGTACAATGTACAAAATATGATGTTATAGTGTAGTAAAACAAAATGATCACATTTAAATCATTTAAATTAATACATTTAAGTCCTTACAGCTGTTATGGATGAGGTTTACCCGATTACTCAACTTACTGAACGTGCAAAACTAAAATATTAACATGTTTTCATCAAAATATCTACCTGTGTTTTTCTTTGCATACTTGAATGTTTAGCACAAATTGCAGCATATCTAACTCATGGCATTGAAAATCTTCAGATTTTCTAATACAGAGACTTTTTAGCCATTTTTCTTCATTCCACAATGACTCCTCAAAGAGGTACTGTATATGAACAGGGTTACACATATAACAAAAACTGCAATAAGGAAAGTCGACAGCTACACTTGTTGCCCAGTTACTGGCAAATACAAGAAGAAAAAATTTTTCAAAAACAGAATCTGTTTTAAAGAGTCTGTAGTTACTATGGTAAAGGAAATACAAAGTGCAGCATCCAGATGTATAAGAGATACGTATGATATAAAAAAACATATTCAGTGTTAGAATGTGAGTCATGTGATGTGTGATTCGTTTTTTTTTCCTGAGCAGCATTGTTATCCTGTAGGTCACCGATATATGTTGCTTTGACTATTTTGTACAAGACTGCTTATTGTGACCCATACTTACGTCACGTTTTATTGTTTTGCCGCCTCTAGAGGCGTAGTAACTATGACGAAAGAAGTCAGGTGATGTAGTGAGTGTAGTGTGAAAGTCTGCATTAGCAGGAGGTTGGGGTGGAAGCGTGGGTCAACAAAACACAGCACTTTCATAAAGGAGGCCGCTGTTTGTTTGGAAAGTTATGTTTCTTTTATCAGTGAACGTTTGACTACGTTAACCACGTGTTAATCATTGTAACTGTGACAACAAACATCCTCTAATGTTAAAGAAGTACTTATTTTCACTCACACCACGATGTCTTCCTAAACCAAGTAGTTCTTGTGTCTTAACCTAAGAAACAAGCTGTGACCATTTCACAACTTTAACCCCCAACAGGATGACATAGTTCCTCACCGCCTCACGGACAAAATGAAAAAAAATAATTGAATGAATAATTGAATTATTTTTTATTATTATGAACGTATATTTTAAAATAAAAATAACAAATTAATATATTCTCATCTGCCACTATGTATGTTTATGGTTTGATTACACACAGAAATGAGTGGATTATTTGTAGATTAAGATCATGGTCACGATTAAAAAGAAACCAACGTTGACTGGTCAAGGCAGTGGACTGAGAACCGTTGTTTTCTGTGTCATATCCATCCACTCTTCTCCCCGAGAAGTTTTGCGATTCTATAGCATTACAACAACAGCGCACTTCGTCCGCCTTTGCTTCTGAGACACAACTTTCATAACTCACACGGCCACTAGAGGTCCTTGTAACGCACTTATAGGTCATTGGCTTTCGCAGAAACAACTAACGCTGTTATTTTTCTTGAAAGGACAGAATTAAGTAAATGTGTTTGCAGACATCGACAGAGGTTACAAATGAATTAAATGATCTCCGGAGATGAAACCACAATCCTGGAAAACGGAGGTTGTAAGGACGACTGTTTGTTGCGGCTACAGTGGCTCAGACTCTAACTCTCTAAAGCCTCGACATCAAGAAGACACAGAAATAGCCCTTGTGTGGGCCCTTTCAAACATTTTAGAATAATAACCCTCGTCACCCAAAAGGGAAAAGGCAAGGTCTGTCCTTCCCAGAGATTATGGTGGGAAGAATCAATGACTTCCTCCATCTTTTTCCCTCAGGGGACAGGGGGACAAAGTCTCACTGGTATTAATAGTAGTCTTCTGATAAGCTGGCCAGTACGCTGCCTTGTGGTGTCACAGCCTTTCGTCTCGTTGTGAGAACCTCTTGTTATAGTATCAAAGAGCTCTTATAGAATATACATTTCATTGCCTTCCTGTTTTTGTTCAGCTGCCTGTGCTTCACTGTACATCACAACGTTTTTACAGTACAATAGGGGACACTTGAGTGTCCCATCAGTAGACACTTGACACTGCGTCTTTGACAGTTTTCTCTTCAGCTCTCTGTTGGGGCTGTGATGCCGCCCGCTGCCCCAGAGCAGTGTTACGAGTGGAGCCTTGTGTCGTAAAATACTGGGAGCAAAAGTGATATGTCTCTCTCATTGACACAGCCGTTATCCTGAATGGCAAGCTGTATGTTTGCTTCAGGGCCTGACGAGCCATTTACCCCAACACCGAGTCACAAAAGGAGCTGTAAATACAGGCGCTCAGCTTTTCGATTAGCTCATTGTTTCTGAAAGCACAGGAAACATCATGTAACACTTTGGTATATAGTCCCACTAAAAGACAGAGTTGTGCTTGGAGAAAGCTGTTAAAAAAACATCGTTTTTTAAAGAGTGATACAAAGACGAGGAATTAGAAACAATTGTGTTGTTAAACTCGAGTCGTGTCCATTGAATTGAATATTTTGTTTCTTGACTTCTCAAAGAGTTATTTTTTTTTTCATTCTCAGCTGGTTTGATAGCCTCAATGCCCCAAATAGGTTCTCTGAAAGGAGAGCATGGGAAAAATAGCTGTCATTGTGGAAACTGCTGGGAAAAGGCTGCGTTCTCATTGGTAGCAGTGCAGGGCATTGTGGGATGTGAGTGAGCTGAGAAAGACTGTTTTGCTCCCTCTGAGAAGGAGGAAACATGGAAACATGGGCACAAAAAGCACCAAGATTAGACCAGTCCAAGCAGAACTAACTCACTGCAGTTTATGCTCTGTTGGCTTCACTTCAGTCAGAGATGGGAAGATGAGAAGTGGATGGTCAGTGATTGTGGCAGTGAGTGTGGCGAGGTGGGCAGGCTGGCCACTCTTGTTTCACAATCATCTGCTCCAGCCGATTTAAAATCCCCTGACATCGGCACGAGCAGTGGCGGCCCGCATACCGACATACCAGGCTGATGGTTGCCGGCCCATTAGCGGGGCCCAAGTCGTGGAGCCCACCCAGGGCTGCCGACCCTCTCCTTGCCCACCTTCTGCCTTCCTGCCCAGCCCTGGCTCTGGATCAGAGGCAGGCCGCATGTCGGGGGACAGGGCTAATGATGGCCGCAGCCATGCCATCCCTTTCAAGCCCCAACCCGAGAGTACAATTTTGGCTAATGCTATTTCCTGCAGATAAGATGCAAACAAGCTCCTTTTACTTCTTTTTCCTCATCAGTGGTTTGGGAGGTGAGGGAAGGGTGAGCGGCGGCGGAATACGTGATGGAGTCCGTGCTCTGTTTCATCATCAGCTGGTTGGGCGTTACTTAGCTTCGCTAGCAGCGACCAGGCTTGCTATCACATTGAATTGATTTGAAATATCAGAGACGTGATGTATGAAGTGGAAGCAGTGGAATGAAATAAAGATTGGCCATTTCATGTGCACAGAACTCAAACCAGTTATCCGTGTCGAAGCACTTTGCCTCCATCGCTCCCTAAGTGGCTTAATCAAGGCTGTGTTACATGATTATTTTACTCACCCAAGACCCTCGAAATTGTTTCCAGCTTCAAAGGAGATTGTTGGAGATATTCATGCTAAATGGAAATGGTCTCCTGTTTTGCTACTCTGTGGTCACACATTGTCTTTCTTTGACGATTCACATTAAAACCTTTTGTAGTGAAGGAAAAAAAAGCTACAAAAATCACGCTTTTGACAGAGTTTCACTGTAAAATACCTGGAAACAAGTTGCTGCAAGCAGATTGCTGGTTTTTATATCCCAGTGTGAATCCAAACTTACCGTGTTTTCTGCTGCAAAAAGACTCTGGGCTATACAGTGGACAGTAATCAAGGTCCTTCTATGAGGAGGACATGACAGGAAATGTGGTCTGAACATAAAGAAAGTGTGCATTACTCCAAAACAACACACACAGACAACGAATCTAAACATGCTCTGTCTCATCTCACTGTCAAGGAGGCTCTCTTTAAAATATATCTCACACCATAGTGTATGATTTGCATTGAATTCAGGTGGGATGCCCTGTAGCGTGCGCCTTGTAGCGTTTTGTTTGTTTGTACCTTGCAGGTATTGAGACAGAGAAGAATTACATCATGATCATTTCTGAGGGCAGAACTGTAGTGAAGTGGAGTAAAGACCACCACGTAGTTTGTTGGCATTTAACATGTTTGCATCTTCCGTCTGTAGCTGTGGTTACACACCCACACCATCACACCCTGTTGCATTGTTTTTCAGTAGAGCTGTAGGCAGTCAACATAAGCCATAAGCCATGCTGTGTACTTGTGATGTCTGTACAGAGAAAAAAAATTACCCGATATCTACATCTAAGAAAAATTGAACAACTACATGTAATAAAAACATAACAGCTGAGTACAGTGAATGTGTGTTTTGTGATTGTGGAATCTCTTGGCATTTGGTATCTTCTCTCCGCACCATCTCTCTCTCTCTCTGTTTGAGGACAGCAGTGTCGTCAGAGGGGATGTGTGATGTCGGGTATGGTCTGAGCAGGGCGCACACATCCGTCCACGTGCCCCTCTGATCCCAATCATTCATAAATTCAGCCAGAGAGATTTGTATCCGCTATCCGCCCTGCACTGTCTGTTATCTCTGTCCCCCACCTCCCTTTGGCTATTAGAAAGGAATGAGATGTCGCAGTGCGTACGCTCACAAACACACTCACAAGTCTGATGGCGGTGACATCTGTCTGTCTGGCACTTCTTACATACCTTCTCACTTCTTCTTTTTTTTTTTTACCCTTTTATGTCCATCATTCGGTTTGTTTTTACTTTCGTCTTTTAAATGCAATATTCTCTCAAGAGGAAAACTTTCATCTCCTTTGTGTCTTCTCTTTCTCTTCTTCAGTTCTTCCTTTTTCTCTCTATGTCCACTTTCTCACCATTCCTCCCTGTCCCTTGGCCAGAAAAAAAAGCAGTGAAATTTCCCCTCAGTCATTTAGCCCAGATTCAACACTGCAGGCAGGCAGTGTAGAGGCTGTAACTTACCAGAATGTAAATAGAGCAGTGTTTTTCACATTACTTCACCGCTTATTTTTAGTAGCTGAACAAGAGCAGGCAAGGGTGTGCCTTTTCAAGCCCCGACTGTAAGTCTTATCAGCTGAATACACAGAAAAAAAACTGAGAGAAAATTATAAATCAAATAAAACAACAATGACCCAATACAGGAAGTGATGTGTTGATTCATGGCTTAACTTTTAACTGTAACTGGCAGACAATACTGGGGCAGCTTTTTTAAACATAGGGAAAGAATGCTGCCTCGCTGACTCTGTTTTTCTCTTTCACTCTGATGCACTGCACACGCACTCAAGGTGTCATAAATTTTCATTGTAGCTTGAAAACAGTTGAGTATATTATATTGTTTTTTTTTTTTTTGGTGCTGTAATTATGCTGGGCTAAGTAATCAGCTGCAGACGCCAGGCTTCTGCCAGCTGGATTTTCCCTCTCAGTGACACCTTTGAAAGGAAGATTACGCAAAATTTTTGTTTACATTGTAGGTTACATAATAGGTTTTTATATAATGTACTACCGACAACAAACTTCCCTAGCAAGGTCAAATGACAGGCTGAGCCACAGAGCAGTTGAATATTTTGCCCAAAGGCTCTTTCTTCAAGCGTGGCTGCCAGCCATTCCTCGATTACTGGGCCGCATCCAGCTCATACCTTCGCTTCACTTCCAGACATCAAACCAGTAACACCAGTCTGTTTTAGCAGACGCAGCACCTGCAGCAGTGGGGAAGCTAAGTGGTGGACAGTGGCTACGTCTCCTTGCCTCTGTGGCTGGCAGTCTTCCTCCCAGCCGCCCCTCTGCTCACACCAGGAAATGTCTTTTTCCAACTCAGTCTCCAATGCACTTAATTCCTCCCGGCTCTCCAGCGACAAAGCCAAAAGAAAAAGAGATCAGTTGCTGGCAATAGCTAGCACTTCTCTTAGCGTTCACTGTCTTCCTCCACCTCTATAAACACTTTGATTTTCCTTTTGCAGAAATGTTGTATATTGCAAAGACGACGTCAGCACTTGTGTTGTCAAATGCAGCTTTGAAAATGAGACCACTAAGCAGAATCTGCAAGGTGATGCTGAGGGCCGTTCTCACATTGCACATCATAGATGAGCTTCTGAGAAAAGCTCAGTTTTCTCAAATGAGTGCAGTTCACACGTTTTCTCACACAAAAATGGATGAAAGCTGTCTAGGTTGAAGTGTTTGTGTGTGAGTCTGTATGTGTGAGTCTGTGTGTGTGTGTGTGTGTGTGTGTACATATGTACGTTTATATGTCTGTTGTGAAGAAAGAGGTGCTAAACCCTCCATGTTCAGCACAGTCACTGAACATGGTGACTCAGTTGAATTTCCACTGAGGTAAGCTGTCACTCTCTGATGAACAGTGAACTCACAGAAGCACTGAGTCACACACTGCACACACATACACACACACACATCTAATGTCCCCAGATACCTTATGGGCCAGCTAGGATTATATGCTAAATATTTTCAGTGGAGCCATCAATAAATCCAACACAAGGCAATTCTCTTTCCCTCTCTGTGATGCTCTTGGTGCGTAGCCATAGATGCACACATACACACAAACACACACACTTGTGCTTGGCCTTGTCCCTGTCCAAACAGCCCTTCTATAGTGAGAGGCTCCAATGGAGTGGATCAGCTCCAGCTAAGACACCCTTTCACACTTCCTCCCTCCCTTTCTCCCAACCCTCCCTCCTGTGTGACCGCAGGGCCTTCCTTCCTTCCTTCCTTCCTTCTGACACAGAGGCCTGGGGGAGTTGCAGGGGAGTCAGGATGGCCGGATGTGCCCTGATCAGACAGACAGACAGAAAGATAGACTGACAAGGAACAGACATGCAGACAGGAGGATGCTCGCTGCTACTGTGGACTTTGGGCTCGGTTTTGTTCCCATCCGGAGCTACAATGAGAATGACATCATTCCTGTTTTGATAGTACAACAGGAAGGTGCAGGGAGATGGAGAGCTGCGGTGTGTGTGGGTGAGAGTATGAAGAAGTATGAGGAAACAAAAGGGAAACATATAAGCGTGGATCAGAGAAGAGGCAGAGCTACGATCATATCAGAGGTGGTATATCTGAGTGTCGGTCTGCAGGAGGCTTTGATGGGCCCCACAGAATTTTTTATTTTCAGAAACATACTGTACATAATTTTTCCTCTCTCCCTTCTCCTTCTGAATCTAATAAAGCAATAAAATCAATAAAGTGAATTAAGTCTCAAGCCAGATTTGCCTCACAAGAGTTCTTTTATATTTCAGTCTCAGAGTGTAGGGTTAGCAGGCGCAGGGCCTGCGCCTCACACAGGAAGAGCCCCGTCTATACAAAGCAACCTCATGTCTTAGTGTACAGCTCTGTACCTGCAAGCTATTCATACAGCAAGACTTAAAGACGCTTTGTAGTTTCAGAGCAGTTCTCAATGCAGTTTATCTCCTCTGCAAGACAGCCATTTCCTCCACCGTTGTCGGGAGTGGGGGGAGAGAGAAATACAAGCAAGTGGCTGAAGGAGCAGAAGAAAGAAAGGAAAGAAGGACAAAATGAAAGAAAGTAGGGGGAGAGAGGGAGGATCACAATAATAGTAATCTCTCTTCTCTCCCCTCCTCTGTTTTTTTTTTCTCAGAAGAGGATACAGTAAGTGCCAGCTGTGCTCTGCTGCTGCTGTACAGTGCACAGTACTTCAGAGAAGTCAACCTCACTGCACTCCATCCACCCCATTGAACTGCCAGCTCTGGCAATCAATTCTGAGCCTTGTGCTGTCACTGCGGGCCTCTGGACACAGCAGCTGGCTGCAGGAAGACAAGCGCTCTTCCACAGAGTCTGTCCTCCCATCAGCTGCACCCAGCTGTCTAGCAGCAGCCCCACTATTCACAGCACTGCCTGCTGCCGCTGGTGAGGGAGGCACTGCTGTCTTTCACTGCTGTCACCGGTCTTTGCTGACTGGATTCCCCTTCACCATACTTTCTTTTTCACTTCTTCCTTCCTAAATTTTCAACCATACAGACACATCCGCCCTTGAGCTGCGCAGCAGGCCTCATATGTCTGTCTGGGCTCACTTTCTGTCTTTCTTTCTCTTTCTTCCCAAGTCAAATTGTCCATCTGTCTCTGCTTTTACCAATTTTTTCTCCACTATTTCCATCTTGCTTTCTCTCTCCCACCCATTCTCCTCCTGTCTTCCATGCTGGGTCTTTAGATGAACTTTCCGTCTTTCTTGCCGTTGTAGCCTTTCTTTCTTTTGCCTCCATCCATGTCCCTTCTGTCTCTCTGTTTTGTGGTACCCATTCCTCTTTTCTGTCTTTGTTGGTTGCCATGTCTCAGTTTCTCCACTCCTTTCTCTGCAGTTCTGTCCCCTTTTTTTGCCAATCGCTCTGATTTCCGCACAATTTCCATCTCATTCTTTCTTGCTCTGCCACAATTTAAACTATGTCCCCTTTTTCCAAATGTCACAATACTATATCTTTTCTTTCCCTTTTTCTTTAGAGTAACTTCTTTTTCTGACCCTCTTTCTGCTGTATTTTTTTCACAGGTGTCTGTAAGGCGGGGATTTACATTTTCTCAGGACAGGCAGCCCGTGGAGAGAGGCCTGCTGGCAGATCAAAGGCTCCGGCTGTAAAACGATCTGAAAGAGTCCGGCATTAGCATCCATCAGGGTACCTTGAAAGCTCCCTGGTCAGCCGAGAGGGAAGCTGAGGGCCCCCCAAAGTGAAAGCCCAGTCTGGAGAGGGGTGATGAAGGGGCGGAGGGAGGGAAGAATGGGGTTGGATAGAGAGAAAGAGAGAGAGAAAGAGAGAGAGTGGTGGAGGGATGAATAACTCAGCTATCATGAAGGAAATATTTCCACAAGGGAGGAAAATTCCCATTACAAGCTGCAAATGTTTCTCTTCCTTTAACTATTCCTCTCTCTTCCTT
Source organism: Seriola aureovittata (assembly GCF_021018895.1). NCBI lineage: Eukaryota > Metazoa > Chordata > Actinopteri > Carangiformes > Carangidae > Seriola > Seriola aureovittata. Next base: position 21,953,155 of record NC_079373.1, read on the forward strand.
CCTCTATCTTTCTATTTTCTTCTCTGCAGCATTGAGGCTGTAAGAGGAGAACATCTCCATCTGTGCACCATCTCCACTCAGCTCACCAGGCCCAGACTTTTACTACCCCACCCTGCAGTCGACACACAGTCAGTCGGGTCATGTCTGGTCGGGGATGGGAAGTGGGGTGAAGGAAGCAGGGAGGGATAGAGTGTGGGAGGAAGAGAAACATGGAGTGGCTTCATATATTGTATCTCTTTACATCAAAATTAGAATTGGGAGAGAAAAAGAAATGTCAGCTGCGCGCGCGTGCGTGCGTGCGTGTGTGCGTGCGTGCGTGTGTGCGTGCGTGCATGCGTGTGTGTGTGTGTGTGTGTGTGTGTGTGTTCCTTCTTTTACGCAATAAACATGATTCATAGTCTTGAAATGGATAGGTAACTAACATGTGTGATAGGGATCAAGATTAGACCTGCATTCCTGGCGTGTTCCAGTGCCTCTGCATTTGTGTCTTTTTCAATAACAAACGTGAGGCCATATTAGCTACGTAAATCTTAAAAAATAAGTCTGCATCCTTTCAGGCTGATCTTGTGATAAAATTCCCTCAACAGACTAAGATTTATAGACAATGAGACCTGACAACACTGAGCTCCTTTTTTTCCTGGAAAGACTTTCAGCAACAGTATGTTACACACTGATATTTTCAAATGTCTGTAGGTTTTTTAAATTCCCAAGTAGAATCACAACCGCTGCCGACTATAAACCTTTTAGCCCTGACGTTCTCTCAGCACTCCTACTGTGACACAAAGTCAGGTTGGGAATGTTTTGCCCATGAATGATTGAGTCCAAATTTGAGGGAAGTCGTGGTTGTGTCTGTGTTATACACAGTTCTAGAGATTGTAACCATCATTTATTGGTCCTGGTTCAATGTTAGTTATGGCTGAGTAGATCTCCTGGAGGACAGTGTGAGAGGATTTAACATGCGTAGTTGATTTTGTAACAGTGAAAATACAGATGTTACAGGTGTCTTCAGGGACATACTGGACGAGGAAGAGTGGACCAAGGGATGTAATGTATTATGTAGCATGAATAATTGCGTAAACACACAGAGTAACAGAATGTAGCCTAGTAAAAGCAGCATCTTGGCAGAGCAGCAGCAGCTTCAGTCTTCCATCAGTGTGTACCTGGGATGCGTTCAGACACAGTATTGAGTGTAGGACATAAGCACTTCAACAGTGCTCAGAGCCCAATACACAATCACTGCAGTTCCACAAGTAAAACAAAGAAGATACACTTGAAGTGTAAAATAACACGTCAGGTTGTGCTTACATGCATAAAGCATGAGTGAAACACAAGATGTTATGGACATTGAAGGGAGAGTTGGACCTAGAACAAGTCTGACTTTCATGCAGGAGACAACATTCAACTTAATATTTATGTAACCTTAACGAAGTGCACACCTTAACCACTGTACTTTACCATAATCGCTATCTCTCCCTAATTTACTAACGTAGTTGCCATACACAGAAAGATAAGAGTTACAGAGCATTGTTCCTGTGCGGTAATTAGGCTGAATGTCTTCATATATGTTTGAAATTTCCAAGTGACCCCTTCTTTTTGAGGCTACATTTTTTACGAACTATGATATTCCACAGTTTTTAGTCCGTGTTATTTTAGTTTGACAGTTCAATGCAAACTTTATAGTAATATGAAAAAAAAACTACACTTTTCAGATGAGGTATTGTAGTTCTTTCAGGTAATAACAGCAATATTCTGTCTTTATCTGAATTTATCCACAAACAGACCTTACAGTGGTCGCATCAAAAGATTTAAGCGGAATGCCAATTTACAATCTCCCTTCTTGTAGTTTAACAATTTTCATTCTTTACTATAGCAGCGATTATATGAGATATGATTCCTGTATACGTGCTAACAAACCCAAAGTATTCACCATAAAGAAGCAGAAGTAAAGATGCACGTGAATAATCCCAACAAACTCATCCACACAGTTACACAACCCTCATATGACATTATCCGTGTGTTTGTACACATCTGCATGCTGACTAACAAATACTCATTCTGCAGTACATGCTGACACTCACTGTATGCCGAAGCACACGCGCAAAATATCCACACACATGCTACTCATGGACACAAAGTACTTCCCACACAGGATCACCCAAACACACACACACTCTCTGGTTGTGTGTCCCAAAGTGTGCAGCTTGCGGACATGTGTGGAGCCTCCTGTGTGCGGGGCCAGGGCTGCATGCCACTGTCTCAGCTCAGTAATGGATGTCCCGTTTGTTGCGCGCACACACAGACACACACACACACACACACACACACACACACACACACACACAGACAGACAGACAGACAGACAGTGGCAGGGCTCAGCACGGCCGTCCTGTCCACGCAAGGATGAGTTCCTCCTCTGTTTAGGGAAAAGGATGTGATCTCACTCGTTAAAAATCCAACCTATGTCGCTTGCCACTCATGACTTAATCCAGGCTTCTCCTTTGTGCAGAGACTCCCCTTCCCCTCTTCTCCTCTTACTTTCTCTTGCTCTCTCTGTCTCTTACTATCTCTCCTCTGTCTGTCTCACTGGTTGCGTCATTTTCTAGTGTGCAGGTTTACTGTTAGAAAGTAGATACGTCACTTGGTGTCCCCACAGGTATAGAAACCCCATGCATACAGCCTTGCAACATGTGTTAGAGTAGAAAGAGAGCGGATAAACGAACCGAAAAACACACATTCCAAAAATGTATGTCAGACTAGCAAAATTCTTAAGTCAAAACGGTTACCAGTGTGTTTGTGTGTAATGCTGTCTACACATGATCACCAGCAAAATTTATTGATGATGGCTTGACACTGAAAGCAATGATGGCGTATCCACTCAGCTGGATTTTACACTTCGCTGCTGCACAAATTGAAATGATTAGAAATTAAAGGTTGTTAATAAAGCCTTTTAAAACCTTTTAAAGTCTAATCAGACTGCAGCTAAAGACAAATCTTAAACGTGAGAAAATTATCTTGGTTTCAAGTGAAATAATACAAGGTTTTCCTTCAGCTTGAATTTCAGCAGTTCTTTATATTTTATGTGAATAACATGGTCAGGTGACAGCGCTGAGCTGAGCACTGAGCATTGACTCTGCACCCAACCCTGCAGCTGAGATCATCGCTTTAAGTCCACTGCATGGTTCTTGGACCGGTGTATGCAAGCGAGTTGTGCAGCCACAAACCTTTGCATGTTTGAAATATCACAGTCTACAGCTGCGGCCGTGATGCAAATGCTCCTTGTTTCTGATTGGTTTGTTTTTCTGTGCTACCCTCAAGCCAATCATTAGGCTACCTCTTCCACCTCCTTCAAAACCTTCAAAAGTATTTTTAAAGACAAGATCTATGTACAGTATTTATGTACAAAATGCAGCATTGATGGTGCACAGAATATGCTGTGTGTATTTCTGTGTGAGTGTCTGTGTGTATTTCTGTGTGTGTGTGTGTGTGTGTGTGTGTGTGTGTGTGTGTGTGTGTGTGTGTGTGTGTGTGTGTGTGTGTGTGTGTGTGTGGCAGTTGGCATATGTGTTTAAATACATGCTCATATATGTTCAAACACAATAAACAGCTATTATCTGCGGCCAAATTTAACAACAGATTGTGCATCTGTTACTGTTTTTAAGCCACTTTACTGTAGGTGGGACTGTTGTTTCCAGTGCAACATGTTGGTCCGGCTTCCCCGTTCATAAACACACAATAAACACTCAACAGTCGGCTTATGTACATCCAGTGAAACTCCTCTCAGTGTTGTCATGACGCTTCTCATTAAGCTAGTCAGTACAGGGGTCCATCAGAACCACTGCAGAAATGACAACTGAACATATGGGATTTTTATGAAAACCAAGTACAATGTGCTGTTGACAAGCACAGTTATACAGTGGCCTCTAATCTGTCTTTCATGGTCAAAATGTACAGGAGAACAGAACTAGACAACAGCTTGTTAAGGTTTTTGTTCCTTTTTTATGTCCAGACTAGCTGTGTGCCAGTAACCCGTGTGTGTGTGTGTGTGTGTGTGTGTGTGTGTGTGTGTGTGTGTGTGTGTTTTCTTATGCTTTATTAACACTGCACCATCCTGTTCAGTGATCCCCATCTCCTCTCAGCAGGTCCTGCTGTGGCTCTCGCTCATAGACTGTACGTAAAGATGGACGTATCCTTCGTGAAATCAGAGTGGGCTGCTCCGCTCGGCAGTGCCTGACTTCACCTCACTCCCGGCTAATCTGAAAATGAGCAAAGAGGTGGGGCGTCTGTGGAGCCCACACCTCAGTGCGTGCTGGTTTAATAACTATGGCAAGCATACGCTGTTTGCATTGTGAGCACAGCTCAGCGAAGGCTAACTCAATCCTTATTCATTTGCTGGCTAATAAGCTAGTTAACAACCTAAGCTAACAAGCCAGGTATAGTGAGGGTAATTATGCATCATTTTAAGGCTTGATAAAATTGACAGGTCAGTTGTATAAAACACCCCCCGTACAGTTGTCATGAAGGAGGAAATTAGCTATAGCTACCAAAACTGTTTTATCTGACTTTTTTTTTATCAGACTGTAAACATGTCTCTTTCTGCTGTAAAGTTGGGCATTTTTAACATGGGAGTCTATGGGCATTGACTCACTTTTGGAGCCAGCCTCAAGTGGCCATTTGAGGAATTGCAGTTTCTGGCATTTCTGTGTTGGCCTCATTTTTCAGTCCTGGAGGTTGCTGCTTGCTCTCACTGCATACACTGTCTTACTTGTCGCAGTTTGCCAGGGCAGCTGTCCGCATGGAGCAAGTGATTGTGGCACCTCATAACTCAAGCTACAGGGAGAGAATGAGAGAGAGGAACTTGATATACTTCATGCAAACAAAGCTTGCTGGTCTGAACTGCCTGAGAGAGAATTTCTTATTCAAAACTTCTTAAACCACTTTGTTTCATTTTGAGACTTCAAACACCTTCCTGCTAATTTGCAGTTTATTTTTCTTTCATTTTCTACACCTGCTCAATACCTCTTGTGGTCAAAGCAGGCTACAGCCTGTTTCTATGCAAGCACTGGACGGAAGACAACATGTATGCATCTTCAATTGACTTTTAGGCTTCATGGTCTTCATATGCACACACACATATGCATGCACACTTTCCAGGAGAGCTGTATGTAAGGAAAGAAAACAAATACTAAGAGGAGAAGTAATCTCTTCATCTGATTTCCTTAATAGCTGTTCATCTGTCTACCCACATCCTTCTTCAAATTTAGAAAGTTATACTAATCACAGTAAGCTGCCATTCGAGGCAATGGTATTATATCTTCAATATTACATTTCATTACAGTTGACCAAGAGTAATATAGATCCAGTAATCGCTGTAGGACATCATGGAAGCATGCGGGATCAAAGCAAGGCTCTAACAAGATAAGGCACAAGATAAGAAAAGATCCTGGACAGGTGGTATCAGGGACAATCAGAGATCAGTAAGGTTCCCCACGTGCTCACAAGCGGCCGCTGAAACACAAAACACTAACGTAACATAACACATTTATTAACCCCTGCATTCGCATTGACTGGGGATATACAGGCAGTTCCAACTTTCTTGAAAAAAACCCCAGGGAACAAACTGTCAGGAAGTTCACTGAGAGCCAAGTGTTATTACACAGCTTTAAACCACTGCAAAGTGACCAGAGGAACTGGACCAACCTGAAAAAGAACCTGGGGTCAGGAAACGTCTTCCTGGTTCCAGCACCCTCTGGGTGATTGTATATATTAACATTTGCATTATTATCACTGTTCTGTCTGAAACAAGCATCAGGTAACTGGAAGTATTTACAGCTGTACAAGAGGTTAGTGTTGTTAAAATCTGCGATGGCAGAAGTGCAGTGTTTCACTTCAATATGTGTATTACATGATACTGACTTCATGTCAATAGATACTGTGCATCGAAATCTTATTATAGGTGCACCTCCCTAATGGGGAGTGGGAAATTTGACTTATTTGTGAGGACACCCTCTAAGAAATAGACAATTCAATAGCTGTTTATTTAACAACAACAACAACAAAAAATAAATAAATAAATAAAAAATCAGGTGTATTGTGTATGTCACAGTCAAGCAGATTCTGTGACATTTGTAGATCTTTAACGTAGCCTGAGCCTTTATGCATATGACAGGAATCTTTGTTTTGCCGATACAGAAACTCTTAAATCAGATGTATTGGGCAAATTACTTTACTTTAAATTTGATAAATTTTCATTACGCATTACTCAGCTCTTCAGAGCTGTGGGGTTCATGTAACAAAACCCAGAGGATTCTGGAGGAAGCTTATTGCTAATGTTAGAAAGTCAACTAACTAAGAATGTATAACAAAAATAAGATAACTTTCTCTCCCCAGAGTTACATTTCTTGTTACAAGAAGTCACATTTCTCTTCCTTTGATGGAGGCTAACCTCCCCTCACCACCTGCGCCAAGCTAACATGTCCTGGACAAGGCCCATCCCATTACTGTTATGATAGAAAACAAGCCAAGACCCCGATTTTATTTTGTTCTACAAATGAGGATAATACTGCTATTGTGATCTAAACACCTTTAATAATGTGTAGATAAGTGAGCTGTTATAGTAATACCATCTGTAGTAATCGTACAGAAGTAATATGAGGTTTGTTATTACCTACCTGTGTGACATTTTGCTGCAAACTTGGATTTCTGGTATCAGTTGTGTGAGTACTGTTGACCACACAACGTGCCCTCATCAGCACACACACATTCAGCTGAGGAATGTCTCTCACAATCAACCTTATCAGGTGTTTTGTCTGTTTTGTCTGAGGGGCATCCGAAGAGGGCTTGGCGTTACTACTGATAGGCTTTTTGGAATACACACCTCTCTCCTCTTCCCTCACACATCCCCCTCTCATCCTGTATCATTCCCTCCGTCCTTCTAGTGCCCTCTCTTCCTTCCTCCCATATCCCTCATTTGTTCACATTTTTCTTAACTTCACCCATTAAAGCCCCTTCTTTCCCCTTTCTTCACGTTAATTGGAGGAGTAATAGCCAAAGTGCCTCACTAGTCTTTTCATGCAGCGCCTGTCAAGAGTTCAGGTAGAGCTTTAAAGCTTTTTTCTATGCTTTGATTGGCACGAGGCCTTTTTTCTTTCAGAAACACTCCATAGCCGAGCCCTCCTCCACGCAGGAAAGATGTTGTTACCTTGTTCCCAGGGCCTACCTCCTGCAGCACCCGTACGCCTGACCCGTAACATCCAATTGATTTATCCCTGATTGTTAGGAGGCCTCTGGAGCTGCTTCTCGATTGGCTCCATATGAGAACTGTGCCAAGAGGTCATCTATAACAATCATTTTCAGTGGCTCATTATTCCCAGGCCAAACAACCGAAAGACCCAATTTCCTACGGCACTGTTCATAAAAGTGACAGATGGCCAAAACCTGGAAAAGCTTTCCTATAATCGTTAGCCTGCTGAAGTGCTACATACAATGCTCTTTAGTATAGTGGAGTTTGGACTCTGTTCCCTCTCTCTCTCTCTCTCTCTCTCTGTCTTTCTCTCTCTCTGTCTCTCTCTCTCTCTCCCTCCCTCCCTCTCTCTCTCTCTCTCTCTCCCTCTCACCCACTCCTTCCACCTTCTCTATCCTGTTCATTTTTTCCAAGGTGAAGAATGTGAAGGAGGAGAACGCAGAGTGTTTAATAGCTTTAGGCCATATTCCACCCAGTTCAGCTTTCCTCCTCTTCGTATGGCCCACAATGTGGATCCAGCGTACAAATATTTGCCAGGTAGTTTGTGTCTCTCTGAAGGCTCACTCTACCTTAACTTGGGACAGCACTTAAAGTCACATGGACAGACAGAGGCCAAGACAAGGTCTCCTTTCATCCCACAGACCTGCCACTCTCTGGTATTCAGGGTCATCTAGTCACTTGAGCAAGTCTGCACCCCTCCAATGGCTGCCTGTGAGGGTCTTTTCTTGCTGGGGAAGTGCCTGTGTGATAAATGTGTGGCTTGGAACAACAGCTGAGACTAAGACTTGGCTCAGCCTTCCCACTGCCTGTTTCAGACACAAGTGTGGTTTCCTCATATCTTGGCTCTTTGTCATGAATGACCTCTTTCATTTTTCCCCACCTCCAATAATAACCAAACTCCTCTACTCAGCATTTAAGAAAAAAAATCCTTCCATTTTTCTCTGAGGACTTTTTTTTTCTCATATTTGTTTCCACTCCTGTCTTTTTGGCAGAGTGAAATGCTAGGTCATTGCAGTAACTGTATCCACTGCCTGGTGGCTTGCAAGATTGTGTGGGGTGGTGGGTGGGCAGATGGCTGGTTTAAAAGATGTTCAAAACATATATCCTCTTGCCAGAGAGGTTTTTCATTCACCAAAAAACATTGTCTTACTCCCACTCTCTTTTTTTGGCTTGTGCATGTGGGTTTGTTTCCTCTCCTGTTTTTTTTTCTCCTCCACAGGGACAGTGTGGCCACTGGGCTCAAAAATGTCACAAAACTGTGATGTGATACATGTTACAAAATCACCTCCCACATAAGCTTAGTCTGCCAATGGCTTGTGCAATTTCCAGATCTTTTATGTTAAATAAATCATCCACCCAAATCCAGTCTGCTCACTTGAGCCACTTGCAGATTTTACCTTCAGTCAGTTCATTCATTGCGGTGTCACTTCAACCACTGATTCATCTTATAAAAATAGGGGGCCTAACCCCCATCTCCCTCAACCATCTTTCATCCTGGTTTTGTGGCCCTCCCATATGTGCCTCTAATCTCTCCCTTGTGTCTCTGAAATGTCAGTGTGGAGGAGCGAGCATGTACTTGCTCGCTATGGATTTCCCATGGAATGCGCCATTTTCGGTTCACCCTGCGTACGTTGCCTGTTTTGATAGGTGGTGATTATGGAGTATTTATTTTCCTATTGGGTGTGGGAACCCAACCTGTTGGTACACTACCATTGTGAGGTGGGTATGCTGTTTCTTCTGGAGCTGTGACTCACATGTTGGCGCACGCAAACACAAACAGACATTGTCAATTAGACTGGATAAGATTAGATCAGATCAGATATGTAAATAACATTCAGGTCCACACGGACAGCCACCTTAAGGTGTTTTGTTGACAGCGGAAGGATGAAAAGAAGTGAAGTGAACCATCAGGAAAAAAAAACAGAATCACAAAACCGGTCTCTGTGTAACTGAAGAGGGATGAGCATCAAACAGGATGCAGGACACAGTACGTAGAATGTGGTGCATTTGCCAGAAACTTACAGGTGGTTTGAGTTTTTTTGTATTACAGGTTTTCTGTACTTTCAGGATGCTAACATGTCAGATTTTTTTTGATATGCAAGTTCTATTTGCATGCACGACATGCACATATGCAGGAGTGTACGTGTATGTTAATGCATGTGTGTACGTGAGGGAGTTGGGGTGTGCATGCCTTTTCCTGTTTGTTTGTGTTCAAGAGAAGAGAGCCCCAGCAAGTCACAGAGGTTAAGCCCCAGCTATCTGACTCATTGGTGAATGGTGGAGGTCTGGGATCGGGTCTTAGTGGAGGAGGGGTCGAAAAGACGAAGAGAGTGAATGATAGAGGGAGGGAGAGAGGGAGGCCCCTGCAAGACAATTCCCCTGACGTTGGGTCATTCACAGACACAGGAAATGCTTGACCTCACACCCTGAGAAATGTCCACAGCGGCCCACTTGTGTTAAAGGTGTAATTGGGCATAATTAGGAGCTGGCAGAGAGAGAAATGGAGACGGACTTGCGTGCCCCACATGCCTTCCTTCCCCATGCCTGCCTCTGTCTGGCAGCCTGCGACACACCGGAGCCAAGCTCTCACTGCACAGATTTACAGCAAATACCATCTCTAAACAAGCAAGGGAAACTTCACAACAACAAGGATCCTTTCAGCTCAGCTGCTTATTTTCAGGTTATAGCAGGAAAGGTCTTACTTCAGACTTTCTGAAACCTTTGCTCTGTGTTGTGTAATGAAGAGAATCAACTGCAAACATCTCAATTTGTGCACCATGTTCTAAACAGGAAATGAAATTGTCCATGAGATGGCTTTGACACAGACATGTGAAACATATTTGAGATAAAAAAATCTAAATCATCACAGCAGATATTAGCGCCGCATTCTGCCCCTTCACCTCGGCATCAGCTTCAATTCCTCCTTTGTCCCTGCCTGCCATTTCTTGTTGTTCATGTTTTTCTTGTTTGTGTTTTTCTTCGTCTTCCTCTTACCTTTACTTTCAACCATGTGTTTAATCTTGCTCTCCTGTGTGGAACATGGATATAAAACACCAATGTCTCACATGAAGTCCCCAAACAGCCGGCCACTTCGTCTCGGAGCTGAGACAGGAATGCACTTTCTTTTGGGCCCTTCATTCATAAGAAATAAACCATCCACCCGCATGCAGAAGTTTTAGTGAGAGTAAGGGCTGTCAGCCATTGATGTGATGGGGGGGGGGGGGGGGTTGGGTTGTGGAGGATTGGTCAGTGGGTGGGATAAAGTTTGGGAATGGGAGCGTAATGTATGGAGCATGGTGCAGATCTCTCTGCAGAAACATGAGACTAATGAAACAAGTTCCAACTGATCAGAGTCTGTTTGACTTGTAAGTGCCATTCTCTGCGAGGGCAAACGTTGTCTTGGTCTCGTCAAAGGTAAAATGACAGTGGGAGTGAGAAAAAAAAGGAAGGAAGAAATGAGGCAATGCTGAAAATGGAAAAAAGAAGAACTGATGATTTAGGAGTATCATTGAAAAAGGGACAAAAGGAAATCCAAGAGGAATAGAGTGAAGGGGGGGACCTTGGAGAGCCGGTAAGGGTGGGTGCAGGAATAGACGACAGGGGGGTGGGAGAGCAGGGAAGGGGTTTGCAGAGAAGTCAGAGCAGTCAGTGATCACTCAGGAGGTCTGGAACTCTGACCTCCGACCCCATAGCGGAGCGGATGCCACCATGGTGAAAATGTGAGAGGTGAAGTATGTGAGCCCCCGTGCCTCGGCGGAAACCATTCCCCCCATGATGAATGGGATGTTAGCATTGACACAAATTGGCCCATAATAATGACACAAGGCCACTAAGCACACAGACGCAGAGTGACAGAGTGGGAATTACAGAGTGAAAGACCAGGCAGACAGAGAGAAAAGGAGAAGAAGAAGAAGAAGGGAAGAACAGAAAGACAGAGAAGAGATGAAAAAGTCTTGCAGGAAAGAATTACCTTACCCAGTGGGACAGACAGAGAGGGGGGAGAGGTAGATTTATGGCCAAGGGTGTCTTTGGTGTTTTCTCTCCACTCTCCTGAACGGTGGGATTGCAGAAAGGCCTGGAGTTCAGAGGGCCCCTGACACACACACACACACACACACACACACACATACACACACACACACACACACACACACACACACACACACACACACACACACACAAGCAGACCGAGAGGCTGATGGAGACATACTCAGTCTGAGGGATTGTTAGCTTTACATTCTTGCTGCAAGCATCCTCTGTTGTATCCTCCTTTCTCTCCTTCACTTTTTTCTTCTCCTCATCTCTTCTCTCAGGTCTGAATCCGAAAAAGTGTTTACATCACTTCCAGGCGCCTCTTTCAGTATACGTCCTGCTAAAAATAGCTTCTGACGTCCTGGGCTGAATCAGAAGAAAACTGAGGAATCCCCTTTTATAGCTTTGGCATGACACTGCATGTTGATGCATGTTTCTTTTTTCTGACCTCCTACCAAAACAAGGCATCCCTCTGTCTTTTCGGAAACACATGTATTAGATTAGGCGTGTTGGGAGGCAAGGGTCACACTCCTGTCAGTAATTGAAATGCGATTATGTATGAGCTAACATGATTACAGGGGTGAGGGCGATGGAGGGAGGGGGGGTGATTGAAAGGTGAATGCCAGCCTGTGATGTGCGGCTGCTCCCTTATTCCACAGTAGACATTCCAGAGGTAATGGAACATGAATTAGTCCGCTGCTCTCATGCCATTGGAGAAAGACCAAAAGCTTGGTTTTCCCAGTGACCCAACCTGTGACCAGAGTCACTGACTGATTCAGTCTAGAGTGGCTCCTGTTGTATTGGGTGTAGTGTGATACGTGGGTGGATCCAAGTGTGGCAGAGTGTGAACTATGAACATCATACATTTATCTATTGATGCTCTTTTTGTTTGTGACCGCTGCTGTCTTTCTATTTGGTTCATTGACTGTTACACATCATAAAAAAACCATAACATAACCATTTTCTGATGTGATACCACTATGGCTAATCGTTGCCATGGTTAAAAGAAACCAATGATGGATGTCAGTTGGAAAGCAAGTAAGGTCGCGCTACCTCCGCCTTTGTTCGTGACTGGTAAGAGTTATATATAACTCCTCCAGCCGCTAGAGGTCTCTTGAGCATAAACAGATGTCATGTTTGGGAATTTTTGACGACACAGCTTGCAATCCAAATCCAAAGATCTATTAAAAGGTAAGATAAATTGAATATCCTTCAATAAGGTTCATTGTTGGTTGACAGGAAAGACCCTGAACCATAAGATCACAGGATAAATACAAAGCAGGATAAAAATCTTTTAGATAATTATTGTTTCTTTGCTTGAATTTACACTAAGATCATACCATGTGTTTTGCAATGTAACCCTTATAGAGCAATATCTTGACTGCTATGGGTGCAGTAGAGCAATTATTATTACTTGCATGCTGTGAGCAAAAGGCACACATTTCTGTCAACTTCAGAAGGCATAAATTGCAGCGGCATCAATGCACCATAAAAGAGAACACAGAGCCACTTAAAGAGGAGAAGAAAAAGACCGCATGAGATTTAAACTGTGCAGATTTCAAAACATACAACAACTGGCTTTGCAAATGTCTTGTCATGTTGAATGTAGGAAATACATTCAACATGTTTCTTTCCCTTAAAGGTACACACAATGTGTTTTGATGGCAAAAGTTGAATGTAAACAATCCTGTGTTTGTTTACAATGAACACAACCGTTGCATAGCATTAACTGCAGTCACAGAGAAAGCATGGCTGTGTTTCTCTTCGGTGAAGGAAGGAGAATGAGGTTTGGGGATATCCCAGCACTTATAGATCTCTGACTAGAGATGAAAGAGAAGAAGGACTTCACCTTAGTGACACAGGCTTGTCAAAGGCAGAATTGAATTTTGAAATATGTTATGACTTAATGTAATTTAATTAGCTGGAATATAAACAATACAACAACAACTTTTTCCTGTTGGTTTATTTGTTTGTTTAGTTTTGGGTTTGGAGATGCATCATGTCAAGTTTGTGGATTTGCTGAAAATAAATCTCTCTTGAACTGACCTCATCAATATGTCAATGTGCTCTTTACAAACACGGATTGATTCTCGTTGATAAACCAGCTCTGAAGGGACGTCCATGTGCGGACTAAGGACAAAGGTCGTTGTGACTTTAAAGGTGACACATTGTGTAAAAACTATTTTTTGCAACTGTGTGTGTGTGTGTGTGTGTGTGTGTGTGTGAGTGAGAGAGTGAGTGTGAGACAGAAAGGGTGTGTGCACACTTAACATATAGACATGTTTATGGTTATGCACATACAACAGCTGTCAAAGAGCAATGTGATGATGCTTTACAGTTCTGCAGCATAAGAGTTGCACCTGATTAAAGTGATGGCGCACTCCCCATCACCGCTCAGGTTACATTGCTCTAGATGTGGCTCAAAGTGCATCTTTGCTCATATCCGGCGCTGTCAGAATCAGTACAGTTGTAGCTGGTTTCTCTAATTGGGTATGAACAAATGTCACACTTTCCAACCCAGAGAGAGAGAGTGTGCAGAGGCTCTGCAGATATTTTGATAAGAATACTCTCATCACAAGCTGGCACAAACAAACAGGTGCAATGAACAAACACAGGAACCGGTCGTTTCTGAATTAACCCTGAAACGGGTTCACCACCTCCAGCTGTCATGGTTGTTTTGATTAGTCAAGTTATAGTTATTCTCTCATCTTGTTCATTGGGGTTGATGTGTCATTTGCAAGAGTGGAATCCCCTCAGAGATAGAGGTACAACAAAAAAATCCCCAATGTTTTAATAAATGTATCAATGTATTTAATCAAATCTTATTATACTTTTTAATTAGTTTTCAATACTTTTAATAGCTGTAAAAACTGTTTTCTTGAATATATTTCCAAGGACCAAAAGAAAAAGAAAGCATTAATTGATGCTGTTTTCATTGTCGTATTTAACTCATATTTTCTTTAAAATCAACCCAGGAATTGTTTCATCTCAGCCACCTTCCTGGCACTGATGTACAATAAAGATACAGTACGTGCTGAATGTGAGTTGGAGTTACTCACCAAGTCGTTCCCCTTTTAGAAGTGGGGATTTCCTCTACAAATCAACATAGACTCAACCTTTGGTTGTTTTGGGTTTTTTTTTTCAAAACAAAGAAAAATCAAATAAAAGACATTTTTTGCTGTGCACAGATTGTCATTGTTAGCCTCCTGTCTAATAAGTTATTCTGGTATTTCACTGCCATATCAGAAAGCATGAGATTAGCTTTATTTGGACAGTGTCTATAAATATATAAAAACAGTGACAGAAAGCAAGAAAGCAGGATTGTTTCAGTCCTATGCCAACACAAACTTTATCCCTTGATTGTTGTGTCTGAGACAGAGGCAACAGTCACATCAACCTCCCTCTGTTACCATTCATATGACTATATATAGAGCTGTGACTGTCGTTATTTCACAAACAAACCCAGTGTCAGAACAGAACAGAATTTCTTTTAATGCAATCATTTTTTATTTTGTTTGTTTTTATTTGACTTGTTGCTTGATATATTTGTCGGTTCCTTATTTTGTATAGAAGATAGAAATTAACTGTCATTTTAATAAAATAATCAATTTACAAATGATTAGAAAAAGAATCTAAAAAGGAGCGATTTTTAAGTATCTTCGTTTAAAACATTGACAAATTAACTAAAATTCTCCATAGAATGTAAAGAAATAATTGCTTTGATTTTATGTCAAAAGACATCTATGTATTGTGTTGCAGAGATAGCTACTGAAGATAGCATGCTAACCAGCTATCCCTGGCCTGCCTCGTCATACCTCTTTGTACCTCAAGAGGCGATAGTGAGTGACTGTAGCGACCAGTGTGCCCTCAGTCCAGCATGAGAGGATGAAGAAGTCGCACTGTCCAGAGGGAAAGCAACCAATGGCAAAGAGAAGGAGTGAATGAAGTTTGATGCTGAACTCACAACGTAAGCAGCTGTTAATGTTTACGTTGGTGATGTAGCAATAGCAAAACCTAACATTTAGCACCTTTAATAATAATAATAATCATCCGTATTGATCCCAAACACATTTACATGACTGATAACAGCCTGAAGCCGGACTGTGTCCCTGTGTTTCTTTATTGTCTACATTTATTAATAGCAGAGTTAATAAAACTCATTTAATTGAGCATAAGCAAAATATAATTAAGAGCCAATAATTGTGTAACCGTTGCAAGAGTGTGTTGTTTTAAGAAACCAGTAACATATAAGTTCACTGATTTCGCGCTGGAAAGATTTGCCTGAAACTGGAATAAAATTTCAGCTACAGAACTTAAACTTTTTATAGAGAAATTTTCAATTTGTTCTTTGGTGAAGAAAATAAAAATGTCCAATATTTAGGAACAGCAGTAAATAAAATAGAAAGTGAGAGTTATTCTTTTCACAGCAAGGTTCAGGTTTGTGAAGTGAAACTTATTCAGAGCCTGTTTTTACTGTAGATGATTTACCATCACATTTTAGCCCTACATGCTTTTACCAGGGCATCAAAGCATGACTCTCTGGCCAAGGCAAGTAGGTCAACAAGCATCTAAATCCATCTAAATAAACTCTTTGAAATGCTTTCCCATCACAGAGCCCTGCCTTGTTTGTTTGCAGAATGTTTATGTGTCTTTAAGCTTTTTATTTGAAATAAAAGTCAATTGCAGTTTTACAGTTTCAGATTGAGCTGCCCCCCCCCCCAAAAAAAGGATAAATGTTGCTTCATGAACGTGACACATTTGAAATCCACATTTAACACGACAAAAGCATTTTCATCTCATTTTTCCACAATATTTTGTCAACATCACACAGCTCCACAGCTGCTCCCCCTAGATTTCCCCAAAAGAGCCTCTCGGTGCGAAATCTGACTTCACTAGTCAGTGGTACCCCACCTACCAGTTGTCCAGCATTATCATAGGATGTACATTAGATAGAGATACTCTGACCCCTACCACTGACTGTAGACTGGAGATTACTAGAGGTGGGCCTCTTTCCTGCTACCATTTATCTTTCTTTCACCTCCCTATACCCCCCCACTCCCCTCCCTCTCTCTCCCTCTGTAATGTCTCAGCTGTTCCCTGCAGGCAAGGCTCTCTGACTGAGTGCCTGCTCTGTTATGGGTTCATTGGGCTGGTATGCGGCAGGAATCTTTGGATCAAGGTAATTTCACACTGTTCAACTTTTTCCCAGGCTGTTAAGCTTCCCTTTACCTTTGTGCCACTCAGAGAGCGAGATAGGGAGCGACACATGTAGCCATTAAACACACACAGTGGCTCAGGGGCTGACGCCACCAGCGGAGCCGAGGGAAAGACTTGAAAGATACGGCCTATAAATTACAGTCCAACACCTCAGTTTCCCAAAAGGATCAGATTATTGCAGCCTGATCCAGAGTGGTGGGGAGGATGGTGCACATTCATGTGTGGTGCTGTAATAAAGCTACATGCCTGCCAGGGGAGCCACTGTGGTGGGCCCCCCTCATTTGTCTCTATCACTGATCACTGAGAAGATCAGATACTCTGGGGGTGTCTGTGTTTGGGTTGGTGTGCATGTGTTTTCTTTGCTTTTCTATGTGAACACGTATCATTTTTTGTGTTATTCTGATCAGGTGTTTCTGTCGCTGCACGCGCATCTTCCCTTCCCTCTGACACACGTGTGATTTCTTTATTAAGCTCCTCATCCCAAAGCAGAGCACTTTGTGTTATAATTAGTGGCAAGAAATAGGTGAGCACCTGATGCAGGAGGGGAACCCTCTATGATCATAGAAGTAATCTTGTTCTCATCTCTGCACCGTATGCTTTAACATCCGACTGAATGTACCATCTGTTACCATCTGCAGGAGAGATACAGAAACAAGGGCAACAGTAGCACCACTTGGTGCATGTGTGAGAGGCTGTATATGTTCAGGTGTTCGGCATGTTTGGTTTTGGGGTTTATTTTTAATGGCTTGGGTTATTTTGGGACCTATATGGTTAACTTTTTTTTGTTTGCATATCTCTTTCTGTTTGAAAGATTCCAATACATTTTTCTTTTGTTCATTATTGGGAGAGCATATGACACATAGATGGATTTATATGAAAGGCTTGACTTGTTGGGGTACTCTGCCATGAAAACTGCCAGCGGCTCGGTCACTCTCCATGCTGTGTACTGTGCAGCTATGTTTCTCATATGTCTGCTATCCCTCTGCATGGCTGTAATGACAGTGTGTAATAAGTTGTGGGTGATGAGATTAGTTAATTTCTCTGATTGGTGCCTCTATTCCAATGCCAGTGAGCTTTATTGATAAGCTGTGAGATCTATTTGACCTCAAGTCCCTTGTGTTTTAGTCTGAGCTTGTTGTGATCCCTCGTGGACATCCTCAGGATGTTGATCCTCCCTGAGCACCAACAGACGCAATTTTCAAACAAGTTTTTTTAGGAAAAATTGTAGTTATTGTCTTGCCTCTCTGGTAGTCCTTGTATTCTGCACCAAGGACTCAGCTGGATTAACATTGTCTTTGTTCCTGGTGTATGTAGTGAAAGAAGGGAGTGCAATAGGCTGGAACTGTGGTGTGGTATCAGCAAGCAGCTGTTGCATGAGTGACAAAGTCAAGGGCTAGTGATATGAACATGGGAAAATCCTGGAGGAGCTGGAGGGGAAGAGACAGCAGCAGCAGCTGAGCCACTCTGCACTGCTGTGTGTGGACCAGGGCAGCCTTCACTGTTGCTTTTATGTGGAGAAAAAAAGTGTGAGAAACAGAAAAGAAAGCAGTTTATTCTCTGTTAGGGCAAGGAAATATTGACATTATTTAGCAGGTCCCACCTCTCTATCTTGCTCATTTGGCCCCAGATTTGATGACCGCATGAAAGGTTGTTGGAGTTCAAAAGACAGGGTCAAGCATGTGAGAGAGGGTCGGGATGGAAGCAGGGAGGAAGGCAGGGATAAAGGAATGGGGCGGGGGGTAGAAGAAAGGTAAATGAATACCAGACGGTGCGTTTCTTGTGTTAACTGAAGGTTTGGCCAGAGCTGCCAGACCCTATTGTTCCAGTGGCACACCTTCCACGACACACACCCTGTGGAGAAGCTCATCTGTCTCTCAACAAGCTGACGCTAACTTCTGTGATGGATTGAGATGTGGTAGAAGGCTGCTTTTAGTTATTAATGATGCTTTCACTTTGCATTTCAGCTCTCCTGAACGGCTGATTGTGTGTGAAAAGATGGACATCGTCTTTGTCGAGAAAAAATGATACTATAGTCGGAGGTTTGGACCTTTTGTTCTGTGGCAACCAGGAGCAAAGCGCACAAATGATTTCAGTCCATTTTCCCATAGGCACCTGCAACATGGTGAAAAGCAACGTTGAGTGCAAAACAGTAACAACACCAAGATACACAATCATGTTGTTAATTGGCTGTTACTTTGTCTCAGAGCTTTAGAGGAGGAGGCAAAGATGAAGGCAGCCACATGTGATGAGAGTATTACTGATTCAAATCCTCAGATGAGGGAGGTTTAAGCAGGAGGAGGGAACAGAAAATATTTCCCTCAACAACTGTTGTTCCCCGCCGCTACACTTACTCATTGGCCACAGAGGCATTTATGGTCAATGTGTTGTCTTTGCCAGTAATCTCCAAAACACCAGGCAGCAGCTCAGACAACATATGATGTGAAGCAGCAAGAAGTCAACAGTGTTTACCTGAGGAGTCAGTGATTTATTGAGTTTGTTATTGATAACCAGAAATGATGACTCCACTTTACTGAACAGTTTAGCCTGTTATTAGTACAGTGTAGAGTATAGAGACACTGAGCTGTGGTGTTTTTGAATAAAACAAGCGATCTGCAGTGTTGTTTAGACATTTTTCTTTCTTCTATTAAAATGAAGAGACACGTTCATCCTAAGTTAAGTTATTTACACAGTGGACCACATAGATACCTACTGCTGTTTCTATAACGGTTTGGGATAGTTCTTCTCTGCCTCAGAAGCAGCAGGTGCAACTTTAACTTGACTTCTGATGAAGAACTTACTAAAGCAAAGTTGAATTCTTCACCATCCTTTGCTTGCAGCGAATGCAGTGAGTGCATCTTTACAAAACGTTGTAGTTTCACAAACACGTCCTGCGAAAGGCTTTGTGCTCCCTGCAATTGCTGTTCTATCAATGTAATGCTGTGAATAATAATGTTTTGTTCGCTAAATTAATGAGGGTTGATCACCCACACATATTCACAATACGGTCTATGATCCTGGCCGCCGCTGACAGCAGCCCGATGCCTGTGAAGACCGTTGCACCACCACGCTCTCAGCGGATGCAGTTTGACCAGAGGCTCTGAAAGGTATCTTACCTGAGGCGGATGTCTGCTTTTCAACAGAGAGGGCTTTCACCTCTCCCCAGCATCCCGCAGTCAACGTCTTGTCCCAAAGACATCAAAAGACAACAATTAGGACTTTGTTCCTCATGTTTTCTTTTTTGCTCCCGCTTTTTCTCAGTTAATGAGATAAGGGCATGTCTCAAAGAATTCGGGAGGACATGTTTGCATAAAGAATTTCTGAGGGAGTCTGAGGGAAGTCTGCAGGGTAAGAGCTCAGTGCCAAAGCTGCATTGTTGTAACATCAGTCATGATGGGGAGAAATCCCACAGGTGGTTAGCGGAGATATCAGGGACGAGCTTCACTAAACCGCTGGAAATACTCACATTAAAAAACGGGATCGGCAGGTAAAAGTTAAAGATTCCTTCATGGTGATTTGGCAACTGATTGAACATGTCAACTGGTTTCTGGTCAGATACTGAGGATCAGGTGGGAGCTCTGCCGATGCACAAGAAGCTCACATCATCAAAAGGTGACCGACAAAGGTTCTCTTACTTGTTCGTGTGATTTTGTGTCTTTCTGTGAGTTGAACTGGGGAAAAAAAGCCTGATCTATCCTGTGATGATGAAACAGCAGTGTTTGACCGATCTGTGGGAGCTGGGAGCTACTCTGCATGTAATTGGTTTAAGCCTCATCCAGGATGCCTGGTCATGTAGATTCTGATTAAATCATTAAAAATTTTAGGCTAGGAAAAGTAACACTCGAGCACTTCATGGATCAGTGAGTTGCAGCTGGAGGTTCTGAAGTATAATGTGACACAACATGCACATTTTTTTTCTTTAATATTAAATTTCTACATTTTACCAATTGACTGTTTGTGATGTTTTAAACCGTTCAGTTGGAGCTCAGTTTTTCCTGTGACGTTTTGCATGATGTCTGGTGTTTTTTTTATCATGGATGAGTAAGTTTTCTCTGTATTGTTGTTGTCTGGCGCACACATCTGCAGTTATTCAACCACAGCAAAAATACAGCAGAAATGGGGAAATGTGAGTTTGATAAACAAATGATACACATGTATGAGTGATGTTTAGATGTGACTTAAATCGTGATTCATCAGTAGCTATCACAGGGTGCTTTTTCGAGATGAAACTGGAAGCATGTGCAACATCTGAAAATGATTATCTTGTTTGTGAATTTAGATTTTTGTTACATTTGGACTTGTTATAAAGTTGCCTAAAAACCATGGTCAGAGTGTGTTGCTGCTGTTGGATGTTGATCTTTTCTTCTGTATCCTTTGCTTAATTCACATGGCAGGAAGTGACTGGAGAGGTGTAGTAAGCTGAAGCAGGGAGGAGGCTGCTGGATGCTCGTGTCAGGGCTGTTTCACCTGCTGCTTGACTGTTGTAATAAACTGTTTCCCTGTTAAACTGCTTTTTCCTCTTCCAATGAAAACACTTCTGTTATGATTGTACACATGAAGACATAATTTTGAAGTGAATATTTCAATCATTAATACATTAAATCTGCTGTCCCTCCTATTATCTCCCCCTTACTGAGCATTACTCCATGTGTGCTCCATTTTTAATTCAATACTAATTCATGTTATATGTTAATAGAATCTAAACAGAAAAGATATCCAATAGGTTTGTCATTCAGAAAATTAAGAAATGAGCACATTTGAATTTTAAGAATTAAATGTTTCGTTTTATTCATGTTATTTTCTTCAAAATAATTAGATTTCTGAATTAATTTCAGTAAATCAGTCAGTTCTTCAGCCATTCAACAATCATTTTTAATAGTTGGAGTGTTAATACCTTCATCAAAAATCTTCCAAAAATTATTCTTGATATCAATTGTGATAAAAATGATGATAATATATATAAACAGTTTAAACACGGGTATCTAAACAATTAATGCATAATTCAAACTAAATAGACTTGTGGAATTTCACATAAATCCACAAAGTTTCTTTGTTCCATCAAATTTCTTTCATATTTCTGTTTCTTTGAATGCCTTAAAGAAACATTATGATGAGTTAGGACATGTTTATAATAACATACAAGTATTATTTTAATTTAATCCTGTTTTATTTCATTTTATTGTATTGTAAAAAAGAAGTGTATTCTCTCCCTGGCAGTTGCTGACCTGCTGGTGCAGGTGTGTTGTTTTTAGATTGTGTTTGAGGTATTTTCTGTTCACATAGCTGAATAGATCTTATCTATTTAAACTAGTTTAGCTACAGTATGGAAAAGCTTTGTTTGAAAAGAAAAAAAGTTACATTGTCTGGTTCATTTTAGTTTCACTTTTAGGTTGATGAATGTGAAGCCAAATTGAAGAATCAGAAAATCTGCTCTACATGACTACTGCTCTTTTAGTCCAGACATTTTAAGATTTAGTATTTATAAAATTATAACTTAAAATATATTAATTGTGCATTAATTTTAGTAATAAAATGATGAATGTATCTCCTGATTCTCAGTGCTTGGACATCAACAAGATGCCTGATAGATTCATAGAAAATAAACTTCACAGGTTTGATTTGAAAAAGCTGTTTGACTTGTTTTACCTCCAAACCAACAGCTTAGTCAGACCTGAGCTCCTGTCATTTCTCGACTGTTTCTAGCTCAACAGGAGTCTGACAAATTCCCCTCCGACACTTTTCATGTCTCATGTGGGACATTTTTTCTCAGCGTCATGATTCCCATGTTGGTGTCGGTAAAAGCAGAGAGAGGCTCTCTCATCAGCTGGGTGTGGCCTGCCCGACTCTGGTGGTTGTAACGGTGATTTGAACTGTGAAAGGTGCGGTGATGATGAGTCACTGCTCGGTCATCACTGTAAAAAGTGACCACCCTCAGTTACTGTTATGCACCTCTTTTTTTTTTCTTTTTTTTAATTAAAAACAAAGCGGAAAAAATCGACCAGAATGGGTTAATAATGGTGCTTGTTTTCAGGGCTTTTATTTCGGGAATTTTCTAGAATAATCTGCCACTTAAGTAATGTATAATAAAGTCAAATAACTTCACTGGTTTCTAGAAAATAGTTCCATTTGAGAAGCTGCGAACAAGTGCACTTGTCTCATGATCTCTTGCTCATTTTTCTCAACTTTTACTAACAAAAAAAAGTAAGATTTCAAAACCTGAAACCGTATAAAATCATTTCTCCCGGCGGATATTTCTTGCAGTGTGCAGAGCCGGAATTTCACCAAACTTTTCAGACTTCAGTATTGACCGCTCCCCTCTCACTATTACACCTTTGACTGTGTAGGGTCATAACTTGTAAACGTTTCTAACCGGTGGGGTGTGTTCCGTTTTTATTCTGATATGGTAATTGATTGCTTCCGGGGACAAATGCGCTGCTGCTGCTGCTGCCTCTGATCTCACTCTGAGGAGCCGCTGGCGTCAATGTTGCGCTGCAGGGCTGCAGAAAAAAAACCCCACTTCTGACAAGTGTGTTAATGCAGCAGTGAGTCCTCACAGGTTGTTTTATTCATATGTTTGACAAAGGGAGATTGAGATGTGACTTATTCAGTGAAGGTTTTTTGATACGTTTCTTTGCTGTATTGTCATCCTTAGTTTAAGATGGTTCTTGATTTTAAAAACATCTTAAAACTGGTGAATACATATATTGCTTTTTCACCTGTCACTCATTTTGGTCACTTTTTTAGATTGTCTGTATCTCTCTATGTGGGCGTTTTGCAGTGCATGCTGATGATGATGTTGAATAGAGCTGAGTATTTTGTTTTTGTTTGTTTGTTTAACATTAAAATGCTTCCTGGCGTGAGCTTGTGGTTAAAAGTTGTGCCTTGTGGCGCTGGGATGCGTAATTGCGCATTCTGGTGAGCTGGTGGCACCTGATGCTGTTGGCTGTGTTGGAGGTTTGGGAGCACCTGCCTCTCCTCTCGTTTACACACATTTGATTCTGTCTGACTTCATTGAATTCTGTGAAGTGTTTCAGTTTTATCAGAAACAGTGGAGCTCTTAGTTTTGATTACTTCCAGTTTTTTTCCATCTCAGTCCACTATGTATTAAAGTAGAAATATGATCATTTGAAGCAGAAATATGATCATTTGAAGCAGAAATATGATCATTTAAAGCCAATAGCCAAATAGATTTCTAGACGTTTTGCTGCCTTCATTCAAATCAAAGAATCGCTGGATTATTAGTTTAATCCACTTTGTTGTGTAGAAATTCAGTTTTAAACAGAGAGAAACTGCAAATAATAATGATCATTTCGATTTTTTTCTTGTTCTGAATTCAAAGTTTGATTTATTTTCTTGATCGATGAGTCTCGACTCTTGTTGATATCAGTAGGCTGATCTCATTTCAACATACTGACACTTGCTTCTTTAAAATGATCTGCAACAGTTAAGAGCGCAGCAGAAATGTGTCGCTCCAGACGCAAAGTGTCTCTTTTCTCTTAAGTTTTGAGTCGCAGCCTCATGAAGAAGAATTCATTAAACTTCAGTCATGATGCCACTCAAGACACTGATGCGGGAGTCAGATCGACTGTTTAAGCTGCAGCGACACCCATTAAGGCGAGAGACTGATAAATGACCAAAGCAGTGGAAGCAGAAAGAGAGAGAGAGAGAACGACAGAGAGAGAGAGAGAGAGAGAGAGAGAGGTATAGAAGTCTGCCCAGTAACAATCGCACGAGCGCAGGGGAACTATTGGCTATGCGAATAGAGACACAGGGAGGAGGAAACAACTTAGACTGGAAAAAAAAACTTTAAAGAGACATTTCCCCCACTTTTCTCACAAGCATTGCTATATAGCCAACAAGCTTCGGATGGAAATTAACAGCTCTAAAGCTGTGAGGACTTTACAGTCCCCAGTCTTCCCCTGATGCACTGAAGTCTTGTTTTATTCAAAGCTCACTCTTTGAAGTTGACTAAGAATAGGAGAGGGATTAGCATATTTACCCATGCAGATTCTCTTTGTGACTGTATGTGAAGCTAAATCATTTGGCAGCCATTTTTTAATTATCTGCTCATTGACTTACACTCTCAGCTCCGTTTCCACCTGCTTGTTTTTCCATGTAAATTATTACAGAAGTCTAATTAAAAAAGAGTGATTTATAGCAGGAATTGGTGAATTGGTTGATATTATTTGGGCTGAACAAAGACAAGGACTCATCTTTGTGTTATCTTTAAGAGAAGATTATGCAAAAAAAAAAAAATTCAACGCTTCTTCAAATTTCCTAGAAAGCTATCTCTTAAACCACAAGAAGATTGTGGCTGCAAAAAAAATAGTTCGTAAGACCGTGTGTGTGTGTGTGTGTGTGTGTGTGTGTGTCTGTGTGTGTGTGTGTGTGTGTGTGTGTGTGTGTGTGTGTGTGTATGTGTGTGTGTGTGTGTGTGTCTCTGTGTGTCTCTGTGTGTGTCTGTGTGTGTCTGTGTGCGCGCGCATATGCCTCTGTAAGTTAACATGCAGTGTTTATGGCCACATACGTACAGTCTCTAAATGCGTCATCCTCAGCCCGGAGGTTCACTGAGTCCATTTGAAAAAAACTGACAGACAAGTTGGTTTAAGCACAAATCAATACGAATTAGTCGCTTTCTTCAGTTTTGTCTTTCTCTCTAATCCAAATTAATATTCAAATTACTTTCACAAGGGGGCACTTGCTGCACTTTAGGAAGTAAAGTTGGGTTCTTGAAGTCTTTTGATGCTGTGTAATATGTGCATTTAGAATGCAACAATGAATAAGATAGATAGATTATGAGATATATATAAGATGGGTTATGTGACAATATCACTTAATCATCATCTTAAGGCAACAAAGCACCAACATAAAGAAAATACATCTCCAAAACATACAAGCATTTCTTTTAGGCTGCCTGACAACCTGCTCTCCTTTAGCATTAATCACTCATATATTTTTGAAATATCCTTTAAATAATTGGTCTGTTTCGACTCAAATCACTCAGGAAATGTGTAAAAAAAAAACAAAAAAACTCGACTTTAGATGGATCGATTCTGCACCTTTACCCATTGTTGTGAATCTACCTTTGGGAAAGTGTCAGCTGGTTAAATTTTAAAATGAAACAAGTTTGCAGAAAGTTGTCTTGCATGCCAGAATAGAAGAAAGAGGGACAGGAGTGCAGCATGTTGCGTCTGGTCTATACAGAGGTAGGCTAATGAAGTGAATTGCGTCAGTGTCGTATGCAGGGCAGGCTTGAAATGCGCCTGATCTGGCCAGGCGGATGAAAGTAGAGGCGCACTGTGGGGAGAGAGGAAAAAGTTCTCAACAAGGAGAGGCAGGACTACTCTTACGGAGCCCCTGCAGTCTCACTTTTTATGCCTCTAATAGACTTTCCCTGCCATCCTTTTGCATTTTTGCTCTGCAACACTGCTTTTACGGTTTCGAGAGAGAAATCCTACTTTTTTTACTTAAGTGAAAGCACCAGCACCATGGAGCTGCTCTGCCTCGAAATGGACACCATCATACGAGCTCGTCCCGATCCGAACCTCCTGTGCGATGACAGAGTCCTGCAGAGCTTGTTGACTATAGAGGAGAGATTTCTACCCCAATATTCCTATTTCAAAGGCGTCCAGAAAGATATTCAACCGTTTATGAGGAGGATGGTCGCTACTTGGATGTTGGAGGTATATCGAAACACCGAGTGCTGACAAGTCTTATTATTTCCGTGCTCGACTTTAAAGCCTCCTGATTTGTTTCATTGCTGCTTTACTGAGCTCTGTTTGCAATTTACGGACTGTAGATCAGACTCACAGCTCTCATTTCCGACTGCTTATCCCTCATATTAACCAAATGTGTCGATTTCTGTCATTTCTTACCATTTTTAAAGTCCGGTCATGAAGACTGCGTTTACGAAACTGCGAGCTTTGATATCTGTGACACCGGAGAATTTCTTTCCTATGCCTCACATGGTGCCTGTACAAAGCTGCCTGTTGATTCTTTAATGTTATTATTTTAGATAGCCTGAATATTTCCATGCACACGTATGCACTCCCCAATGCAATGCTGCTGTGCGCTGTTCTATCGCCATGTTGGTTTTTACAGGAGCGCTTGTGCTTTAAAGAGGACTTTACAGTGTCATAAACGCAATAACAGCGGTTAAACCCCATCGGCATTGACAGAGGAGGCTCTTGTGTGTCCGTGTAATATAGAAATGATGACAAAAAGCGTTGCAAATACTTGAGGTATCTATTTTAAATGTCGGAAGGGGCGAGGGCCTTATCTGTCCTTTTAGTCTTCCCCCCGTCGCAATGCCTCACTCTGGAATTATGTTCGATTTTCGTCACTTTGTCAAATATTTCTGATCAACATCCACATGTAAACAAACTTGAGGCTTTCAGCTTTATTTTCATGTAAATATTGTCAGGCTCACACCCACCGGAGATTTTTAATTAATTTTTGAAATAAACATATCGGGTCGGCGGTGACGCACTCCATACCAACCTCTTGCTACTTGGCTTTTATTTTGACATTTTATTCATATTTATCGTGCATGGATTTGGATCCGAATTGTCGGGTATGATGTGGAAGGCCCCCCCGAACATTATGATGCGAAAAAAAACGGTGTAGATAATTTATTTGTATTTTTAATTATTTTATGAAAATATGACGAATGAAAAAAAGTGTGTTTCCGTGTGCAGCGCTGTCGGGGTGTTTTTTGGCTCGGCTGATTGTGACTTGAATTCATTTCTTAGTCAATGAACTGCAGGAATGTGACTCTATTGACAGTTTGTGTCTGAGACTTATTTCATTCTTTGTAAAATAATCTATTTCGAATTAATTTATGATGTCGCAACCGATTAGGGCTGGGCGCAAATTCTTGGCCTGGCCCCAACTATGTGTGTCACTGAATTTATATGTGCTCTTTATGTCATTAGACTTTTGTTTCGTTATCTCATAAAAGTTTTATATACATTTCAAGTGCTGGAATATAAGCCAGGTCACTGCAGGGTGGGTTACTGATTCCAAACGCTGAACATTGCTGCATTGTCTGCTGTCTCTTTATTCAGGTTTGTGAGGAGCAGAAGTGCGAGGAAGAAGTTTTTCCCTTGGCCATGAACTACTTAGACAGATTTTTAGCCGTGGTACCCACCAAAAAGTGTAACCTGCAGCTGCTGGGAGCAGTCTGCATGTTTCTTGCATCCAAACTGAAAGAGACTCGTCCATTAACTGCAGAGAAGCTTTGCATCTACACAGATAACTCCATCAGACCACAAGAGCTGCTGGTAAGCAACATTTGGTTCAACACATTTTGCAAAATTCACAGTGATACCTCTGAGGATTCATGCTGTCATCACCAGCTGGTTGAAGACAAACATGGTTTCATGACACACATTTGCCATTTTTTTTTTCTACATCATGTTTACTTTTAGAAACTAGGTTTTTATTGCAGTTGTTTAAAAACATGTTCATTTTAGCCATTCAACTCAAAACATCCCATACTAAACACCAGAGCTGTTCTCATTTCACTGAATCTGTTGTCCAGTCTCCACTGTGGACTGTGCCGTCATCAAAGGTCCATGAAAAGCAAAAGCTCCACAGTGAATTGTTCCACAAGGGCTCACTTTACTGTACAAGACCCTCTGGGCTTTACAGTATTTATTCATCCAGTCTGTGTAATGGTCTCCATCGCCATCTAGTGGCAGATATTTGCACAGAGCAACGAGGTCAGCTTGAACTCCAGCCAAAGTTCTGACTCTGTTCCTGTCAGCTAGAGAGGGAGAGACACAGAGAAATTCAAGTTTGCCTTTTACAGTTCAGCTTTCATCCAAAAATAACCATGGATGCACACATATCTGATATTATGTCATGCTGCACTAGTTCCAATTCTCACATTTTTCAATGCACAAATGTAGCTCACAGTACAAATGTTACATCTGTATATACATGTATATGAAGCTGATGATGCAGGGTGGATTCTGTATCTTTTAGAGCAACAAAAATGTCAGTCCTCTGTGTCCTATTTATTTGATAAGGCCACTTTGGCCTGATAACACCAGCTGCTTTCACCAGCGCAAACCAATTAATTAACTCAGTTTCACATCAGATAAGTATTTCCCCACTGCTCTGTGGTGCTACATAAACATTCCTTAGTAAACAACAGCCAATCCCACCCATGTTGTGAAAGAGGCCACATATTATGATTCAGACGTGGCTGATGTTTGTAGGCCTGCCTCGCTGCCTGACTGGCGGCTCTACCCGCTGGGTGATTGCTGCAGTTTATTCAGGTTCCTGACGAGCTGCTGTTGGTTTTGTTGGCTTCTGATAATTTTCTGGAATGTATTTCTGCTTGAGAATGTTGTGTCAGATTTAATTTCCCCTCTCTCTCCAGCGAAGGTTTCAATGGTCAGCGTGTTATGGTTGTAGGTTTGACAAGTAAACAGAATGTGCATTAAAAAAGAAAAAGTGCGGCACTGTCAGTCTGAGGTGGAGTCATGTAAAAGAGTTTGAAGCCTGGTGCTGCACTTAGCCAGAAAACATGAGTGCGTCCTACCTTTATGTTCAGTTTGAAGACAAAGCCCTCAGTACTTGAACTGGTTTGCTGAGGCCTCTTCTCAGTGTTTCTGTATAAGGCGGTATTTTGGCTGACATGCAGATACAGGAAACAGAGATCAGCTGCTCAGGGCATGTGATCGTTTTTTTGTCCTCATCTTTGGTAACAATTTCTTGTAAAGAGAACCGCACTGTTACAAAGAAGGTGTGACCAGAGGAAGGCAGTAGCAGAAGGAAGTGGGTGCCTGCCTGCCACTATGTTAGCATAGAGCCTGTGTTGCAAGGTTTGTCACAGCCCTTGCTGCAGGCTCGAATCTTTGCTCGCTGGCACTGATGGAAAAGGCTTTTGAGAGCAGGAGGCAGCCATGTTGCATAAGAGCAGCCACAATCAACAAACCACCGCTGGGCATTATGATTTGCATATGATCAAATAATTGAATCTATGAGATACTGGTTATATCGTTTCAAACAATGTTGTTAGCTTAGAGGAAGATGTCTTTCACCTTCAATTCAAAAGGGCTTTTATTTTCATATTTACTCTCATGTCAGTAATTGTGGGAATAAAGTACAAAATGCTTGTTTAAAAAGCCTTTTCCTCCCTTGCATCCACGTCCCTGACATCAAGGAGATCAGAAAGCATTCAAGGCTGAAAAAGGTCACTTTGATTAGAAAATTGCAGGCTGGTAGCAGGGTCAGTGGCAGCCATGTTGAATTGTCTCATGACTGAGTCCATGTGGTCTCTCGCTCTCTCTGAAGGGGAAAATGAAGAGCATCCATAGTCCTAGTCACAAGGCTACAGTCCGGAACCAAACCACGAAATTTTTTCCCAAATTAGTCACCAACTCTTCCGTTAATCACCTCCTCTAGGAAGTGAAAGTAACAATACACTCTAAGAGAAGAGAACACCACACCTAGTGATCCACCCACATTACACAGACACTCATCTAGGCTTGCGTGTGTCATCACATTTTCCCAAGACATCCACGTTAAAATGATTTGTGAAGATGAGAGCAGTTCATTCTGGCAAATCTGATATTACAGAGTAATGTGTGATTTAAAGCTTTTCACCTCAAATGAGTGTGTTTCCTCTGAGCCACAAATATGCTGTACATGATTTAAAAGTCTCTACCTATATTTGACACTTGACACTTGTTTATGCGAAGCGTAATTTAGGCTTAGAGGCTGAACTTATTTTTAAGTAGCAAAGGGCATTAACAGAATTGGCAGCAATAAAGAAAATAATCACATTTTGGACACACAGTGAAGGCTTTTTATAGTTTAAATGAAAGATAGATCGAGATAAGGGATGAAATACTGTTTAACTTTGTAAGATAGCACAGAGTTATTGCTGATCCTGTTCAACAGGACCAGCCTTCCTATCCATTTTCACTATATACACACACACACACACACACACACACACACACACACACACACACACACACACACACATACACACACACACATACACACACACACACAGTAGAACCTCTGGTGGGCCTCTTTAGGAAAGTCCCCAGATGCCAGACAGACAGACGGGGTGGGAGACAGTGTTGTGAGGTCACCTGGGTTGGTGGCGCTGCTGGTGTTTCTCTGTCCCAGGCTCGGCCAAGCAGAGACTAATGTAATAACAATAATGCTTAACCTCCACACACTCGCCACTGTACGGGGCCAGGGGCCCACAGCGTCACATTCACACACTTTAGGCTGCAGTGTAACTGGCTGAACTACTGCAGCAAAGCAGCAGTGTTGTAGCTGAGTGTAAACTGTAAACGTAGATACGTGGTTGTACTTTGTGTCGCTGAAAAACACACCCTCAGTCTTTCTCATTTTCGGTCATCTCTCTCTACTCTCTTCTCCCTCTCTCTCTCTCTCTCTCTCTCTCTCTCTCTCTCTCTAGGAATGGGAACTGGTGGTGTTGGGGAAGTTGAAGTGGAACTTGGCAGCAGTGACGCCGAACGACTTCATTGAGCACATTGTGAGGAGGCTGCCGCTGCCCGAGGATAAGCTGGCACTTATACGCAAACATGTCCAGACTTTTATCGCCCTCTGTGCCACAGGTAGGACACAATAGGAGCTGATGTTGGACACATTTAAAGTGCTGTATTATCAACAGTTGTTTGTCCTAATGAATTGTGATGTTTAACTGGAAAAACGAATCCAAAGGATGAGCGCACAGAGCACAACGTCATGTTGATATCATATCTCTTTCTTCTTTTTTTTCTCATTGGTGTTGCAAGTGACACTGATCATGGATAAGCTGCCAAGTCAAACCAAGCGATAATGGCTTGCATCAACATACTTTCTCATGTTGCAAAATATCTTTATCTGCACATTCTTCTTTCAGAACTGTATCAAAGCTCTCGCTCAATAACATGCGGCAACAACTCTGTGCAGAGGTGTTCTGAGGACCAGTCACGGCCCACAGTAACTCATGGGAGATGCATTACATCCGATGGGAAAATATTCTGCCTAAGAAAAGCATGTGTCAAGGAAGACATTTCAGGGATAGACTGTTAGGTCTGATGTCCATCATCTGTCTTCTCCCGGCTGGTATGTGGCCGTGTTTTAGAGGCGTATCAGTGGCTTCCAGAGCATCCAGTAACACTTCAAAGCAGATTTTGCCTGGTTGAGGGGCATTCCCATGTCGCACAGGGTCGAGAAGAGGAATGGACAGGGGTGGAGGCAGGGAGGCCATTGTCTTTCTGCTCTTGAGGTGAATTGTTCCCTCAAGATCAAACATCCAGCGAGTTGTGGGAGGGACAGGGAGCCCATAACATGATCTGAAGAGACGGCTAGGTCGAGGCAGAGGAGATGCAGGAGAGAGCAGGGGAGTCAGTGAAAATCCAGAGGAGTGTATTGTTTTTGCACTGCCAATTCTAAGGCATGTCATGTTTTTATATCTGCCCCCCCTCCCCCAAAATTCTCACGCCACCCCGCCCTACAGCTGGAGGACATGATAGCTTTCCCATGTTGAGATTCTCTATGGGGATAGGGCAGGTTTCTCCAGTTTGCATCACCTTCGACACCTCGTTCAGAGCTGCATACAAGTCACAGAGGTTGAAAGGAAACTAGCACCTCAACCAGCCTTTAACACCCTTGAGTCTTAACATTAATGAGGAAAATTACTCACTTCACCTACACTGAGGTTATTTGGCTATCCTTCTGTCTCACTTTGTGAGTCACCCCCGTCACCGTCACCAGCAGCAGCAGCTTCCTTTTCTGCAGGTCTCAAACAGAAATGCTAACAGCAACCCCTCATGGGAAACAGCTCCTTGTGCTTACATCATTCGGAGGAGTGTGTGTATAGTTAGATGAACAGATATGAAGGAGGTGAGAGGTATTTACAACATAAAGTGATTGAATCCCCTGCACTGATTGTGCAATCGATATGATAGAGCGAGGAAAGTTTGCAACAAAAGTTCATGTTTGCAGAATATTGAAGAAATTCCTCTTTTCTCTTTTTCTTTGTCTCATTTTTCTTCAATCTCTCTTACTATCTCTTGCTCTCTTCCTCTCCCTGTCTCACCCTGCATCGCTCACCCCTCATTGTGTGCCAGCGGATTAATGTGTGGAATGACAGCGTGTCAGTGATCGGATCTATTCCCAAAGCAACATTGTGAAAGACTCAGCCTGCACTTTGTCCTTAATTGCTTCAATGAGGCAGTGGAAATAAATTTACGAGCCTCCTGGAGTCGTCCTCCTGACATTGTGTTTTAGAAGAGAGACTTTCTGGAGATAGCTCTGGATTAGCAACAGGCCATTTATCTGTGTATGCTCTCCTCAGTCTTGTATCCAGGCAAACAGAGAGTAAGGGCAGGACAGAGAAAGAGAGAGCGTGAGTGAGTCAACAATTTGGTGCATCTGAAGATCTCTGGGAATTCGAAACCTCATTTGTGGAACGTTCCCAGCCGTAAATCTTTGGGTTATCTGGTGAGAATCCTCCTTGAGACATCCTCTGAGCGAAGCTGAGAAGGTAAAGACACAGCAGAAGGAGGAGATCTCTCAGGAGGATTTACATTTGCAAGACAGTTGACAACGGGTCACCTGTGGCCTTCCTATTTCATACAGTCCATTCAAGCCAGCAGCCACCACTACTCCCACCACTGCTGCCCCTATACTGAAAAAGAAAACATGCATAAGACCGTGGCTCTCTGTTTTCAAGGGAACAAGAGAGAGAAGAGGAGAAGTGGAGAATAAGGCCTCTCATTCCTAATGGCTCCTCTCTTTTGATGAAACAGTTCCGTTCGAGCCACTCGGTGGGATTTTGTCAGGTGGCGCAGGCTGGCTCTGTATTAATTAATAACATTGGCTGGTCCATTCACGGCTATGCAAATGGCTCAGGGGCTCAGCTAGAGGCTGAGAGAAAGGAGACAAAAGGCTTGGCCCTTACATTTCATATGCAGAGCCATGCGAGGGTCAGCGCTGCGGGGCCACTTGATAGGAAACACCAGCGCTTCCCTCAGGCAGGCCGCCGGATAATAGCCCAGAAACAAGCTCATTAAGGGAGATTATGAACCTCCATTCCTACACACAGACACCAAGCACTCCGAGCTTCCTCTTCTATTATTATTCAATTGAGGTAAAGTGGGAGAATGGACGGGGTGCATGGGGCAGACAGATGCACCCCAACCTGTCTGCTGCGGTTATTGAGCTCCGTCTTCTCGCCATATTGCCAGGGATTATGGTCTATTTTTTTAAACCAACTCCAATAGCCCTCTCTGTAATGGTATGCATGGAATGGTGACAATAGTCATAGAAGTTGATCAAAAGAAAATTCTGGATCAGGGCCAACAGTGCTGTCTAAGAGAGAGTCAATTGTCCAGGAAGACACAATGACGATTTTTGTACAAGTTGGGATGTAAATAACAAGTGATTTAAGGAACCGAGTGTTTGTTCTTTTATCTGTGAACAGTATTTGATTCAGTTTTTCTGGTATGTGGAAGTGTCTTCGGATTGTGTGAAGTTAGTTTCTCTGAGACAAACTAATGATTCACTAGGTAACAAACCTGAGAGGAGTCGAGCTTTGCTGCATGGCTTCACTCTCTTGTATACTTGTAACAGATTTTCCATGGAACAGGCTATTTGTTCTTTTTGTGCAGCATAGCCGAGCTTTACTACTTTACTACTGTGTGTATAAACCCTGCACTTCTAAACTTTCACATAGTTGTGTCTGGATTCAGTATTTCACTGTTCAGCTTGTCATACAGCTTCTAACCCCAAAGAAAGTTGGATCGCATGCTTTTATTTCAAAATAATGAAGAAATGCACAGTAGAACTATCCAAAGCTGACACTGATAAATTTAGATTTTGTCTCTATCCCACACAGCTTTCCAAGTTGTGTTCCACAAATTCAGGAGGCAAACGTGCCCATTTCTATGCAGCAGTGACCACTCACATATTCTGAAATGACTCATAAGTCCTCTTTCGTTTTGGCTGTTAAGTCTCACTGGTCCAGAGGCAGGAATGCTCCTTGTAGCTTCCTCTCCAAGTGGCTGCTGCACGGAGAATCCCCTCCAGGCTCAGCTCGGCATTCTAGAGATGAATGATTCATCTCAGATGTGGTCAATGAAAAGGTCTTTACTGGTGTTTGTTTACATAAAACCCCCTTCATGTTTGATGAGTCAGAACCTCAACAAATTAGCCACTTCGTCCAACAAATTATCATCCCTCCACGCGCTCCACTGATGTGAGGAATCACGTCCGGTCTGGCTGCACCGTCAACAGATGAAGCAGCAAGAAGCTTCCTGACAGTATGCTCCCAAAAATGTGACACACAGAGTGAATCATCGAGTGGCATGTCCTGAGTTCTCCCCCCTTTTCACCTCGCTGGTGTAATCAGCACCACACTATAAATACTGTGGCCAGCTGAGTCACACCAGAAACACAAAGAGAGAGGTTTTTCTTTGGATGCTGCAGTTATCCCACCAAAAAGGCCTAGAAATCAAAACCTTTTTAAACTTAATTGTTTTCCTTGGAGGTCACGTTAACCACAAAGACCAATATTTGTTATTTGAAGTAAATGTCAGCAAAGTGTCTCTCAGTCTTATTCCTTCTCTATGGACACAACTTTTTTTTCTAGTGAGTGGCTTTTAATTACTTCTGCTGAGCTGCTAATCGTCCGAATCATCCACAAAGAGAGACGGACAGAAAGAGAAGGGGGAGTTTTTGAATTTTGAAACAAGGTACAGATACAGTTACCGGTTTGTGCTCTTCCATTGTGAAGAAAAGTGAACTCTCCTGCATCCCTCCCTTGACCTAATCCAAATCTGTATGCTCCTCATCACTGACGTTACCAGCGCCTCAAGGCTGCAGCTGTGACAGTGGAGATGATGGTGCAAGACCGAGGAGAGTTGTCACAGGATGCTACAATTAAGGAGGAATGCTGTCTTCTGGTAAATGAGTTGAAATCACAGTTTGAGCAGGGTGAATGACTCAGACTCTCCCAAGTTTTGTTTTGTGTTTGTCTCCAGAGTGACAGTCTGGAACAAGGACTAATGGAATATGACAGATAGCAGTATCAAGTTATTGTTTCTTAATCAGTGATTTCTCCCCTTGTTGCATGTGGAGGAACTCCTCACAGCCCGGTCTGGAAGTTGTTGTTGTTTGTGCGTCTCAAGGAGCTACACTAGGTGGACCGTCTGAGCAGCTCGCCACAAGCTTGTTTTGACTACCAGGCTGTGTTGCATTAATGGTGAAACATACTGTCATGCCAATCCCAAAATGATGTTTGTTTTTGGCCTTAAGCAGTCAACAGGCCCTAGGTCCTCGTAATGCTGCTCCCTTAATAAACAAGGTCAATAAGAGCTGCATGTATAGAATACAAGACCCTGATTTATAGCTCTGGAAAGAGAGGAGCGGGTGAAAAGGAGAGCTTTTTTTCTTCTTCTTTTGGCTGTTGTTCAACTTTCCAACTTTAATTAATTTACAAGTTTAATGTGCATACTGTGCATTGCAGCCACCCAGGAGGAGTGGGCCATGTAGGGCAGCAGACTGTGTGACCAGAGGCCTGAGGATTGAAGTTTCAGGGGGTAGGAACACGGAGGAATGGAGACGAAGGGGCACAGGGAGGAGAAAGGGCCATTGAAGGGGGTGAGAGGCGTGCAGGCCAGGCCAGCCAGCCGCTGCTCACAGGGAGCTTTCCATCGCAGGCGTCCCCACTCAGCTACATACACTGTTTATCCTCAACATGAATATCAATGAGGGCCTCCTAAAATACAGCCATTCTTCCCCCCACATGCAGCAGCCACCAGGCCGGAGTGTCAGCCCGCATCGGCTGCACGCGCGCGTCCTTGTTCTGCTACAGACCTGTCTTGTCTTGAGTGCGAAAAATCAGCTTGCTGCCCACTGCCCGCCACTCAGCTCACCCACAAACCTACATCTGTGTGTGTGTGTGTGTGTGTGTGTGTGTTGTGTGTGTGTGTGTGTGTGTGTGTGTGTGTGTGTGTGTGTGTGTGTGTGTGTTTCTGCATCCTAAAGCATGCAGGAATTGGTGCATTGTCTCTTGCCTGTGTCTCTGAGGTGTCTGTCTCCTTGCCTGTCAGTCTGCACTCACTGCACACGTACAGTAAATCCGCGTATGCTTTTGTCCTTTTACCCCTCTATAGAAAGTTGTGCTCTTACAGCAGTGATGTAATGCTGAGGGGCTTTGTGTGCTCTTTCCTCTTGGCTCGAGGTAGCCTTTAATAAATCGCCCCTTGGCAGAGGCCCAGCAGCTAACACAGGGGTGTATAATAAGTTCATTTATTTGTCAACACTGAGCCCACAAGATGAGAAAGCGCCTGGCTGTGCATGTTAAAAAGGCAGTGAGGGGCTGCCTTTACAGCTATCAAAGGGCCTACCTCTTTGATTCCAGATAAAAAAAAAAAAAAAAAAAAGAAGGAAGAAAAATCTCCTTCAGAGCCATCGCACGCAGTTTGCTTTGCAATTGAATATGGCAATATGTTAATGTGCAGGCTGTTTCTATGCCCCCACTGCCCACTCCTCTAGCCCATAGGTGGCCCAGGAACAGAGGCATATTTGTGGGGGCGGGGGCTGGGGGGGGCAGGAGGTGAGGGTCACTGGAGGGCGACTCTTTTCTTCTTCTAAAACCTCACAAGAGTCTGGACACAGACTTGAGAGTGATGTGCAGCAGAGTTGTCTACACCCTCTCCTCTCCCACCACACCCACCACCTTCTCCTCTTTTCTCCTTGTTGCCTTGTCGCCATTCTGTCCATCCCTCCTTCTTCATCTTCCTTCCCCCCATTGACCCCCTTGCCCCCACCTCCCCATCCAGCCACAGTCTTTGTCCAGCCTGTCTCGCTGAATTGGTATCAGCAGAGAGGGGATGGATGCTGTGTCTCTCAATTGGGTGAAATGAGGTGATGACTCTGGACAATGGAGTCACACTCTTCTGCCTTCCCTCTTGCAGGTCTGCCACTCTATTAATATGCTAAAAGATAGGAGGGCCGCCAATGCAAACCACTGCCTGTTGTAGCAACAAAGACTGGGGCATGTGTGCCATTCACTGCCCCCATCTAAGCAGGCCATGTGTTGTCCAAAAAGAAAGGTAGAAGTTGAGCAAGATATAAAGAGAGAATAGAAAAAAGAGAGTGTGTGTGTGTGTGTGTGTGTGTGTGTGTGTGTGTGTGTGTGTGTGTGTGTGTGTGTGTATGCGCGTGTTTGAGAAAAACTCTCTCTCTCCCTGTCTGTCTGTCTCTCTTGCTCTCACTCTCCCCCTGTATGCCAGTTGCCTTGCCTTTTCGGGCTTCTGGCCCGTTCACAAGCTGTCTCATTTGCATTATGAATGACAGTGAGGGGAGCTAACAAGGTTATTGGTCTTTGAGACGCACGCCTGTGACCACACGTGGAAAAAGGACCTACAGCAGTGAGCATTGGCAGAGGCACTGAGCCTCTTTATTCCTCCCTTTCCAAGCGCTATGGGGCTTTTTTCAGCGAGCACACGATTTACTCAGGAGATGGAAGAAAAGGGGCCGGGCTGGGGAAAGGGGGACTGGGGTGGGGAGCTGGTGAGGGTGGTTGCTTTTCAGCTCCTTTACAAGCCAAGTGAACCCTCATTATCCAGGCCCCTGGTCATTAGTGAGCGCTGCGTTCAGACCTGGTACAATAGAAGGATTATTTATTAGCTGACTGCTAGATTACCAAATCATATTGTCTCTGGGGGGGGTGTATCTGTACCCTTTTTGTGGAGTGTATGAATCGAAAGAGTAATTTAGAAACTGCACCAGGTGAATAACAACAATAAATACTTCTTTGTATCATTTGCAAACTAATATCACTGAAAACACATTTAACTCAACTGGGATTTCTTTCTCTGACAGATTTCAGATTCGCCATGTACCCTCCCTCCATGATCGCCACAGGAAGTGTGGGGGCAGCGATCTGCGGCCTACAGCTGGATTCAGCTGACCAGTCACAGTGGGGCGACAGTCTGACAGACCTGCTGGCCAAAATTACAAACACAGAAGTGGTGAGTTTTATTTTATACTCCTCAGTCACATCTAGAGCACTCATTGCAGCTTGGTGGGGTTAGATATATATTGAAACTCAGTATCCCAGTGTGGTCTTGTTAGTCAGGGTTTAGCTAAGAGCTTGATACGTCTGTCTGGAAAGTCTGAGGGGATGTTTCTGAGTAATATTTGAACGTGGAGGAGTAAATGTTTAGATCACTGCAGGAATCATTTAAGTGTTCATTGGTATTTATCTACATTCAATTATTACAGTAACTTTGTGGTTCAACGCTGAATAAGCTGCTCCCTCTCTTCCATTAGTTTAAATCTGCAGTGAAATGCAGCAAGGAACTCATCTAATTACCACACACACTGTTTCGCAATCTATTACTGTTAACAAGCAAATTCTGTTTTTTGCTACTTCTCCCAGAAAAAATATCCCTCTTATTTATGTCAAAGGTTAAGAAACTCCTCATGTTTGTTGAGGTTGTGTGTTTGCAACAGACAGTAGCTTAGATGTTGAAATGTCACACACAGATTTAGCTTCTTCATTGGGATTCAGCTTCCCACAAACCCACTTCTCACGGGTTTTACCGCCAATATTTGTCAAGAGAAATAAAGATTAAAAGAAATTATCGACATGCTACAACTGCATATGTAGTCTCCACTTGTCCGTAGTCTGTTGTCTCCACTAGTCTACACTTGACAGGACTTTAAGGTAGCTTGTGGCAGGTTTCTTTTCTTCTCCATCAATCTTGTCGGGTTTCCCTCTCATATAAAGAATCCTCTAAATCGAGCCAGGTTGAGAGCATCTACAGTATGCTCTGTCACTGACAGGAATGCTGGCCAGGCCGTTGTGTGGCTGTCTGGGTACAGTGAATGTTGCGGTGCTGGGTGAGTTGAGTCCAAACACAGGCAGGGCCTCTACCGACTCTGAGATGCCTGGCTTTCATCACGCAGATGGGAGAGGGTTTAAGCTCGCTATAGTTCACTGGAAGGGTGAATAGGTGGCCAGAACCGCAAAGGGTAAAGAGAGTGGGACTGTGAGATGATAAGTGAAGTTATTAAGCTATTCTTTATTTGTCTCTGTGGGGAAATTAGTCTTCTGCATTTGACCCATCCTAACTGTTGAGACGCAGTGGGAAGCCACAGAGCAGTGCCCAGGGACCAGCTCCGGTTCTGAGGCCACTGCCTTGGCACGAGAACCCCTAATACCAAACATGATGAAAAAGGCTTTTGGTTAGTAATAGCAAACTTAATATAAACATGAACATTTGAGCTCTTGTGTGCACACTGCACAGGGAGCGGATCAAAGGCCGGGACACTGATCCCAAACCTCAGCCCTGGTATGTTAAATTCTGTCCCAAAAGGAGGTGGAAGAAAGTTGTTAAAGTGTGAAAAGGACACTGAGGGGGTGTCGTGCCTCCCTCGCAACAATCAGCCCTCTCTCATCTCCTCCTATGGTCCATAATGCATCACTGCTGGAAAGCATGGCTCCCTCTGGTGCGAGCTGTGTGAAGTCTCGCTCAGCAGCTGAGGAAAAACAAATAGCTGGCCTCAGCAGTACAGGGCCTCAGTGTGTTTAGGCTGCAAGGTCTTAGACTTGAGGGAATTAAGTCGCTCTGTGTCTCTATGATCAACTCCTCACATTCCTGGATTCAGACAAGCCATGGCTCGCAGTAAACACAGGAGGCACAGCAGAGGGCACCCTTCCTAATTCAACATATATGAAGGGCTTTTGTACCAACTGCTGAGAAGCCAGTTAAAACTAAACACATGAAGTATCCTTTGGTTCATAAAGTTACTCAAGAATTTTGATCAGACCTGTGCTCCACTAACGATATAACATAGTCTCATGACAAATCCTCAGAAGTAGTTGTCAGCATTAATAAGTGGCTTCAGTGCTATTTGCAGTTTGTCACATACAGTTTGAACATTTCGACTTTCACACACTAAGAAGAGGAAATGGTGATCATTGACCATGTCATTTTAACACTTGCCCTACCTTCCTTTCCCCAAAGCTGAACCGCTTTATACGTCAATTCAACATCCAAGGGCCACCTCAGCCTCATTTTTGGCGACAGTCATCCGGGTGGTGGTATGAACCTGAGTCTAAATGTGTACACATATTATACTGTGTTTGGCTTTGGCCAGCAGTGCAGAGGGTCGACAAGATGGTAGAGTAGCGTCTCGTAGTGAGCCGGCCAAAGAGCCAGGCAAAATATGAAGGCAAAGCAAGTTTCGCCAACCTCTGCAGCTGCTGCTGCCAAAAGCATCATGGCCAACGCCACCCCCCTGGCACCCTGCTGGCATCTGTGGTATCCAGAAGCTGTGGTTTTCCAGTGGAAATGTGATAGGGCCAAGTCACCATCTTGGGCTGCTGGAAGAATGTGACTAGCCTCACATACACCTGGTGTGGCCAAGAGGGGCTCCCTGTTGGGGACAGCAGAGGAGGCTGTGCGCCTGAGAACCGAGTCATCATGTAGAGAGAGAGAAGACGTGAAATTGAAGTTTAAAGTGGGAGACAGATCAGTTTTGATTCTCCTTCTCTGCATTCTCTTGTACAGGTCAACATTAGTGACAGTAAAAAGCTGGAATAGATGCTGCAACACAAAATTTAGACTAGTTAGCACATGAAGGCCAAGCGTTTAGAGCCGGCCTTTAATCTTGAATGATTAAAACAGGAAATAGAGGTTAGAGAAGTGCATGCGTTTAAGACCATCACTTCCTAGATTTTTTTTCGTTTTGACACTCATTTTCTCTCATTCATCTTTTTTTTCAGTCAGGGTCACTAAGACACCGGAAACACATTTTCCCGTTTCTCCCTTTCTTCCTGTTTTCATTCCTCTTTTTTAATCACTGGGGTTTCCACTTTGGCCAAACTATCAATGAGATGGTTTCATATAAGTTGCATGATGACTGGATGAGCTATATAAATGTCAATTTTTTTTGAGGGGGGTATTCAACAGTAATGGATTAGAGCCAAAATGCTTGCAGAAAAGATGCATTTATTATGAAAGATTATTTCTATGAACACAGCCTGTGGCATCACCACTTGTGGTGTTTCAGCACGCAGGCTAAAGAAAGAGAAAGGTCACATTTTCTATTGTGACTTGTGGAAATTCAAGTCATGTGGTGACTCCTTATTTCCAGTGTCAGCCCCCAGATTTTTTGTTTTAAGATTCCCTGAAATCTGTAGTGTGTGTGTCGTCAGTGTGTGTCTGCCTCTGTGTTTGTTTCAGCTGTCTGACCACCAAGTCCTCCCAGAGTAGCTAACACTGTCTTGTGTGGTACAGTCAGCAGTTAAAACACATTCCATGGCTTCACACATTTCTTCCTTTTGGTTTTGTCTGTCTGCACGACTTCCCCCTATCACCAGTGTCACAAAAGCCGCCCAGGGATAATGTGCATGCCTTGATTTGTCAGAGGGACACATTGTTGCAGTGTGATGTATGTCTGAGATGGGATAGAAGGAGGACTGTAACTACGAGGGAGGATGTTTGGTGGTCATGCGTTTTCCGGGTAGTGGCAGCAAAATAAGATGCTTCAGTATAGCGTTACCTCCCATGGCCAACTTATTCAGTGCTGTTGGCCCCCTCAGTACGCAAGTACCTAGAGCTTCTCTGAAAACAGTATTGGTGTTTCCAGTAGTCACACATTGAAGTCATTAAAGTTTCTCGAATAAAGCCCATGGGGCTTGGCATGGGCTCCGAACTGCCGCTCTAAAGAGCAGCAGAGACGGGGGGAGAATATCTTTTAAGAAGTGAAGGCGTGCATTCTTGCGGTAAGACACAGGCAGTTCCTTTACATGTACTGCGCTTTGCTTAATTTTCTCACAGGAATTGAGATTTTATGACCAATGGGGCACATGTTAGTGGGAAGAGTTTGTGCGTGTGTGCGTTTGTGGGTGGGTGTGTGTGTGTGTGTGTGTGTGTGTGTGTGTGTGTGTGTGTGTGTGTGTGTGTGTGTGTAAAAGAGAGAGAGAGCGCGTGTGCACACACCCATGTTAGCGGCCAACCTCTGGCGGAGATTAAGGGACAGACGTTGGTCGGGTTTCCTCCACGTCAGACCCGTTGCTGGGGGAAACGTTGTCCCAGAGGCACCCAGCATAGATCATTCCAGCCTCCTCAACATCCTCAAATCAGTCTTCATGGATTGTGACCAAAGAAACTCTCTTGAGCTAATCATCAGTAGATGCCAGAGAACTCCAAATAAAATAGATGTCAAGGCAGAAATTAGTTCATGCAGACTTCAGGTAAAAGCAAAATCCCGTAGAGCTTGAGTCATTTTGTCAGTGGTCATGTAATATAAGAAAGTCCTCCATAACATTGTCCATATGTACAGCATTTTTAACAAGTTACCAGTTTAGAAGGTTGTGTTAGAAGTTTGCCTTTGACAACACAATGCATGTCTCACCCTGTAATGTGTCATGCTATTTGACCTTTGACACTGTGACCTTTCGTGAGTGAAGTCTCAGTTCTCATTTGACCGAGGCCCAGCGGCACCAGAGGCTATAACACAGACTCGAACTGTGGCCCATCAGGTCTAAATTAGCTGTGAATTTCTGAAGAATGTTTCCCCTGCTGCACAAATGGTACACTTTCACCCATCCCTCCGGCCATGGGGCGCCCTCAGTCATGTTATGCACGTGTGTAGCACTGAGGGCAAGCAGCTTGGCTTCAGTTGTGTTACAGTATTTCACCACCAGAGAGCAGTGTTAACTCTCCCTACAGACTGTCTGACAGGAACATTCATATTAGTCTGTAGTCAGTCAGTCACAGTCAACTCTATCTTTAATGACTGTCATTGCTGTTCCTCACCCTAGAACAGTCTGACCTTTCTCTTACGCTCTTGCAACAACCCATTCAGCACTCCCCTGAGCCCTCCACCCCTTCCCCACTTTCTCCCCCTCCCCAGTGAGTTGCTCTCTGTTCCTGCGCTGCTCTGTCCCCTCTGTCAACCCTCCATCAGGGAAGGATATGAGGGCTCAGCACTGTTGAGAGGCTCCTCTCCCAGGTGGATTCTCAGATTGCCGCCGCAGCCTTTGATGGTGAAAGGCGAGCTGGCCGGGTCTCAGATGGATCCCCTGCAGGCAGGCAGGCACACAGACTGGCTCTCGTTAAAAAAGCACCACCTTTGTGTTCCCACAGGAGGTGGATGTAATTAACATAGCTTTAGTACTACCTGTGTTTTCAGCCGCTGTTGTCAAGGCTACTTCTGTTTGGCTTTTGTGTGTGTTTGGGAATGGCAGAGTTGGTGGGATAGGTGGGCGGTGGGAGGCAGTGGTCTGCATGCACGGGTGTGTGTGTGTGTGCGCGCACACATATACATATGTGTGTACATGCACATGAGCTCTATAGGGCTGGTGTTCGGTGCACAACCCTGGTGGACTGATGTAATGCTTGGGTCTGGTCCGTGTCTGTGCTCAGCCTTGGCAGAAGCTGGAGCTGCTAAAGAGTCTTTGGTCATTTAAAACCCCTGGCTGCCTAGGGGCCCCTCTGCTTCCACACCAGGGGCCCCTGTTTCTCAAGCATTGACTACAGTTTTCAGATTTCTCTTGTTAATCATGATGATAGTTGTAGAAGGCCATTTCCCCTCTGAGCAGCCTCGGTACTGTGTTTTTCAGTGCAGACTGAACCACTTGATGGAAGCCCAGCTGAACAAACTTAAAGCTTCATTAAATGCTGAGCAGATGAGTAACTGTTTTACTCACCTATGGGAAAAGTAGGTGAAAGTATTTGCTCAGGCTTCTGTGCTAAAAGTCATATATTGCCAACTATCTCATGTGGATGTTTGCGCTCATGATCCATCATAAAGTCTTATCTTCTCTGAGTGATAAAAATGGATGATGAGATAACTGATGGTTTATCATGATAAATGATGGATTGTGAGGGTTCATTAATCCTCTGCTATGTCTAAAATGACACTTTGCTGTTACATAAAGTTTCACTGACTTGATTTGGAAAAAAAATAGAATCTTCCTGCCTCCCTATTAGTAGATTAAAATGGATATACAGTATTGTTACAGCTTGTTCCTCCTCTCTTGTTGCATTGCAGGATGTCCTCAAAGAGTGTCAGGAGCAGATCGAGCGTGTGTTGGTGAGCAGCCTGCGCGAGGGGCGGCAGCAGCAACAGCAGCAGCAGCAGACACAGAGGGGCCCCAGCGGTAAAGGTCTGGACGAGCTGGATCAATCC
This sequence comes from Seriola aureovittata, assembly GCF_021018895.1. Classification (NCBI taxonomy): domain Eukaryota; kingdom Metazoa; phylum Chordata; class Actinopteri; order Carangiformes; family Carangidae; genus Seriola; species Seriola aureovittata. Next base: position 21,997,835 of record NC_079373.1, read on the forward strand.
TCCACCCCAACAGACGTCCGTGATGTCAACTTGTGAACCACCAGAGGGCATCATCGCACAGGATTTACAAAAAAAAGCATAATGAAAAAAACCTCAATTTTCTTAAAAGCAGAAAAAAAGAACAAAAGAACAAAAAATGTTAAAAACACAAGCCCTTTAAAAGAAAAAGAACAATGCTTGCTAGTTTTTTTGTAGATTTTCTGTTCTTCAAGTCAAAAACACCTGCCCACAAAATAGATTTCTATGATGTTCTAGTCTAAAAGCAACAAATTTGATTCAAGATGAAGCTCTGTGGTGCCTTGGATATACAGAAGGGAAGCCAATCATATTTGCATTCTGCCTTTGATTGTATAGTATGATCTTTAAGTTATATTTTAACCACAGCTTGATAATGAGGCTGTTATGGTAGAAGTTGTGGAAACCATTCAGAAATTGCATACATGGGATCACAGTGGGGCTTAAGTTTTTTTTCTCTGTTTTGTTTTATATGAGTATTATCACTATTACTACTATCACATTTGTGGCTAGTGTGAGAGAGGAAACGTGTTTGAGCTCCTCGACCAGCAGGTCCACATGTGTGTCAAGGATGAGGCAGACAGAGGAAGCCGTGAGAACATTATGCTCAAAGTTGATGGGTCCCAATTCCAGGGAAGAGACGAGATTGTAATAATTATTAGTAGTATTAGTAATTATTATTATTATTAATATTATTATTGGACATATTTTGGAACCGAGTCGTAGAAATCAATAAGCTCCTTTTTTCAGGCTGCTTGTGTGTGTCAGTTTGTAGGTGCAGTGTGCAAGCGTGTGTGTTTGTACGTGAGTATGCCAGTTTGCATGCATGTGCCTGTGTGTGTGTGTGTGTGTGTGTGTGTGTGTGTGTGTGTGTGTGTGTGTGTGTGTGTGTCTACATGTTGGTGTGTGTGGTGTGAATGCTACATGTGATCCTGTATCTATATTAGCAGTGTGCAACCTACGGCGTGAGGCACTTAAGCAAAGTCAAGTCGTCGGCTTACAGTTCTATCTTAAAAGACTATGGAGCAAGCGGAGGCTACACGTACTTTGTCCATCAGTATAACAGGGCATCTATGCTATATCACTGCCTTCATGCATTAACAGTGTATCATGGTTCATTGTTGGCCAACAATAAACTCATGTGCATGGACTATAAGTGAGAGAGAAAAAGATTTAGTGAAGGAGGATATGGGCGAAGGGACTTTCACTTAGAGCCCCTTATCTTTCTAATTTTTCCTGAGGTGTCTCACCTCAGACTCAGAGGTCACACGAGGTGTTTGTTTATTACTGCCATTCTGTCAATGAATTATTACAGAGACTTCATTCTTTTCACTTTGTTACAATATGGTGTTTCCTTAGTTGTGAAAGGCTGCTTTGAGTCTTGAGTAATGACCTCTTTCATGTGCAGCATGTATGGCACATGTGAAAAAGGGGAGAGGACAATGTCTTGAAGAAAGTAATGCTTTTTAAAGTCTGGGGGACGTTAGACTCCTCCGTACTAATTAGCAGGGAGGAAACAGGGTGTGGCATGGAAAGAATTAGAAGGACAGGGACAGTTTGCAACTAAGAAGTCACTGTGGAACTGTGGAGGGCACACGAGTGCACGGCACAGGATGGTAGAGCAGGGAGGATTTTAAAGGTGCAGGAGCATGCTGCTGTGTAGGAGATATGGATGATGTACAGCCAGTGGCTGGAAGATGATAATGAACAAAAGACACCCAAAGGCCTCACAATAAAACATTGAAATCTGCATATTTGGGTGGAACAAACATTAATATCTCATATTTGATGTCAACAGCGACACAGCTATCTCAACAGATATGCTCTAGGTTTCCATTTACACAGAAATTAAATGAGGAACTAAGACTGTATGTGCTCATGTGAGGATGAACTTTCTGGGGGGGGGGGGTAGAGGAGTACAGGATGATAATATACTGTCAATGCATCTAGAGTCCCACATAGGGTTGATTTCAATGGCAAAGCACTTTGAGAACATGCTCCCCAGGAGATACGTAAAATGAAATGTGTTGGGTGGTGATTGGAGGTGAATGGATGTTTTCTTTTTTTTTTTTTTCCTTGTTAGCCTTTTCTTTGGTTTACTTTGTAGGGCTGGTTTCCCAATCGTCAGACATACCCTTTGTCAAGCAAGAGTCAAATTAAAATGGCTTTCCACACGTTACGACGAGAGGACATTCCGATCAAAAAAAAAAAAAAAAACATTCCTACCCAAGTCAAGTGAAAGTTGATGGGGAGTCTGACCATTGCAGAGAATTTGAACAAATACAAAATGCCAGCATGAATTGGAAAATGCCTTCACACAGAGTTCACTGATCCATGGGTTCTGTTTGATTTTCTTTTACTTTGTCAAGAAATGAAATATTTGTTTTTACTTGAATTTTTCTTTTTATTTATCTGCATCACAGCCACAGATAGTCACACAGGGCAGCGATGAGCTACAGGAAAGGGTGGTTGTAACATCCAATATTTGCACATGTTCTTCAGAGGGCAACAAGGTTTGCATTTTTAAGACAGAGCACAGCCTTTGCTCTAAACCACCTTAACTGATGTGTGTTGCAGTGGTTGGTCAGTTTTTTTTATGGTGCTGGCTTTTGTAGTTCAGGCTGATTGTCTGTTAGTGAACACATCAGTCCCCTTGTGAGCTTTGCTGCTTCAAATCATTGGCAAGGGGAAGTTCATCAGCCAGACAGACATCAGCACAAGACAAGAGACAGATTTTTTTTTTTTCTTTTTTGTTTTGTTTTAATGGGACACATGGCTTTGCCACAGCAAGGTGTCTTTGACTTAATGCTTGAGTTTTTTTTTTTTTTTTCATGACAGTATGTGACTTTGCTGAGTGTATGTTTGTCAGACTGAAGAAAAATGTGGGGATCTAATGTTTTAGTGATGTTTTTCAGTAAAACTGGGCAATTGAATGATATATTTGCCAAAACATCCCTGTATGAATATTTGATATGACCCCTTCATTTTGCCTCTGTTTGCCTGATGTAAGCTCTCTCCCAAACTTAATGGTTGTGATTTTCTTTCCTGCAATTTATTATTGCATGTTATATATTGAGACCACCTTTACAATTTGTGTTTGATATATGTTATGGGGTGACCAGACCCACAAAAGGGGTTTTCTAAGATTTAGAGATACTGTATTCCAAAGTGAAGAGAGGACAGAGGAGGAGGTGTGAAGACATCAAGAAAAAAGTGTCAATATTTTTATTGAGTTATTGTTGTCTTTTTGCGCTGCTAAAAGCTATGAATTTGTTTCATTTATACAAAAAAATAACATTACCTAGTTGTGATGTGTCACTTGAGTGTGCTGCTATTTTATAAACATTTGTATTATAATATAATTATTTTACTGCTTAAGAGATACATTCAGAAAAACGAAGTAGATGGTGATAGAAGAACATGAAATGAGTACTCGACTGGAAATGTTCTTTGTACAGTTTGACAGTTTGCTTAGATAGCATGTGTCCTTTCCCCCTTTTTTTTATCTATTTTGCTCTCCTTCTTCAGTCACATTCTGCATCAGTGGTATTTCCTATACCTCAGGATTACTGGACAAAATAAATACACAAATCCATCACCTATACCTCTGCAGTTAGGGAGCCTGGAACGGCGGAGAAAGGATACAGTGGGGGTGGAAAAAAAGGCAACAACATTTTTGTGGATGAATCCCACTTGCTTTAGTGGGGAAGTAATTTGCTCAGTACAATGGGAAACAGGATATATGCAAGGCTTCCACTTGGACTTAACCTATATTGGAGGGGGGGCACGACAACACTGCAACATTTTCTTGGGGTTTTAATACCGTAGATAGTTCAAGCATGATTCATTTGTGTTCATGTTGGTGCTACATCTGATTTGTTGTGTGTGAGCGAGGGAAAAACAGTATTCCTATGATGGCCAAAGTACAGTTCTTGCTTTATACAACCACAATCACTCTGAATGTCAGTAAATATGGATTCCGTATGTGAGAAAGATATGTTTTGGTCTGAAATATTGTGTGTGCGCACCATTGTAACTGCCACAAAATAATGGGTTGAGCTACAGCTGTCAGGTCCAGCCATAAATATTCTGATATCTGGAAGTTTCAATGGTGCAGATTTCCCTTTGAGTTGCCTCCCCTCCACTATAACTCATATCATGTACCTCAAATGTCTGTTGCACAACCTCTGTTCAATAAACTTCTGCTTTAAAGGGTGTGACACCACATCAGCTCACTATTTCCCACGCCTGTGTTCCTTTTCAGCTGTGTGCTTTCAATTGTTTTGTGATCAATAGATTAGTATGTATGTGTGTGAGAGTGAAACTGGAGAGCAGAGCTAAGTTCAGCCGTACTTCTCAATCACCGGCAATGACGAAATGGGGACAATATGTGGTCCTCTGGCCAGAATATAAGGAAGACCAGTTATAAACACTACCCGCCAATGTGCACTAGAGAAAAAAAGTGATCTATTGATATTTTAGTTTAGTCCAATAAATCTGCCACCAAAACGTTAGGAAATATAGTGGTCACAAAGAAGGATTTTCAACCACTGACCACTCTTCTTTTAAATCTGTGATGATCACTTTGTGATGGAGAACTTAAGGACAACTAAATACATCTACTAACAGTGCAAACATTATAGTTATAGTGTTGGTAGCATAGTGATAAATACATTATGTTCTGCGTTATAGTGAGATAGTCAGAAGTACGGAGGACACTAACCCTGTCTAGACCAGAGGAAAAGGTCTGGAGAAATGTTCCAAGTAAAGCAAAAATAATTGTGTGACATGGGCAAGTGTCAACCTCTGCCACCTAGTGGCTGCACCCTAGAAGTGTAAAATCATAAATGGTGAAATTTTTATCAGAAATTATTAAAACATTAAACTAATGCAGTCAAATGCAACAATCCTGCAATAAAATCTAATTTCAGGAAGGTTATAACGTTTTGCTTTTGTTCAAACCGTTTTATAGAGGTGTTGAGTCATCTTTACGATCATTTTGTTGGAGGTAGTTTGTTGGGCTGTTGAACTGCATTGTTGAGAACATTATAGAAGCACCTGCCTATCAATGATGTAGCTAATATATGCTACGTTTAGCCTAAAATTACCCCAGTCTAAAGTAATTATTTTAGGAAATATTGGTTAAAAACTCTCTCCGGTGTTGAGAAAGAAAGAAAGTGGATGTAAATCAATTCAACATATTAACTGATCACAAGTGTGTTTAGTGTCGATAACTTTATTCAGCCAATCAGAGGAGGGGTTGAAGTCTGCGCTGAGGAGCGTTTAGTTTAGTTTAGTGTGTGATTACTTGCGTTCAGCCTGATGTCCGAGGGAATAATTAAATGTATAATGGGATATTATCGTATTAATTTATACAATATATTACTTTATACAATTTATACTTAAACTTTCAGTCGGGCCGCTTGTGAAAGTGCCGTGTTGGTCCTTACCAACGCTGAGTGGTCCAGATGTCTGTACGTAAATGTGATTTCCTCGCGAGGCGCAGACGCACCGGTCTGAGGGCAGTTTTCTTTTTAAACTACCGGACAGTTAATGCGGTGTTACTCTGTCATTAACCTCAAGAGCATGAAAACATTAAGATTTGGCCTAACTCTTGTTCGACAGTAAGTGAATTTGACATTGACATAGGCTGTTTTAATGATAAAAGTATGATAAATACCTTGTTTACCACAGAAGCTCCGAGTGGTGCTGCTCGTCGGTCCCATTTACCATTTTTGGACCTAAGTTTGGAAAAAGCTATAAAATATTTATTTATTAATATATGCGGATAGTTGGTATCTATATTAGTGTGTGCGCGTGTGTGGAAAGTTGAGAGCAAACTTGCGAAATTATTTAGTGTAGCCCATTACTACTTAAAAACTAGTTACATGACTGAAGTCTGTGGTCTGTATTTAGCTTTAGCTGGATAGGTGCTATGCCACCCCAGCAGGTGTCACCCATTACTGACGGGCACAAAGCGTCTTGACAGGGAGTAGCCTCCCTGCTTTTAACGCAGCCTTGATTTTGTTTTAAAATTAGCACATACAAAGTGGTTACCGGACTGTCAAAGCTAACTCTAAACAAGGGCAGTTTCACACGCAGCTAGCGGGGATTCGTGACCCTCATTCAGCTCTCCCAGTTTACTTCACGGGCACTCCGTACTTTCAAGTCCAGTCTGGGGTCTGTGGACACTGCAGTGCCTCACAATGACCGCCAGAGGGCTGAATGAATGAATCATCCAGTCCATGGAAAGGATGCCTCAATGAGTAATGTATTGTCAGTAGGTTACATCTGGTCACACTAAATCTGTAAAGCAAAACTTGATTTTTTGATTTAGAAATTTCGTATAATATGATAATTTCTTTGTTTTAATAATACATATGTAGTTATAAAATCATTTTACTTATTAATTGTTTGCAGGTCATTGTTGGCATCGTTCAGAGTAAATAAAAACATTTCTTCACATCAGTGCAGGGATAAATTCTACAACTAAAACTACATATGACATTGCAAGCAATGGATAATACTGGAGATCAAATGATTAAGTCATTCGACAAAAAATGAATCATCTTAATTAAACATCTGCAATAATTTTGATATTAGTTATCAAGCAAAAGTGCAAGCTTACTTAAGGACTTCCTGCTTTTTCTCTGTAAATGTATATAGTTTTAAATCAAATCTCTGGGTTTTGGACAGAGAAAAGCAAGCAATTAAAAGACATTACCTTGGGCTGTAGGAAACCATGAAAGGCATTTTTCACTGTTTTCTGAAATTTTATAAAGAACTAATCAGCTAATTGAAACAATAACTTAACACAGCCACTGTTAGACAGACAGGAGCATATATAATTATTAGCAGTGATTATAGTCCTGCAATAACAGGAGCAAGGTTTGAACATCTTCCCTGTTGAAAGGTCACTGAGCAAAATAGTTATACTGGGATCATATATCCTTGTGTATATATGATATTAAGCATGAAATCAAATTCATGACAGCTGGACAATGGACTCTTTGAGCTTCTTTAACTAATCTGTTGGTTAGTTTAATGTTGACAATGATACATCATTTATTTCTTCTAGTGGGGAAACCCAGTACAACAAAGAAGGCCTCCTACAAGGTATGCAACAGGAGTATGATTCATGATATCTATACTAAGATACTGAGAAAATCTAATCAATTTCTCCCTCTTTCTTTCTTGACCTTTCTCTGCATCCTACTTTAATCTTCCCATCCTCCTCAACCCAGGCCAGGCTATAGATTCACCTCTGTCTGAGACTGGGCTACAGCAGGCCGAGGCTGCAGGCCAGTACCTGAAAGATGTCAAGTTCAGCAACGTGTTTGTCAGTGATATGCTGCGGGCCCGGCAGGTACCATGTTGTAGTTTTGCAATGGGAGCAAGCTATGAATCTTAAGATGAAAAATGAATCAAAACTTTGCAGGATTTGTATGATTTCATGTAATGGAAATACACTACCGAATTTCTTATGTACATTAAATAACTGTCTTCAAATCAAGGACCTCACACCTGAGAAATAGAGAAACTTTATACAACATTCCTTCTTCCTCTCTGTTGTCAGATAATCTCTCAGTATGTCATGAGATGATTGTGTTTTTTTTTCTTCTAGACTGCTGAAACAATAATGAAACACAACAGCAGTTGTTCTGGTCTACAAATGGCATGTGACCCTTTACTTAAAGAGATAGTGAGTGACACCTCTTCTGTGTGATGTTATAACTTCATAGCTAAATTTTTTCTCATTAAAACGGTATCTTAATTCATTTTAATTCAAATAATAAATAAGCTGAGTTATCCAGTTAATGACTTGTGTTTCAGAGCTTCGGAATAGCAGAGGGTGGACGAGTGCAGGATGTGAAGGACATGGCCAAGGCAGCCGGTCAGTCATTTCCGGGCTTCACACCTCCAAAGGGGGAGACTCAGGAGCAGGTGAGGTTGGGGTGGCAGCTCAGAAAGAATGGAGTAACTGCTTGTCAAAGGATTTATTTTAATATTGGTCCTCCTCTTGGTCTTTTCCCACATGCATTTGTTTGTCTCTCTCTTTTTCCTCCTCCTCTTCTTGTTATTCTGTTGTTAATTGTGACATTTTCACAAAATTGCTTGGATTAAAATCATGCTCTGCACAGGGTACCAACAGCACTGTACTTTAACTAGAATTTATTTGTTTGTTAACCTACTGCTGATTCCAAAATTTCTTTTTCAGTTGTGTGTCCATGAGCTAGGATCATCTTGGCATTCAAGGCTTTTTGAAAATGACCTATGAGTACTCATGCAATAATGTACTGTAGTAATAATGTACTAACAACTCATGGGTCAGACCACAGCCTCGACCTTCATTTTGATCTAAACTACACACCTGGGAAGTTTCATGACTATCTTGCACAGTTGTGACACTACCGCAGTGACAAAATCTATCCGCAGACATATAAACACCTGCCAAAGCACTCAAATCAACCTCTGTGGCAGTTCCCACCACACTAGGTGTCTATAGGACGATATTTTGCCATGACGACACAGACACACACAGACTCACAAGGTGAAAACAATACCGGCTCTGCTGTCGTGGCTGGTAATAATAGTAATGATGAAATTAAATCCTTATGCACACTTACCTCCAGTCATGGATATAGCATGTGCCCTGATGCAATGTACACATAGTAAGCTACCACTAGGTGGCAGAAAACACTCATGTCCTCAGTCGACCACTTTCTCTGCAAGGATGTAACATGCTATGTCATGGCCTCTTTGCATCCACACGATTGTGTTTCTTATGTATCTGCCAGAACACTTGGTGTGAATCGGGGGGGGGTCAAAGTACGTGCCCTTCCACTGTCAAACAACTGCAGAGTGTTCGTCACTGCCCCTGATTAAAAAGTCACTGCTTAGCTTTCTGTTATTTGTGTTAGAGGTTGTGTGGGAGGACTCTGGGGGGGTAGGGAGGGGGTTCTATTTCAAAGATACTTCGTCAGGCTTCATCTATTGGATCTTGGCTTGGACGTTAACTCTGTTCCAACCCTGTACGTGACCAGCACATGATGATGATGATGCACATATACAAAGATAGATTTGACGTAAGCACAGAGCGCCCCAATCGGTGTCAGCGACAGGCCTCCCTCCCTGCTTTCCTAAACAAGTTACAGGTTGTTGTGTCAGGATGAAACTGGAGTTGGCATGTGTGTTTTTGATGGGAACGGGTCTGACTATGTTGTGTTGTTCTGAATACAACACCCTTTAACTTTTATGCCTCACAGCTGCATGTAATCACATTTCCACAACGTACATTATGCTGTTGGTGTAGAAAGAAAACAATAGAGAATCAGCGAACAGTGAACAGTTTATAACAGGCTTTTGCTCTGTTCAGGTGAAGGAACGAGTCAAAGAGTTTATGGAGAAAATGCTCCAGCGAATTGGAGACGAACACTGGAATCACAGAGGGGAGGATGAAACCTCCTCATCTGCTCCGCCAGAAACATCTCCTGTGGAGGGGAAGCCAGATGATGGGGTCAGGGGTGTCCCAGTCCATGCTTTGGTTGTCACCCACGGGGCGTACATGTGTGTGGTAGTGCGCTACTTTGTGGAGGAGTTGCATTGTTCTTTGCCCCAGGGTTCGGACAAAGCACATATGTTCGCTTTAAGTCCTAACACAGGACTCTGTCGGTTTATACTAACTCTGAGAAAAGAGGACGACAGGTTCAAATTGTCAGGGATCAGCTGTGTGTTCGTCCACAGGGGCGACCATGTTAAACAGTAGGAGCAGAGAGGGCTAGATGAGGGGACGGAAGACAGAGGTTTGAAGGAAAAACTGCTGAGACTTAATACTGAAAGTTTACAATTCAGATGATTATTTTAAAATGTTGCTTATTTATTTTTTTCATTTGGAGCTCAGTCACCTCACAATACAGTTCATTCAATTAATGGACAAGTTGTTCATTATTGGTATGTTTTCACAGTGGAATTATCAAGATAAACATAATGCTTTTTCATCATTTTATACAGTGGCCTACAGTGTCGTATATTCAGGATTTTAATGCAATTTCATGGTTTTAGCACCTTGATTTCACCACAGATAGTTTGTGTTGCAGAACAATGTCATCATCACTTTGTTACTGTCTAGTTGTTCATTACTGTAAAAGTGGGCAGTTTTGTGCTCTAATGAGTCTGAGTTTCTATATATACCCTCCAGGAGATGATAGATTTTATGGAGGAACACAGACCACAACTGCAACAGTGTTGACTTTTTGGAAATCAGTGACTTTTTCATTGTTGTGAATTAACACTTCGCTCAACAAGGACAAACATAAGCCAAGACCTCATGTGTTGTACTTTAGCATGTGTGCACTGTTTCTGCACTGCATTTTGTCACTCCACTCTCACTGTAAAACTAAATTATTTTTAGAGGTATTTCATACTGTGAAATCTAGGGAATGTACAGTATGTGACTACTGAAATGGATTGTATGGAAAAAAGTATTTTACAGATTCAGTGGCTTGTTGTCACTGGGTTTTTGTAAATGAAAACACTATAATGTAAGAATGCTGTCTGTTTCTTGAATAAGAAATTGTAGCTGTTGCATGTTTCTGTGTCATAGTGTTAATTTTGGAGACTTGCCAACAGCAAGATAAGGTGTCTTCCTGATAAAACTCCTTAAATACACACATTCAGTCTACATTGATTCTCATTTGTTTTTCTTTGCATCTTTGATTTTACATTTTCACTGAGTGTCATTTGCAGCGCAGAACATTATCGTCTACATTCATTTCATATACATTACTTCGTTTGGACATTATTTGTCCAGGCCCAATGTTTACCACTTACATAACCAATAGGTTGTGTGCATAATAATCATGTGATTTATGTGGCAATTTATTTGTTGTTCTTGTACGTTTTGTGCAGTTTTTGGCCAGGAACATATTGAATGTTAAAGTAAATCTTCGCTGACTCAAATACAAGTAATCACTATAACCTGAGCAGAAATGACTTCAAACTTTAAGGCACTTACTAGTATTTTAGAGTTTTTTTATTGGACTTCAATGAAATTGTGAACATCAGAGGAGAGGAAAGGACATTAGCCCCACAGTCAATCCCACTTCCTATTTTTCCATCAGTATGTAATGATTTGCTAGACAGGAAATTACTTTTATTGGTTATCTGGTGATACATAAGTGATTGTGTAAACAAGGACTAAGGAGAGTCTTGTGTGGATCTGTGCCCAGAGGGGCTGCTGTTGATTGGTGGGACTAATGTGTGAAATTTCAATTTGTTTGTGTCATAGGTCATTCCTTCACGCTGTTTCACACTGTCCCTCATGCAGATATCCCAGAGCAGGTTTTTAATGTGTCTGCAAATCTCTTTTGATGCCAGCAAAAATACAAATTGACAATCCACAGAATAGTAACCATTTATTTTTCCACATTAGAAATAACACAACATGAAATATATAAATAATAACATAGTAGACAAGGAAGCAAATCATTAAACATGTTTCAATAAATAAATACATTTTCATTGCTGTGACTATTGGTGTCCGGCACCTGACATAATTTGATCTTGTTTATGAATGGCTCAAAAACAAGTTTTGTTTTCAGTAACAATAATATGCACTGGTTCATTTTTGTTTTCTCAACAGATGTATGTATAAATATTCATAATTACTTACAGATTACACATTTTTACATATACAAAACAAACATTGCCACATCTGGCCCAAGGTTTAAAATTTAACTGACAAAAGAGGTTCAAGGACTGCAGGACGCTGGACCAAACTTGCCTCATGATTCTGTTCGAATGTTGCCAAACTTATCCTTCATCTGCTATTCAAACAGAGGATCTGCACAAGCCACTGTGATGTAACAAGGTTTATTATGAGCATATTACGTAGTGTAAGTGTTCCATAAAAACTAAATCTGAAAATTTTGATTCAAAGATTTTATGAAATGCTATCTTTTTTTCTCAGGAGTTGTAAAATATTTATTGCTTTCACATGACCTCAAACCAACCTCTAATGTCAGCCTGACTCCTTAGTAAGTCATTCTGTCGCTTCCACTGATACCGCAGTCCACAAATGTATGACAAGGTATCTACAGGTACTTACGTCAATCATGCAGTCAAACATAAAGTGAGTTTTCAAAACAAACATAAAGACTTGCACCCCCTCTTGACTTTTCATTTAATAAACCCAAGTTCAGTATCTTAGTCTTGTTATGCCCGGTCTGCAATATTAGTCTTGACAGGACTGACAGGCCCGTTTGGCTGTAAGACCCGCAGGGGATCATCACAGGAGGTGATAGTCTCTTTAGACACAGCACCGGCCTGGTCCTGCTCAGGCTGCCCATGAGATGTATCCTTGTGATCTTTGGCAGAATGTGAAGGATGTGAGTGTGATCTTAATGGATCAGAGGGGTTCACCTCGTCACTCCTCCTCTGTCTCTTCACCAAGGGACCCAGGAACCTCTCCAGCAGTGCTGCAGAAGGTTCAGGTGGCTCCCAGTAAGCAGCTCGCAGCTCCGCTCCCTCCAGTTTGAGCAGCAGGCCCGCAGTTGTAGAGTAAAGCGTGTCATGGTGGTTTGCCAGATCTAACCAAATGCGCCAGAAGAGGCAGTCTTCTCTGTCCTTTTGCCTCTATTCATTAGAAAAAAGCAGACAGAATATTTATATCACTGTTTTCCCTGCAGTCATTTCATGACTTCATTCATTTAAAAAGAAAGACTCACAGAGATGTACAGCTCTCCCTTTGAGTCCATACAGAGGAACCGTTTTCTTCTCAAATCAAATATGGACACAAAGTTGCTTTTATCTGTTCTTACTGGCAGAACAACTGCAAGAAAACAAGATTCAAACAAATTAATTTCATATTATGTATAAAGTTTCAACATGAATTGTCCTGGCTGCCAGGGTTGTAATTTGTTTGTATAGATGACATGCAAAATATGCTTTGGACACCTAAATTACAACATATATTAGTGATTGTATTCAGAGATATACCATTCAAAATCCTTTTCTAAATTTTTATCTCTATGGACGAATACATTTTTTGGCCTTTAAGGACATAAATGTAAAGCAGGTTTTGCACTCTGAGAATTAAATTAACTAAACTGGACAAAAAACAATGTTGCATTTAGTGTTTTACAGGCTTTCATCATTTGCAATTGAACTAATTATGTTTGTATGGATATATATAGACTTACCTAGAAAGTCTCTGTGAATGCTTCTTTTTATTGATCCACTCAGTTCTAAGTAAAAACGGCCCATACCAGCAGATGTATCTGCATGCGCTCCTGTGTCGAAGCTGCTCTGCTGGTGTTGTGGTTGTTGCTCTGGGTCCTGGAGCCTCGGTCTACAATCCACCAGTACAGACACATGTATGGCAGTCAGGATGAGTGAGATGACAGCTGGCTGCATGATCAGTGGAGATGCCGTGCTGTCTTTCCTCTAGCAGCGCAAATGTTCAGGATGGTGTGAGGGCAGCTAATGGAGGAGGAGAAAGTCCAACAGGTCTATTTAAACAGAGGGTCGATAAACCGGCTAACTCATTTACCAAAATGACTCAAAGCCTGCCTGTTTTTCCATGCTTAAGGGTTGCCTAGGTGGAATTCTTGTAGACTCTAACAGGTAAGATACAATTTTATCAGTATGAGGCCATAGTTTTATTGCTCTGAATGGCAGTACCTCCACATAAAATTATATTTTTTTGCCACCGTGTGCTCAGTTCCTAAAAAAATATATCAGTAATTAATCATGTACTGCAACAAGCCAGAGAAAAAGAGAGAGGGTGAAGAGACATTCGGAAAAGGATGATGGAGATTCAACTTTCTGGGATTAGACTCATTTGAGGCTCTTAAGACTCTGATCAAGAAAATGAAGCGGGGTAAGAAGATCAGGCTTCCAAAACTAAGAAAAAAAAAAAAAAATTAAATTTGAAAGTAATTCTCAACCCTAATCTATATAACAGGCCAAAATAAGTCATGCACACCTTTACAGTTTAGGTATGAATCACTGGTGGATAATGAAGATTTGAGGCTGTTGTGTCACCATGTCTTGACTGAAATCCAAAGTGAATGACTCATACCTTGCTTGTTAATTAACTGTACACACTTCTGCAGCCTCTCACTTCCTCTCACTAGTGTGGATGCCCAGTGCCTGTTGTTGAAAAGCTTTGTAACCTCGTTCTTGGTGGTTTTTATATTTTTACCTCATTGGAAAAAAAATTAGAATTTCCTGAGATCTCAACAATTCCTTTTTTTTTATTTAAGTCCCTGAAAAGTTGACATTTACAGAGCCAAGGATTTTGGCCCAAAGCAAGAAGATCCGGGTAAAGCTTTCAATTGTTATACAATGTTTTTTATACACTATTCTTGGCACATTTGTGAGAAGCTGTTAGGGCAGCTCGTGATGGCTAAACTGTTGGCAATATTTAGAGGAACTGTGAAAAAGTAAACCGATACACAGCCTAAGGATAGCGCATATTGGGACACTGGGAGGAATGTTGCTCAGTAGCAAATAGTTTAAGGTTATGCTTATAGCGGCAATAACAATAACCACCTTTGTGCCTTTTAGGGAGTATGTTTTATGGTGATCCATAGTATAGTAAGGCATAAAAATGGCAAAAAACGTCATAGTATAGTAAGGCATGAAACGTCATATAAATGTCAAAAAACGTCATAGTATAGTATGGCATAAAAATGTCAAAAAAACGTCATAGTATAGTAAGGCATGAAACGCTTTAGTATAGTAAGGCATAAAAATGTCAAAAAACGTCATAGTATAGTAAGGCATGAAACGTCAGAGTATAGTAAGGCATGAAAATGGCAAAAAAACGTCATAGTATAGTAAGGCATAAAAATGGCAAAAAGCTTCATAGTATAGTAATGCATAAAACGTCATAGTATAGTAAGGCATAGAAATGTCAAAAAAAACGTCATAGTATAGTATGGCATAAAAATGTCAAAAAAACGTCATACTAAAGTAAGGCATAAAAATGGCAAATAACGTGATAGTATAGTAAGGTATGAAAATGGCAAAAAACATCATAGTATAGTATGGCATAAAAATGACAAAAAACTTCATAGTATAGTAAGGCATAAAACGTCATAGTATAGTAAGGTATAAAATGTCAAAAAAAACGTCATACTAAAGTAAGGCATAAAAATGTCCAAAAATGTCATAGTATAGTAAGGCATAAAACGTCATAGTATAGTATGTCATAAAAATGTCAAAAAACGTCATAGTATAGTAAGACTTAAAAATGTCCTAAAACTTCATAGTATAGTAAGGCATGAAACGTAATATTATAGTAAGGCATTAAACATCATAGTACAGTATGGCATAAAAATGTCAAAAAAATATAGTATTGAAAGGCATAAAATGTCAAAAAATGTCATAGTATAGTAAGGCATGAAACGTCATAGTATAGTAAGGCATAAAAATGGCTGAAAAACATCATAGTATAGTATGGCATAAAAATGTCAAAAAACGTCATAGTATAGTATGGCATAAAAATGTCAAGAAACGTCATAGTATAGTAAGGCATGAAACGTCATAGTATAGTAAGGTATAAAAATGTAAAAAAACATGATAGTATAGTATGGCATAAAAATGTTGAAAAATGTCATAGTATAATAAGGCATAATAATGTCATAGTATAGTATGGAATAAAAACATCAAAAAACATCATTGTATAATAAGGCATAAAAATGTAAAAAAAAACATCATAGCATAGTAAGGCATAAAAACGTCATAGTATAGTAAGGCATGAAACGTCATAGTATAGTATAGCATAAAAATGGCAAAAAATGTCATAGTACTGTAAGGCATAAAAATAGCAAATAACGTGATAGTATAGTAAGGCATGAAAATGGCAAAAAACGTCATAGTATAGTATGGCATAAAAATGACAAAAAACGTCATAGTATAGTAAGGCATAAAACGTCATAGTATAGTAAGGTATAAAATTAAAAAAAAAACGTCATACTAAAGTAAGGCATAAAAATGTCCAAAAATGTCATAGTATAGTAAGGCATAAAACGTCATAGTATAGTATGGCATAAAAATGTCCAAAAAACGTCATAGTATAGTATGGCATAAAAATGTCAAACAGCGTCATAGTATAGTAAGGCATAAAACGTCATAGTATAGTATGGCATAAAAATTTTAAAAAACGTCATAGTATAGTATGGCATAAAAATGTCAAAAACCGTCATAGTATAGTAAGGCATAAAACGTCATAGTATAGTATGGCATAAAAATGGCAAAAAACTTCATAGTATAGTAAGGCATAAAAATGGCAAAAAACGTCATAGTATAGTAAGGCATGAAACGTCATAGTATAGTAAGATATAAAAATGGCAAAAAACATGATAGTATAGTTTGGCATAAAAATGTAAAAAAAAAACGTCATACTAAAGTAAGGCATAAAAATGTCCAAAAATGTCATAGTATAGTAAGGCATAAAACGTCATAGTATAGTATGGCATAAAAATGTCAAAAAACGTCATAGTATAGTATGTCATAAAAATGTAAAAAAACGTCATAGTATGGTAAGGCATAAAAATGTAAAAAAACATCATAGTAAGGCATAAAACGTCATAGTATAGTATGGCATAAAAATGGCAAAAAACGTCATAGTATAGTATGGCATAAAAATGTCCAAAAATGTCATAGTATAATAAGGCATAATAATGTCATAGTATAGTATGGAATAAAAACATCAAAAAACATCATTGTATAATAAGGCATAAAAATGTAAAAAAAAACGTCATAGTATAGTAAGGCATAAAACGTCATAGTATAGTATGGCATAAAAATGTCAAAAAACATCATTGTATAATAAGGCATAAAAATGTAAAAAAAAACGTCATAGCATAGTAAGGCATAAAAATGGCAAAAAACGTCATAGTATAGTAAGGCATGAAACGTCACAGTATAGTAAGGCATAAAAATGGCAAATAACGTGATAGTATAGTAAGGTATAAAAATGGCAAAAAACGTCATAGTATAGTATGACATAAAAATTGTCCAAAAATGTCATAGTATAATAATGTCATATTATAGTAAGCCATTGGGGTCACCAATATAACTAACTCACATGTAATGCCAGTACATGCTAAGTGCACACAGAGATTCGTCACGACCTGGATTCGAACCCCCAAACTTCTGATAGCAGGGTAAGAGCTCTAACCACTACCCCGCCTTTCTACCTAGTAAGACTTAAATTGTATGGTTAGCTATAGTATAGTAAGGCATGAAAATGTCAAAAAACATCATAGTATAGTATGGAATAAAAACAACCACAAACGTCATCGTATACTAAGGCATAAAATTTTCCAAAAACGTCATCGTATAGTAAGGCATTAAACATCATAGTACAGTATGGCATAAAAATGTCATAGTATAGTAAGGCATAAAATGTCAAAAAATTTCATAGTATAATAAGGCATAATAATGTCATATTATTGTAAGGCATTGGAGTCACCAATATAATTTGCTTGCGTGTATGTGGAATATCAGGAAAACTCCACACAGAAAGTCATCAGTACTTGGATTAAAACTGGGAACGATTTGGAATCGAACCTCGAACTTTCTACCAGCAAGGTAACAGCTCTAACCACTGTACTACCTTTCCACCTCTTTCGAAGATCGTATGTTGACTCATAGTATAGTAAGACATAAAAATGTCAGAAAACATCATAGTATAGTATGGCATAAAAATGGCAAAAAACTTCATAGTATAGTAAGGCATGAAACGTCATAGTATAGTAAGGTATAAAATGTCAAAAAACGTCATAGTATAGTATGGCATAAAAATGTCTAAAAACGTCATAGTAAAGCAAGGCATAAAACGTCATAGTATAGTATGGCATAAAAATGTCAAAAAACGTCATAGTATAGTATGGCATAAAAATGGAAAAAAACGTCATAGTATAGTATGGCATAAAAATGGCAAAAAACTTCATAGTATAGTAAGGCATGAAACGTCATAGTATAGTAAGGTATAAAAATGTCAAAAAACATGATAGTATAGTATGGCATAAAAATGTCAAAAAACGTCATAGTATAGTATGGCATAAAAATGGCAAAAAACTTCATAGTATAGTAAGGCATGAAACGTCATAGTATAGTAAGGTATAAAAATGTCAAAAAACATGATAGTATAGTATGGCATAAAAATGTCAAAAAACGTCATAGTATAGTATGGCATAAAAATGGCAAAAAACTTCATAGTATAGTAAGGCATGAAACGCCATAGTATAGTAAGGTATAAAATGTCAAAAAAACGTCATAGTATATTATGGCATAAAAATGGCAAAAAACTTCATAGTATAGTAAGGCATGAAATGTCATAGTATAATAAGGTATAAAATGTCAAAAAACGTCATACTAAAGTAAGGCATAAAAATGTCCAAAAATGTCATAGTATAGTAAGGCATAAAACGTCATAGTATAGTATGGCATAAAAATGGCAAAAAACGTCATAGTATAGTATGGCATAAAAATGTCAAAAAACGTCATAGTATAGTATGGCATAAAAATGGCAAAAAGCGTCATAGTATAGTATGGCATAAAAATGGCAAAAAACTTCATAGTATAGTAAGGCATGAAATGTCATAGTATAATAAGGTATAAAATGTCAAAAAAACGTCATACTTAAGTAAGGCATAAAAATGTCCAAAAATGTCATAGTATAGTAAGGCATAAAACGTCATAGTATAGTATGGCATAAAAATGGCAAAAAACGTCATAGTATAGTATGGCATAAAAATGGCAAAGAACGTCATAGTATAGTATGGCATAAAAATGGCAAAAAACTTCATAGTATAGTAAGGCATGAAACGTCATAGTATACTAAGGTATAAAATGTCAAAAAAACGTCATACTAAAGTAAGGCATGAAAATGTCCAAAAATGTCATAGTATAGTAAGGCATAAAACGTCATAGTATAGTATGGCATAAAAATGGCAAAAAACGTCATAGTATAGTATGGCATAAAAATGGCAAAAAACGTCATAGTATAGTATGGCATAAAAATGGCAAAAAGCTTCATAGTATAGTAAGGCATGAAACGTCATAGTATAGTAAGGTATAAAATGTCAAAAAACGTCATACTAAAGTAAGGCATAAAAATGGCAAAAAACTTCCTAGTATAGTAAGGCATGAAACGTCATAGTATAGTAAGGTATAAAATGTCAAAAAACGTCATAGTATAATATGGCATAAAAATGTCAAAAAACGTCATAGTAAAGCAAGGCATAAAACGTCATAGTATAGTATGGCATAAAAATGGCAAAAAACGTCATAGTAAAGCAAGGCATAAAACGTCATAGTATAGTATGGCATAAAAATGGCAAAAAACTTCATAGTATAGTAAGGCATGAAACGTCATAGTATAGTAAGGTATAAAAATGTCAAAAAACATGATAGTATAGTATGGCATAAAAATGTCAAAAAACGTCATAGTATAGTATGGCATAAAAATGGCAAAAAACTTCATAGTATAGTAAGGTATAAAAATGTCAAAAAACATGACAGTATAGTATGGCATAAAAATGTCAAAAAACGTCATAGTATAGTATGGCATAAAAATGGCAAAAAACTTCATAGTATAGTAAGGCATGAAACGCCATAGTATAGTAAGGTATAAAATGTCAAAAAACGTCATAGTATAGTATGGCATAAAAATGGCAAAAAACTTCATAGTATAGTAAGGCATGAAATGTCATAGTATAATAAGGTATAAAATGTCAAAAAACGTCATACTAAAGTAAGGCATAAAAATGTCCAAAAATGTCATAGTATAGTAAGGCATAAAACGTCATAGTATAGTATGGCATAAAAATGTCAAAAAACGTCATAGTATAGTATGGCATAAAAATGTCAAAAAACGTCATAGTATAGTATGGCATAAAAATGGCAAAAAACTTCATAGTATAGTATGGCATAAAAATGGCAAAAAACTTCATAGTATAGTAAGGCATGAAACGTCATAGTATAGTAAGGTATAAAAATGGCAAAAAACATGATAGTATAGTATGGCATAAAAATGTCTAAAAACGTCATAGTATAGCAAGACATAAAACGTCATAGTATAGTATGGCATAAAAATGGCAAAAAACATGATAGTATAGTATGGCATAAAAATGTCAAAAAACATCATAGTATAGTATGGCATAAAAATGGCAAAAAACTTCATAGTATAGTATGGCATAAAAATGGCAAAAAACTTCATAGTATAGTAAGGCATGAAACGTCATAGTATAGTAAGGTATAAAATGTCAAAAAACGTCATAGTATAGTATGGCATAAAAATGTCCAAAAATGTCATAGTATAGTATGGCATAAAAATGTCAAAAAACGTCATACTAAAGTAAGGCATAAAAATGGCAAAAAACTTCCTAGTATAGTAAGGCATGAAACGTCATAGTATAGTAAGGTATAAAATGTCAAAAAACGTCATAGTATAATATGGCATAAAAATGTCTAAAAACGTCATAGTAAAGCAAGGCATAAAACGTCATAGTATAGTATGGCATAAAAATGGCAAAAAACGTCATAGTAAAGCAAGGCATAAAACGTCATAGTATAGTATGGCATAAAAATGGCAAAAAACTTCATAGTATAGTAAGGCATGAAACGTCATAGTATAGTAAGGTATAAAAATGTCAAAAAACATGATAGTATAGTATGGCATAAAAATGTCAAAAAACGTCATAGTATAGTATGGCATAAAAATGGCAAAAAACGTCATAGTATAATAATGTCATAGTATAATATGGCATAAAAATGTCAAAAAACATGACAGTATAGTATGGCATAAAAATGTCAAAAAACGTCATAGTATAGTATGGCATAAAAATGGCAAAAAACTTCATAGTATAGTAAGGCATGAAACGCCATAGTATAGTAAGGTATAAAATGTCAAAAAACGTCATAGTATAGTATGGCATAAAAATGGCAAAAAACTTCATAGTATAGTAAGGCATGAAATGTCATAGTATAATAAGGTATAAAATGTCAAAAAACGTCATACTAAAGTAAGGCATAAAAATGTCCAAAAATGTCATAGTATAGTAAGGCATAAAACGTCATAGTATAGTATGGCATAAAAATGTCAAAAAACGTCATAGTATAGTATGGCATAAAAATGTCAAAAAACGTCATAGTATAGTATGGCATAAAAATGGCAAAAAACTTCATAGTATAGTATGGCATAAAAATGGCAAAAAACTTCATAGTATAGTAAGGCATGAAACGTCATAGTATAGTAAGGTATAAAAATGGCAAAAAACATGATAGTATAGTATGGCATAAAAATGTCTAAAAACGTCATAGTATAGCAAGACATAAAACGTCATAGTATAGTACGGCATAAAAATGGCAAAAAACATGATAGTATAGTATGGCATAAAAATGTCAAAAAACATCATAGTATAGTATGGCATAAAAATGGCAAAAAACTTCATAGTATAGTATGGCATAAAAATGGCAAAAAACTTCATAGTATAGTAAGGCATGAAACGTCATAGTATAGTAAGGTATAAAATGTCAAAAAACGTCATAGTATAGTATGGCATAAAAATGTCCAAAAATGTCATAGTATAGTATGGCATAAAAATGTCAAAAAACGTCATAGTATAGTATGGCATAAAAATGGCAAAAAATTTCATAGTACAGTAAGGCATGAAATGTCATAGAATAATAAGGTATAAAATGTCAAAAAACGTCATACTAAAGTAAGGCATAAAAATGTCCAAAAATGTCATAGTATAATAAGGCATAAAACGTCATAGTATAGTAATGGCATAAAAATGTCAAAAAACGTCATAGTATAGTAAGGCATGAAACGTCATAGTATAGTATGGCATAAAAATGTCAAAAAACTTCATAGTATAGTATGGCATAAAAATGGCAAAAAACTTCATAGTATAGTAAGGCATGAAACGTCATAGTATAGTAAGGTATAAAATGTCAAAAAAACGTCATAGTATAGTATGGCATAAAAATGTCAAAAAACGTCATAGTATAGTATGGCATAAAAATGTCAAAAAACGTCATAGTATAGTATGGCATAAAAATGGCAAAAAACTTCATAGTATAGTAAGGCATGAAACGCCATAGTATAGTAAGGTATAAAATGTCAAAAAACGTCATAGTATAGTAATGGCATAAAAATGGCAAAAAACTTCATAGTATAGTAAGGCATGAAATGTCATAGTATAATAAGGTATAAAATGTCAAAAAAACGTCATACTAAAGTAAGGCATAAAAATGTCCAAAAATGTCATAGTATAGTAAGGCATAAAACGTCATAGTATAGTATGGCATAAAAATGGCAAAAAACGTCATAGTATAGTATGGCATAAAAATGTCAAAAAACGTCATAGTATAGTATGGCATAAAAATGGCAAAAAGCGTCATAGTATAGTATGGCATAAAAATGGCAAAAAACTTCATAGTATAGTAAGGCATGAAATGTCATAGTATAATAAGGTATAAAATGTCAAAAAAACGTCATACTTAAGTAAGGCATAAAAATGTCCAAAAATGTCATAGTATAGTAAGGCATAAAACGTCATAGTATAGTATGGCATAAAAATGCAAAAAACGTCATAGTATAGTATGGCATAAAAATGGCAAAAAACGTCATAGTATAGTATGGCATAAAAATGGCAAAAAACTTCATAGTATAGTAAGGCATGAAACGTCATAGTATAGTAAGGTATAAAATGTCAAAAAAAACGTCATACTAAAGTAAGGCATAAAAATGTCCAAAAATGTCATAGTATAGTAAGGCATAAAACGTCATAGTATAGTATGGCATAAAAATGGCAAAAAACGTCATAGTATAGTATGGCATAAAAATGGCAAAAAACGTCATAGTATAGTATGGCATAAAAATGGCAAAAAGCTTCATAGTATAGTAAGGCATGAAACGTCATAGTATAGTAAGGTATAAAATGTCAAAAAAACGTCATACTAAAGTAAGGCATAAAAATGGCAAAAAACTTCCTAGTATAGTAAGGCATGAAACGTCATAGTATAGTAAGGTATAAAATGTCAAAAAACGTCATAGTATAATATGGCATAAAAATGTCTAAAAACGTCATAGTAAAGCAAGGCATAAAACGTCATAGTATAGTATGGCATAAAAATGGCAAAAAACGTCATAGTAAAGCAAGGCATAAAACGTCATAGTATAGTATGGCATAAAAATGGCAAAAAACTTCATAGTATAGTAAGGCATGAAACGTCATAGTATAGTAAGGTATAAAAATGTCAAAAAACATGATAGTATAGTATGGCATAAAAATGTCAAAAAACGTCATAGTATAGTATGGCATAAAAATGGCAAAAAACTTCATAGTATAGTAAGGTATAAAAATGTCAAAAAACATGATAGTATAGTATGGCATAAAAATGTCAAAAAACGTCATAGTATAGTATGGCATAAAAATGGCAAAAAACTTCATAGTATAGTAAGGCATGAAACGCCATAGTATAGTAAGGTATAAAATGTCAAAAAAACGTCATAGTATAGTATGGCATAAAAATGGCAAAAAACTTCATAGTATAGTAAGGCATGAAATGTCATAGTATAATAAGGTATAAAATGTCAAAAAAACGTCATACTAAAGTAAGGCATAAAAATGTCCAAAAATGTCATAGTATAGTAAGGCATAAAACGTCATAGTATAGTATGGCATAAAAATGTCAAAAAACGTCATAGTATAGTATGGCATAAAAATGTCAAAAAACGTCATAGTATAGTATGGCATAAAAATGGCAAAAAACTTCATAGTATAGTATGGCATAAAAATGGCAAAAAACTTCATAGTATAGTAAGGCATGAAACGTCATAGTATAGTAAGGTATAAAAATGGCAAAAAACATGATAGTATAGTATGGCATAAAAATGTCTAAAAACGTCATAGTATAGCAAGACATAAAACGTCATAGTATAGTACGGCATAAAAATGGCAAAAAACATGATAGTATAGTATGGCATAAAAATGTCAAAAAACATCATAGTATAGTATGGCATAAAAATGGCAAAAAACTTCATAGTATAGTATGGCATAAAAATGGCAAAAAACTTCATAGTATAGTAAGGCATGAAACGTCATAGTATAGTAAGGTATAAAATGTCAAAAAAACGTCATAGTATAGTATGGCATAAAAATGTCCAAAAATGTCATAGTATAGTATGGCATAAAAATGTCAAAAAACGTCATAGTATAGTATGGCATAAAAATGGCAAAAAATTTCATAGTACAGTAAGGCATGAAATGTCATAGAATAATAAGGTATAAAATGTCAAAAAAACGTCATACTAAAGTAAGGCATAAAAATGTCCAAAAATGTCATAGTATAATAAGGCATAAAACGTCATAGTATAGTATGGCATAAAAATGTCAAAAAACGTCATAGTATAGTAAGGCATGAAACGTCATAGTATAGTATGGCATAAAAATGTCAAAAAACTTCATAGTATAGTATGGCATAAAAATGGCAAAAAACTTCATAGTATAGTAAGGCATGAAACGTCATAGTATAGTAAGGTATAAAATGTCAAAAAAACGTCATAGTATAGTATGGCATAAAAATGTCAAAAAACGTCATAGTATAGTATGGCATAAAAATGTCAAAAAACGTCATAGTATAGTATGGCATAAAAATGGCAAAAATATGTCATAGTATAGTAAGGCATGAAATGTCATAGAATAATAAGGTATAAAATGTCAAAAAAACGTCATACTAAAGTAAGGCATAAAAATGTCCAAAAATGTCATAGTATAGTAAGGCATAAAACGTCATAGTATAGTATGGCATAAAAATGTCAAAAAACGTCATAGTATAGTATGGCATAAAAATGGCAAAAAACGTCATAGTATAGTATGGCATAAAAATGGCAAAAAACTTCATAGTATAGTAAGGCATAAAACGTCATAGTATAGTATGGCATAAAAATGTCAAAAAACGTCATAGTATAGTATGGCATAAAAATGTCAAAAAACGTCATAGTATAGTATGGCATAAAAATGGCAAAAAACTTCATAGTATAGTAAGGCATGAAACGTCATAGTATAGTAAGGTATAAAATGTCAAAAAAACGTCATACTAAAGTAAGGCATAAAAATGTCCAAAAATGTCATAGTATAGTAAGGCATAAAACGTCATAGTATAGTATGGCATAAAAATGTCAAAAAAATATAGCATTGAAAGGCATAAAAATGTCCAAAAATGTCATAGTATAGTAAGGCATAAAACGTCATAGTATAGTATGGCATAAAAATGGCAAAAAACATGATAGTATAGTATTGCATAAAAATGTCAAAAAACGTCATAGTATAGTATGGCATAAAAATGGCAAAAAACTTCATAGTATAGTATGGCATAAAAATGGCAAAAAACTTCATAGTATAGTAAGGCATGAAACGTCATAGTATAGTATGGCATAAAAATGTCAAAAAACGTCATAGTATAGTATGGCATAAAAATGGCAAAAAACTTCATAGTATAGTAAGGCATGAAATGTCATAGTATAGTAAGGTATAAAATGTCAAAAAAACGTCATACTAAAGTAAGGCATAAAAATGTCCAAAAATGTCATAGTATAGTAAGGCATAAAACGTCATAGTATAGTATGGCATAAAAATGTCAAAAAACGTCATAGTATAGTATGGCATAAAAATGGCAAAAAACGTCATAGTATAGTAAGGCATGAAACGTCATAGTATAGTAAGGTATAAAATGTCAAAAAAACGTCATACTAAAGTAAGGCATAAAAATGTCCAAAAATGTCATAGTATAGTATGGCATAAAAATGGCAAAAAACGTCATAGTATAGTATGGCATAAAAATGGCATAAAAATGTCCAAAAACGTCATAGTATAGTATGGTATAAAAATGGCAAAAAACGTCATAGTATAGTATGGCATAAAAATGGCAAAAAACTTCATAGTATAGTAAGGCATGAAACGTCATAGTATAGTAAGGTATAAAAATGGCAAAAAACATGATAGTATAGTATGGCATAAAAATGTCTAAAAACGTCATAGTATAGCAAGACATAAAACGTCATAGTATAGTACGGCATAAAAATGGCAAAAAACATGATAGTATAGTATGGCATAAAAATGGCAAAAAACATCATAGTATAGTATGGCATAAAAATGGCAAAAAACTTCATAGTATAGTATGGCATAAAAATGGCAAAAAACTTCATAGTATAGTAAGGCATGAAACGTCATAGTATAGTAAGGTATAAAATGTCAAAAAAACGTCATAGTATAGTATGGCATAAAAATGTCCAAAAATGTCATAGTATAGTATGGCATAAAAATGTCAAAAAAACGTCATAGTATAGTATGGCATAAAAATGGCAAAAAATTTCATAGTACAGTAAGGCATGAAATGTCATAGAATAATAAGGTATAAAATGTCAAAAAAACGTCATACTAAAGTAAGGCATAAAAATGTCCAAAAATGTCATAGTATAATAAGGCATAAAACGTCATAGTATAGTATGGCATAAAAATGTCAAAAAACGTCATAGTATAGTATGGCATAAAAATGGCAAAAAACGTCATAGTATAGTATGGCATAAAAATGGCAAAAAACTTCATAGTATAGTAAGGCATGAAACGTCATAGTATAGTATGGTATAAAATGTCAAAAAAACGTCATAGTATAGTATGGCATAAAAATGTCAAAAAACGTCATAGTATAGTATGGCATAAAAATGTCAAAAAACGTCATAGTATAGTATGGCATAAAAATGGCAAAAAACTTTCATAGTATAGTAAGGCATGAAATGTCATAGAATAATAAGGTATAAAATGTCAAAAAAACGTCATACTAAAGTAAGGCATAAAAATGTCCAAAAATGTCATAGTATAGTAAGGCATAAAACGTCATAGTATAGTATGGCATAAAAATGTCAAAAAACGTCATAGTATAGTATGGCATAAAAATGGCAAAAAACGTCATAGTATAGTATGGCATAAAAATGGCAAAAAACTTCATAGTATAGTAAGGCATGAAACGTCATAGTATAGTATGGCATAAAAATGGCAAAAAACTTCATAGTATAGTATGGCATAAAAATGGCAAAAAACTTCATAGTATAGTAAGGCATGAAACGTCATAGTAAAGGAAGGTATAAAATGTCAAAAAAACGTCATAGTATAGTATGGCATAAAAATGTCAAAAAACGTCATAGTATAGTATGGCATAAAAATGTCAAAAAACGTCATAGTATAGTATGGCATAAAAATGGCAAAAAACTTCATAGTATAGTAAGGCATGAAATGTCATAGTATAATAAGGTATAAAATGTCAAAAAAACGTCATACTAAAGTAAGGCATAAAAATGTCCAAAAATGTCATAGTATAGTAAGGCATAAAACGTCATAGTATAGTATGGCATAAAAATGTCAAAAAAATATAGCATTGAAAGGCATAAAAATGTCCAAAAATGTCATAGTATAGTAAGGCATAAAACGTCATAGTATAGTATGGCATAAAAATGGCAAAAAACTTCATAGTATAGTATGGCATAAAAATGGCAAAAAACTTCATAGTATAGTAAGGCATGAAACGTCATAGTAAAGGAAGGTATAAAATGTCAAAAAAACGTCATAGTATAGTATGGCATAAAAATGTCAAAAAACGTCATAGTATAGTATGGCATAAAAATGTCAAAAAACGTCATAGTATAGTATGGCATAAAAATGGCAAAAAACTTCATAGTATAGTAAGGCATGAAATGTCATAGTATAATAAGGTATAAAATGTCAAAAAAACGTCATACTAAAGTAAGGCATAAAAATGTCCAAAAATGTCATAGTATAGTAAGGCATAAAACGTCATAGTATAGTATGGCATAAAAATGTCAAAAAAATATAGCATTGAAAGGCATAAAATTGTCCAAAAATGTCATAGTATAGTAAGGCATAAAACGTCATAGTATAGTATGGCATAAAAATGGCAAAAAACATGATTGTATAGTATTGCATAAAAATGTCAAAAAACGTCATAGTATAGTATGGCATAAAAATGGCAAAAAACTTCATAGTATAGTATGGCATAAAAATGGCAAAAAACTTCATAGTATAGTAAGGCATGAAACGTCATAGTATAGTATGGCATAAAAATGGCAAAAAACGTCATAGTATAGTATGGCATAAAAATGGCAAAAAACTTCATAGTATAGTAAGGCATGAAATGTCATAGTATAGTAAGGTATAAAATGTCAAAAAACGTCATACTAAAGTAAGGCATAAAAATGTCCAAAAATGTCATAGTATAGTAAGGCATAAAACGTCATAGTATAGTATGGCATAAAAATGTCAAAAGACGTCATAGTATAGTATGGCATAAAAATGGCAAAAAACCTCATAGTATAGTAAGGCATGAAATGTCATAGAATAATAAGGTATAAAATGTCAAAAAAAACGTCATACTAAAGTAAGGCATAAAAATGTCCAAAAATGTCATAGTATAGTAAGGCATAAAACGTCATATTATAGTATGGCATAAAAATGTAAAAAAACGTCATAGTATAGTATGGCATAAAAATGTCAAAAAAAGTCATAGTATAGTAAGACTTAAAAATGTCAAAAAACGTCATAGTATAGTAAGGCATGAAACGTCATATTATAGTAAGGCATTAAACATCATAGTACAGTATGGCATAAAAATGTCAAAAAAATATAGTATTGAAAGGCATAAAATGTCAAAAAATGTCATAGTATAGTAAGGCATGAAACGTCATCGTATAGTAAGGCATAGAAATGGCAAAAAAACGTCATAGTTTAGTATAGCATAAAAATGTCAAAAAACGTCATAGTATAGTAATGCATAAAAATGTCAAAAAACGTCATAGTATAGTATGGCATAAAAATTGTCCAAAAATGTCATAGTATAATAAAGTCATATTATAGTAAGCCATTGGAGTCACCAATATAATTAACTCGCATGTAATACCAGTACATGCTAAGTGCACACAGAGATTCGTCACGACCTGGATTCGAACCCCCAAACTTCTGATAGCAGGGTAACAGCTCTAACCACTACCCCACCTTTCTACCTATTAGGATTTAAGTTATATAGTATAGTAAGGCAGAAAAATGTCAGAAAACATCATAGTATAGTATGGAATAAAAACATCAAAAAACGTCATCGTATAGTAAGGCATAAAATTTTCCAAAAATGTCATCGTATAGTAAGGCATTAAACATCATAGTACAGTATGGCATAAAAATGTCATAGTATAGTAAGGCATAAAATGTCAAAAAATTTCATAGTATAATAAGGCATAATAATGTCATATTATTGTAAGGCATTGGAGTCACCAATATAATTTGCTTGCGTGTATGTGGAATATCAGGAAAACATGCAAACTCCACACAGAAAGTCGTCAGGACTTGGATTAAAACTGGGAACGATTTGGAATCGAACCTCGAACTTTCTACCAGCAAGGTAACAGCTCTAACCACTGTACTACCTTTCCACCTTTTTAAGAAGATCGTATGTTGACTCATAGTATAGTAAGACATAAAAATGTCAGAAAACATCATAGTATAGTATGGCATAAAAATGGCAAAAAACTTCATAGTATAGTAAGGCATGAAACGTCATAGTATAGTAAGGTATAAAATGTCAAAAAACGTCATAGTATAGTATGGCATAAAAATGTCTAAAAACGTCATAGTAAAGCAAGGCATAAAACGTCATAGTATAGTATGGCATAAAAATGTCAAAAAACGTCATAGTATAGTAAGGCATAAAAATGGCAAAAAACGTCATAGTATAGTGTGGCATAAAAATGGCAAAAAAACGTCATAGTATAGTAAGGCATGAAACGTCATAGTATAGTAAGGTATAAGAATGGCAAAAAAACGTCATAGTATAGTATGGCATAAAAATGGCAAAAAAACGTCATAGTATAGTATGGCATAAAAATGGCAAAAAACGTCATAGTATAGTATGGCATAAAAATGGCATGAAACGTCATAGTATAGTAAGGTATAAAATGTCAAAAAATCTTCATAATAAAGTAAGGCATAAAAATGTCCAAAAATGTCATAGTATAGTAAGGCATAAAACGTCATAGTATAGTATGGCATAAAAATGACAAAAAACCTCATAGTATAGTAAGGCATAAAAATG
The DNA here is from genome assembly GCF_021018895.1 of Seriola aureovittata. Lineage (NCBI taxonomy): Eukaryota > Metazoa > Chordata > Actinopteri > Carangiformes > Carangidae > Seriola > Seriola aureovittata. Next base: position 22,028,027 of record NC_079373.1, read on the forward strand.
TCAAAAAACGTCATAGTATAGTATGGCATAAAAATGTCAAAAAACGTCATAGTATAGTAAGACTTAAAAATGTCAAAAAACTTCATAGTATAGTAAGGCATGAAACGTCATATTATAGTAAGGCATAAAACATCATAGTACAGTATGGCATAAAAATGTCAAAAAAATATAGTATTGAAAGGCGTAAAATGTCAAAAAATGTCATAGTATAGTAAGGCATGAAACGTCATAGTATAGTATGGCATAAAAATGGCAAAAAACGTCATAGTATAGTATGGCATAAAAATGGCAAAAAACGTCATAGTATAGTAAGGCATGAAACGTCATAGTATAGTAAGGTATAAAATGTCAAAAAAACGTCATACTAAAGTAAGGCATAAAAATGTCCAAAAATGTCATAGTATAGTATGGCATAAAAATGTCAAAAAACGTTATAGTATAGTATGGCATAAAAATGTCAAAAAAACGTCATAGTATAGTAAGGCATGAAACGTCATAGTATAGTAAGGTATAAAAATTGCAAAAAACATGATAGTATAGTATGGCATAAAAATGACAAAAAACCTCATAGTATAGTATGGCATGAAACGTCATATTATAGTAAGGCATGAAACGTCATAGTATAGTAAAGCATAAAAATGTCAAAAAACGTCATAGTATAGTAAGGCATAAAAATGGCAAAAAACGTCATAGTATAATAAGGCATAATAATGTCATAGTATAGTATGGAATAAAAACATCAAAAAACATCATTGTATAATAAGGCATAAAAATGTAAAAAAAAAACTTCATAGCATAGTAAGGCATAAAAACGTCATAGTATAGTAAGGCATGAAACGTCATAGTATAGTAAGGCATAAAAATGGCAAAAAAAACGTCATAGTACTGTAAGGCATAAAAATGGCAAATAACGTGATAGTATAGTAAGGTATAAAAATGGCAAAAAACGTCATAGTATAGTATGGCATAAAAATTGTCCAAAAATGTCATAGTATAATAATGTCATATTATAGTAAGCCATTGGAGTCACCAATATAACTAACTCGCATGTAATACCAGTACATGCTAAGTGCACACAGAGATTCGTCACGACATGGATTCGAACCCCCAAGCATAAAAATTGCATAAAAATGTAGAAAACCGTCATCCTATAGTAAGCGATCAAAATATTAGAGATCAAACCCATACTTTATATACCACCATTTTATGTTTAGTGTCACCTTGCTAGTTAACGCTAGCCAACATGTTTTAATAAGATCAGTTGACATTTTCCTAGTGACGTTAGGTGCAACTGTGATCTTCTCACCTGAAGAGTCTTCAGATAGCCCCCGCCCTTTCAGCCAATCAAATGCTAACATGCCTAAATTGGTTGTCTTGGAGACGTAGCCTCTTGGAGGGCACATTGGAATGATCTCATATGACTTCACTACAAACATAGTGTGAACGAGTTCACTCAAATATTGGTATGGACAATTCTGTCTTCTCAATATATTGGTAGGGATATGTCCCTACTGTCCATATGCAAACCTACGCCCTTGTGTGGAGGCTTAGTTAGTTGAGTTGAAAAAGCAGTAATGTCCTTGAAAGAATTGCTCCATTAAAGGACAAAGAGATATTCCTTCATCGTGTATTTATTGGAAACTTTATTCTTCAAACATGTTCATAAAGTTTGATGCTTTAGTTTATCCAGCTGAGCAGCTGTGCACAGACTAAACTATTCTGTTGTGCTACTTTATCATTTCATTAAAATGTATTTCCTGGAATTGCACCAATTGAACACTATCGTTATTCTACCTTTAATTAGTGTCATGTGCAGGAATTGAATTATACATAAAACCTGCAAAAAATTTACAAATTCTGTTTCAGTTTCAGTTTATTTTCAGCTACATTTACTTCCAGTCTGTTAAACGTTGCCCTTGTACTTGTTGTCCGACTTCACCAGAAGAGGGCGACACATACCAGGTCATGGTAATGGTGAGGTTCAACATTGTCAGTGGCTCAGTTCCTTTGCCAGTTCTTCTGATATCAAATCTGTGTAGTTCAGGGTCAAAAAGTCAAGCATGCAACATAAAAGTATTCAATCACAACAGCTTTTACAAAACGTCTTTTATTATCATCTCAGGAATACAGTTGACTGCTGTGCACAGCACATACGTACAAAAATAAAAGGAAAACCATTTGTAATATAGTATTTTACTTACTCGTCATCATATTTTTCAGAAACAAATGATTGGAGAAGTCTGTTGTTTCAAACTAATTTACAATCATTTCAATAATCGGAACTAAGGCAGAAGGTGAGGTATATGTTAAAAAAGAGGAGGGGGACTCAGAGGAAGCACTCTCCCCTCAGTGCAGGAATAGAAAACTGAGAGAGAAACACAAAGGCTGCTGGCACACAGGGACACATACACACAAGTCTGATCCCAGATCCTCCCACAGACCTCCAGCTCCCTGTGAACCAACACATTTTAAAACCAGCTGAACAGGTATGATAAGCACAATGGCAAAATCCAGACACTGGATCCTTAATCAAAGGGGGTAACACATACCTAGTCCATTCAGAACTCTCTATGCATAATGGGGAATTAAGGAAGTAAGGGTTAATGTTGAAAGATTATATTTTTCTTAACCATTCATTAGCTTCTCTCAGTTACTGCTATATCATACAACCTTTTCTGCCTCGAAATAACATCATGCAAAAGTTGTAGAACTTGTAACAGGGTAATATTTTGTTTAGACTTTCGGTTCTCAAGCTCTGAAAATCTAACACCAAGCTAAGTTGCTTTAGGTGTAAACAATATCAAGTTCATTTCCCACAATATCAACTTATCACATGTCTCATACAGCTTGAGGAGCCAGTGTAACTTTGCAGTTCCCATCATTCTACCACTCAAAACATTGCTTGTTGTGCTGACAGTGTCCTCTGAAACATACCATAATAAATCAAAAATAAACATACAGTAATTGACACAATGTTGTCATTAAAAACAAGTGCTTTTGATCTTGCATGTCATCTTGTTTTGTTGAAAGCATAGCAAGGGAAAACAGCATATTCCCCCTGCTCAGTAAATTGCACTCCATTGCAAAAATAAATAAATAAAATAGAACAAAATAAAATAAAATAAAATTGCACCTTTTGTTTATTTTGACAAATTAGCCAAAATACCTCTCCAACCAACTCCTCACTGCCATGAGATCAGCCCAGAAAAAAGCTACAAATGATCATTTTACGATCATAGTGATGTGATAAAGGCTGATTAGTCAAAATGAGTAATAGGATGCTCAAGGCAAAATCCCCTAAACACAATTATGGTGTCAATATTCAAAAACATTAAACAAGACATCCTTGTAGTGTCAAGTTGCTCTCTTGGATCACAGTATTCAGTCTGACAGACAGCCTGGTAACTCAAGTGTCCCTTTCCTGGAAGCATTTGATTCATTTTACGTGGCCTTTTGCTACATTCACCGCCAGCTTAAACCACACTCAATGCTTTCTTTTGACACGCATCTCTCAGTAGCCTCTGTGTTACTTTTTCCCATCACTCTCGTCTTCATCCTCTCCTGTGAGGAGAGTACAGTACATCAGCTTGTGCAGTCAGACAATGCCCTGTTATTCATGACTCAAGGTAAATTGATCTGATACCATCTCTACAGTCGCTTTGGCAGAAACAGAACATGACAGGAGCGCGCTCAGTCGGACACACACACACACACACATACACACATACATACATACTGCACATCTGTCTCTGCCACTAGACAGAAGCTGGAGCTTAAAGGGCATGTAAACCATTGCTCACAGACATTTTGTCAGTGCGTTACAGTAATGTTAGAGAGGGCATGAGGTAAAACATGATAAGATATATCTGTAAGAGCCTCACTACTGTCTTTAAATGTTATTTCACCAAGCTGGCCTGACTGGTAGTTTGCCGCTTACAGAATATTGCAGGTCAAGTACCGAAATTCAAAATCATCAAAAGTCGAGATCAGTTGCAACTCATTTCAGCATTAAAAAGATTCTGACAACTATTCTTGTCTTGATCAAGAAACAGACTCACAGGTGCAGAGCTCCATAAATATAATTAGGTAAAAGTCATTGAGATGGACCAGAAAACACGCCTACATCAGTAACACAGAAGACAGAAAGCCTACATCTCCGACCTTGGTACAAAAGCAGCTCAGTTGAATAGGACAAGAATCCCAAGACCCTGCGCTGACTGTCCAAACTGACCTCAACAGACGAGGGGCCCAGCAGTGCTTATGCTCAGGTGTTTCACCCCGCATTATCCACATCCTTGCCAAGTTAGACAAACAACCAGAGCCACATACAGAAGTGCCATCATTGCTATCTTCAACTTTGCCGGCTCTTTGTCCTCCTCTCTTTCCCCCACGTCACACTCTACAGTAGCTGAAAGAGAAGCGCCAGCAGTTGTTGAATTCAAGTATGGTATGCTGCATACACAAAGCCTGAATGAACATCTTAATATAACCCTTTGGTTCGGTGGTTTTTGCAACACTGCTCGTATTTCCTTTTTCACAAGAAGCCATACTGTGACTCAGTTACCAATCTGAATCTAAACAGCTCTGGGATCAATTATCACAATCCACATTATCTAAATGTCAGACAGACCAAGCTAACCTGAAGTATTGTTCACAAATCTCAGGATCATGAAATCATATTCGCAGTTAACTTACTAATCGATGACATCCATTGTAACTTCATTCATTTCTGCATAAGCAGGTTATTGTTAGTGCCAAATGTCATATCGTCAAACCAGTGAAAGTCAAAAAGCTCCTGTCATCACTTTTGTGATAAAGTCAACATTTTCAAAAACAAATTAAATAAATAAGTGTGAACCATCAACAATAAAATATCTACAGATCAGAAGCACCAACTCAATTTGAACAGGGGGAAAACGCAACACAAAGCAGACAGAACTGGAGGACATTTTGCTTCATAGTGTCAGGTCTATGATATTCTGCTACACAGATGCCCCCTTGAGCACCCACAACCAAAGACAAAAAAAAAAACCCTCTCAAATTAAGCAGCTCTCAAACTGAGCAATTCCACATACATACTAAAAATAAAAGCATGCCCACACATTCAGTACACACTCACACACTCACTCTGGCCTGATGATCCAGCTACAAAATTTGTGAAAGTAAAACCTGGGATTGTCAAAGCTCCCTTGGACATGATGGGGGGGGGGGGTTGAGTGCCGACTCTAAATCTAGCTTTCCATATTAACAAGAGGCTCCACTGGGTCCTGTGCAGCATAGAGTCTCAATTACTTAATTGATCTAATTATGGAAAGAAAATAAAGTGGAGAAACCTCTGGCCCTCTAGGAATTGGGCCGGTGGTGTCTGAGGGAGTGATGACTTGCGTTTCATTCCTATTTCTGACTTGAGCACCACGTTTCTCGCATGCAAGGGTAAGGGGGCTGCAAGTCGGAATTCAAGGCACCGCCACCTCATGACAAAGCAAGAAAAAACCACCACCATATTTGCAAGTGCTCTAGTTGCCCTGACAGTGACAGACACAATCGAACATAACGAATGGTAAATGTCCAAGTTCTTGATGGATGACAAAAAAAATGTTTTCAAGGAAACAAACTCTGTAGAAATTTCATGCACACATTTCTCTTTTTCTTCTTCCTCTTCTTCTCAGGATATGGTGCTTTGAGGTAATAACGTATCCGTTTCATTTCCAAAGGGATGAACCGTCATCCACTGACAGGGCAAGGACTCAGCCAATTCCAGCAAGCACCCATAAAAACTGAGGGGACAAATGACGCCTCTCCATCCCCGTCATATCACAAAATGATGAAAATCATAAAAGCAGCAAAGAATGGCATTTCCATAATTTTCTAATACAAAGTAAGCTACCCAAATATACATATAAAGTTTGAATAAATACTATCAGATATAGTTGTATTTCTTTCTTTTACAGTCCATGTCGTCTTTTGTGTTTGTACGTACGTATACGGTATCTATGTTACCTGGGAAATAATCCACGTGTGCAAATAAGTTTGTTATTGCCAGTTTTTGCTCATCATATTCGGGGTAGGAAGTGCGTTACAGTCATAGCAGTGGTGGCCTTGTTGCCCCTCTTCACGCGGCCATGCTTGCTGAGTGCTATGTAGGAGCCTCTGTAAACCAGAGACTCATAGGCGTTGTAGTTGTTTGGGAGCAAGCTCTCCTTGAACTTGCACTCGTCATGGAAGACTGTCTGGAGAGGACAAAGACAGACAGTGTGCAGTTTATTGAACGGCTCATAAAAGAGACAGTTTGTAGTTTGAAGCTTTGATGACAAAACATTAAAAAGCTCTTTAAAAAGATTCTGAGCCATGCACAAAAATATAAAGATAAATATAGATTAGACACAGCAGTGGGAACGACAAATAAACATTTTGACAATGTAGAGTTCTTTGTTCAATCACCCAGCAGCACTGACTGCTCTGAAATATCAAAATACATCAACTGTTCTCCTTGGAAAAATAGGTATTAATGTGATCATACACAATAAGACAAATCATCTATTAAAACAGCTGATATTTAGAAAACAATTAATTTTTATGAAGTGATGGTCTATTCACAGGAAAAAATACAAGCAATGCTGAATTTAAAAGCAGTTTAGGAAATATGCTTGTTTGCTTTCTTGCCAAGAGTTGGATTAGAGGATTGATACCAGTCTCAGAGCTATCACTAAACATGAAGCCACACAGGCAGACAGTTAGCTCTGGTTAAGCATAACAACAAGAAGCAGCTAGCCTGGCTGTTTTCATAGGTAGATAAATCTGGCTACCTGGCACCTCCAAAGCTCACTAATTAACACGTTATTGTTTGTTTGATTAATCAACAGTCCAAGTAACAACAAAACCTGATTAAACAAACTAGATATATCGTGTTAGTTTGTGAGTTTTGGAAGTACTGGGTTGAACAGAGCCAGGCTAGCTCTTTCCCCCTGGTTCCTGTCTATATTGCTAAGCTAAGCTAATTGCTTCTTGGACCCTGCTTCATATTTAGCAGACACATATGGAGATGGTATCGAACTTCTCATCTACCTCATATCTGCAAGAAAGAACATAAGTATATTTCAGAAATGTCACACTATAATTTTAAATGACCCATTTTTAAAAGTATAATAAATAAATATAAGTTTTATACAATTAGCAGTGAAATCACAGTAAGCTTTAATAAAGTTCTAAATTAAACTGTCAGGGAGACTTGAGTTACAACAGTAACAGTGGTAACTATTTTCCTCATAAAGTACCTTTATATAAGAATAAGCTCTAAATATCTGCCACTGTAAAGAACAACCGCTCTGCTATGTTGAGCTGACAGTGCATGACTCATACAGTGCACAGCAGCAAATACTGTCCGTCAGAGAGCATGTGGCCTAATTCAATCTCTTATCAGATCATCAGCCTGCTCACAAGCTAACGCTTCATCACTCATGACCAGATAACCGACGCACATTCTGTCTGTCAAACATGTTGGCCACAGCGAGCAAACCAGCACCCACGTGTCCGCAAGGCTCTACTGAACACGTTTCCTCCCCCTACCAGCAGGAACATTTATATATTAAGATCTGTCATTACTCTGGAAGAAAACTAATCCCATCGTCTAAAGGTTATCTCCAGTAATTCTAAAAAAAAAAAACACCTTTTTTCTGTGATGAGGATGACAAATTCAAGTTCATGTGTGCTAATTGTCACTTCAACCAAAAACAATTCCAGCTGAAACACTGGTTCTTTGTTATCAAACAATAAAACATAAAAACATCAAGATAATAAAATTTGGGTGCATAATAAAACTTGATTGTAACAAAATATCTGAATTTGAATTTGATGAAGTTCACCTGTGGAAAAAAACTATGTATTAAGTATGTACAGCCGTATTCAAGGTGTCAATTTACATCACATGTGGACAGGTGACTGGGCTTTATATGTTCACATGTATTAACTGAGGCTGAGAATTGACTTTGGGTCTGTTTCCTATTTAATTTATTGTCACGTAAACCTGACGTAAAAATTTAGCTTACTCTTGAAAACTGCCAGCAGCAAGGGACTACAATGAAGGCCTCTGGGAGCTTAAATTCACACAACAATAAACACCATTTATAAAAATACGCTGGTATTTTGTGGAACACTAAAATTTTATTTTATAAGTTTTAGCCCATTATTACTGCTCTGAGGAATTTTCAGTTTTTAAGAGGGTGATTGTCTGTATTTCAGTCATTTACAACATAATAAAACAACAAATAACTGTCCAAAAAAGACAATTCTTTAACAATGGTGAGGAATACTTAATCAATACATTCAGTCTTGTGTAGCTGTTGCTCTTAGACCTTGTATAAAATCCTTTATCTGAGATCCACATCAGTTTTATTAGGCTATAAAGACAGTCTCCCATCAGGTTAGAAACAGAGAGTTTCCATCTTTTCCAGCCTGGGATCAACAAAATTACTGCTATACTGATGAAACTCAGTTGTTCTATAAGAAAGTTGCAGGATAGGCACAGGGTACGAAAAATCCAGGAGGTGCTCTGCAAATTTAAGTGAGCACAAGTGCCGTTTGGTGAGGAGGCGGGACAACCAAAAAGCTGTGAGGAATGCTGACCAGGAAACTTAGAGACTGATGTTATTCTGTCAAACATATAAATGTTTAAGAAATGTATCTACTTTCTTCATGAAATTCACTAAGATTCAAACTGTCACACCTGAAGTTTCTGGTGGTTAAAGTCTGGGAGGCTGCTGGTGCTGCTGATGCGTGTGATGTGCACTGCACTGCGAAATAAGCGCTTTGCCATTAAAATCGATTTCCAACTCTGCTGACAGATTTCTTTGCGTCAGGGGGTTTTCCCTGCTCCTCACACACATGACCGCACTACAGGCGTGTGGACTGAGCCCTGCATCTGTTAACCTCATCATTATTTACCCATCGGCCACCAGGCCAAGCACACTTGCTTTAAATAGAGCTTTATAAATTCCTGATGAAATTAAAATATATGGATTTCGCAACACACATAATGGCAGATAGAGCAGGAGTCGAATCCCAAAATATGACAGGCAAATAAAAATAAATAGATTAAAACGCTGATCAAGCTGCAACGCTGTCCCATTTTTTTCAGGATCCCGTTAACTAATATTGCTGGACAATAAATGAAATACTGTGCATACCTACCGTTCCGTATAACCTTCCACGGCTGTTCATTGCGACAAACAACTCACTCTTCACCCCGTATAGGCTCACCACTCCTCTCTCCACCGTGGAGATTTCTATTAGACCTGATTGGGACAAAGAAGAGGCCCATCACATTAGAGTCAAAATAATCATGAAATACCACCCGATGATCCCGGCTGATTCACTCCTATACCATGATGACTGTAGCATTGTGCTCTCTCTGCGTCTATGGGTGTAACCTTGCAGATTGCTGCGCAGCATGCCGAGCCTTTGTTCTGCATCTTTCACCCCATCTTACATTGGCATCCAGGCGCGTGTCAATTAAGCGCATTCTGGTTATTGCAATAATTGCAGTAATTGCATTGACGTGCACGGCCATTGGTCTCTGGACCGCCCTCACAGGGCTGCGTAAAAATAAGTTGTGTCTAAAAGCGTCCATACATTCATGTCATGGTTGAGCTTGGGGAAGAGGGGGAGGAAGGGGGGGTGTTCAGTACTGATGGATACTTGTTTTAATAGATTTGTCTTTGCCGTGGAGGAAATTCAATGCTCCCTATGAGCATTGATGACATATGATCATGCAAATTAATAGAGGGGATAGACTAGCCTGCTCATCACAGATCCATGCTTATTGACTCTGCCTCTCTTTTATGTCTATTGCATTACATTGGTGGAGGTAAAACTCACTGTACTGGTTTTCATTATGTACACCGTTTATCCTGCCGTCGGGGAGGATCTGAAGGTGAAACCCGATGCCCACGTTGCAGTAGAGCCTCCGCACTCTTTTGATGCCCAGCAGATAGTCACTCTCCCAGTTCAGCTCCGGTTTCTCCCCGGAGATCCCCAGCACAGAGCGGGAGAAGAGGGTCTCCCATCGTTTCTCCAGTAAAGTTGCATTTGTCCTGCTGCTCGGTAAAGGGTACGCTGACACGATCCCCAGCAGAAAGCCCAGGAGAACCAACGCGGTCAGCGTCCAGTGCGGCGTGCCGGCCTCGCAGGACATACTGACGAGGAACCTTTGCGCAACGGCCATCCGGTTTACCTTCGGACCACGTGGTCGAAATTAATGACCCTAAAAATACCGCTCTTCTTGTTTTGCTTCCTTCGGCATGCTGGCTGAGGGTTATTTTTGGAGCGCAGATCAGGGCTTTGGGCATGAAACGCAAGCCCCGGTGCAGAGGAGGAGAGGAGACGGGAGAGTGCGCGGCAGAGCTGGAGGTGATGGTGATGGTGATGTTGGTGGTGGTGATTACCATGTTTTGCAGCTCCTCCGCGCCTCTCTCTCTCTCACACACTCTCTCTTTCTCTCTCTCTTCCCCCTCTCTGTCTCCCTCTCGGTAAGAGTTCAGAATAAATCCTTTACCACTCACCAAAAACCCTGTTTCAACCTTGCCAGGGATATCGCATCCCTAGATGACATCATGCTGACTTCACCGCTGGGATAATACACGGGTAGAGAGGGTGCTGACAGCAGGAAAAATACCAAGTCTGTGGAGAGTTGAGGGGAATGGCCCACTGTCACTGCTGGGGTGGAAGGGGAGAAAGCTTATTGGTGGCGTACAGCGGCCGTGGGACCCGATGGGGCACTCGGGCTGCTCCCAAATTGGGTCGGTGGTCATATGTCTGTCAGGCCGCTTCCTTATTTAGAAGGAAGGTGTAAAAACAGGCCCACTTGTCACCGGAGACAAGTGGGCCGCCGTTCTGCTGCGCAGTTCAAGAACTTTCCCTCGCAAATCTGTGTTTTTCTGGCCCTAAAATCACATATCAGCTGGACCCAGGAGCCAGCGCGGCGTCCTCCGCCCCTCAGCCGCAAAGATCAGGGTTCAAGACTTCATTGTCGGCCAACTTCCGCCCTGCTGACGTGTCCTTGAGCAAGACACCGAGTCCCCCTGAACTGCACTGCGCGGCTGGGTAACGGAGGCCCTGAGTGGCATTTTAAAAAAGTATCATATTTTTATAGGTACACTGTAACCCCTGCATTTCCTATGGTGGATTCGTGAGAACTGTGCGGAACAAACTGGAGAGGCCCGTCATGAAATGGCACACATTGTCAGCATGCCATTCCCTGCAACATGAAAGCCTATCGTCTTTTCCATGTAATAGATAATGCCACCAGCAGCATGCCCATGCGTCAGTGGGGCCAGTGCAGTTGCGTCCCAGCAGTCTCTCTTGCACACATCAGTTCCCCAACATTTCCAATGGATGGCACCATTTCCAAGTAATTTCTTAGACACTTGTCCACAGCCTTTACTCCTCAGTGTCTGAGACCCAGCTGCATTAAGCTTTATGGACAGTATACCTGCCAGAACACTGTCATATTAAGAGCCTGACCAAAGTGCATTTCAAATTTAATGATTAACAATTAACTAAACAAAATCTATTGACCCCTGTTATGTAATATTCCGTTTTAAAGTTCAAATACTGTATTAAGTAATGACCAATAATATACCTGTTTCTCACAATTGGGAAAGTGCATGCTGTTTTACAAAATTACTCAAAGACAACATCTCATTGACAATGCAGTTCTTTTATTTTGTATAAAATCTATTTGGTAACTGCATATTTATACACAATCTAATAGATGTATAATGAAAATTAAATACAACTTTTTGTTATGGCTGAATGCATTTATGACAATGACACAAGTGACTGAAACCTTGTGGCAAAAAAAAAAAGTGATTTAAAAAAAACAAAAAACAACCTGATTAATCACATTAGAATATGACGACATCTGACCATTGGCACCTTTTTGTCTGGAACAGGACATTTGGTTTAGAGCAACAGGGACTGAAAACAACTCCACCTATACAGTGAGAGTATCTGCAGTGTTTATCTGTTAACAATATAACACAGATCTCTGATAAGGAGAAACAAGTGGTTAGATAAAGACCCAGATAAAGCAGTATTGACAAAATGACGAGGTTTCTTGTTTGCACCAACTGCACCAGAAAAACAAATCTGAGCTGTGTAACAGGAATAAAAATGGTCAACTATATGAATGAAGACCACAGGTGGAAACTTTCAGTATTCTCATCTGAAGCTGATTTGATACAAACTGACAGCAGACATCAGCAACAGGCTTCGTGATGTTAACAAAACTACAGGATAAAGTGGGTGATGTTAAATTAAATTATAGCTTTGAGGATGCTTCTATATCACATCTATACAAATAATTTATCTCTTTCACAGAAACAGCCTTCACCCTTGCACCTATGAAAGATGCCAAAGAGGCCAATAGTTTAATACGTGCTATTTTGTAATAAAAGTATAATAAATAAATACATATGTACAAAAAATGTTTGAAAAATGTACAGGCACTTGTAAAACAACCTTTTCCTGACACTTAAGGTTCTGCTTGGCAATATTTTCCTGTGCATTTAGGGGAGAAAAGGATCATTTCTTTTTTTTTTCCTTTTCTTTAAAGCATATGACTAAGCAGTAGTGTCAACATTACAAACAAATCCTCTGCTGTTTCTTTTTACTTCTCCCATGCTGAGTGCACCTCAGACAAAAAGATCCTTCAGGACTATTTGTATCCACTGAACCTAATTCATCACCTCTTGTGTGGGATCAAACAACCTGGATGGTGTTTGCATAAATGGGTCAATTTTAAAAGCTCAACTGAAGGCCACAATACATTGTAACATACAGCATCTTAGGGGCAAAGGTTGATAGAGGTTATTCTAACCAATGTGAATGACTGGTGTGTGAGTTGTATCACTTTTCATTAGCCTCACACTTAAATATTACTCGGTTTACTTTCTCACTATGTTTTCCATGTTATATATACACACACACAAGCACGCACACACACAGGCACGCACCTCAACTCAACTAGCTTGGCCTTCAGCCCATCAATATACAGTGCCTACTCTCAGATCATTTTCAGTAACCAAACGTTTGCATTTACTGCATGACTTTTTGGTCTTTTCAGGAATGGCTGCTGTGAAGTGGGCTTCTATCAGACATCACCCCCTGCATGTTTACTGTTATACAGCATTACACAACAAGCCCATCTGGATGTCCTAGATTGTCATTTGAGAATACAGTAAAACATGAGCTTTTAGGCCGCAGGGAAAGCGTTTTAACAGTGGCATAAGGACAGGATGAGACACTAACACAAGGTACTAACCTGAGACGACTGTCCTGATCAGTAGCATTGTTAGACAGGATGAGCAGTCCGCTAAAGGAGACAACTCTTGATTATCTAGAGAGAGGGCGTTTGATGCAGTATTCCAGTTCCAGTAAAAAATTAATTCTTAAACCACCACAGTTGATAACATCACCTCAACAGGTTGCATAACAAAATTCCCATAGGGATGTACAGTAAATTTGTATACAAAATATTAACAGTAAAACTGTTCATAAAGTAATAGGTTACACTGGGGGCTATTCCACCAATTTTACACACAACAGTCAGTTTACTTGTCACGGAGAGTACTTCTCAGCTTTCTCAAGCCCGACAAAACAACCCTGAAGATGTCATAGTGATGTCAGCAGGGTAATCTTGACTACAACTATTTGACATAAAACCTTTGTTGCAAACTGGGGGCGTGAAGTTTGAATGATGACGGCGTTTAAAAAGCTAGACAGGGTCTAATGAAGGATGATATTAAGTTGTATGATGGGAAATGTAGGATCCAGCGTTTTGGAGCTTGACCAGGTGAAAGGACTAAAAGACAAGATATTTTGATCATTCTGTCTCTTGCAAGTTCCCCAACTGTGCGGAGTTGCAAGACTAAATAACTGGAGTACACCTTTGAGTGCGTTTTTCATCCTGGATGGAAAGGTTAAATGATCCTACTTGTAATGCTATTTTCTGAATGGGCAGTAACAATGCATTCATCTATTCATTCTGCCCTTATAGAGAAACACATGGCGTGCCTCAATAAGATGATGACCAGTCCCCAGACTTGCTTATTGATGCTGCAGATGAGTCTGTACAAGCCAATACTGTGTTTGATGTGCTGCTTTCAGTACTTAACAAACTGTAGATTTAAAAATTGTGAACAGGGCCACAAAAAAACAAAAAATGTTAGTAGCTGTGTATCTGAGGTTGATGAGTTCTACAGTAAATGTGTTTGGTGGTACCTGAGGAAAACAATGGACAGAAAATGTGTGGCGACAAAACGTTTTTAAAAGAGATTTCTATAGAATTCAATAGCATTCAGTACAGAGTACCACACCGGTCCTGGCCACATGCTGGGTGTTAACTCTTCAGGTGGCAGGTAACAAACCCTGCTGTAACACGGAAACTGCACTGGCAGATAACATGTCTCTTGTGATATTTTCTCATACCTTCTCTCATGACCTGCCACATACTGACAAACACACACACTTCCTTGATGCAGAGCTTTCATAAAAGCAAACACAAGGTCGTAGAGCAAGGCATTCTGGGAACAGTAGTGCATTGCTGAGTTCAACCCATGGAACCTGAATGATTGATTAGTTATGATTCCATCACTCCCGCATCTTATCCACCTAATTCTCAGCTTTTGAGGTCCTTTTGGTCAAAGACAATTTGACTGGCCAGGTAGATGGCGACAGCACCAAAGATGGCCGAGCAGGCGATGTAGGCAGTGACAGACTGTGCGAACTGAACAATCATGCCCATGAAGAGGGTGGGGAAAACCTGAGAGAGGAGGAAGGTGCTGTCTAAGATGGCAAAGTCCAAACCCACGCCACGTTTCTCATACCCCAACTCTGCCTCCTCCTGTTCAGTGCCACCGGCGCTGTGAGATGAGCCGTTCTGGCTCTGTGGGCTGGGGTAGTACTCATAACTGTCCTGGTTGAGGAAGGAATGCCCGTATGCATCCCCGGTTTTATGGTTCAGTCCAACCTCCTCTTCCACTGGAGTCAAATACACAGAGTCTCGCTTGGGTGTAATACCATTTTTATGTATGCTTTTGGTTTTCCTTTTTGGCATATAGATCTGAAATGAAACAAGAAAAGAATCAATTTATCAATCAAACAGTTTGTCAACACACCAGCTGTTTGTATAAAGATATTAGGTCTGTACTTACCTCTTTCTCCTTGTGATAATGGCAGGTGAGTGTGTAAGGCAGAGTCTGCAGCGTGGCGTATGCATAGCCAGTGAGAGCCGCCATTACAGTGACCAAGACCACACTCTTGGACAGGCAGATGACCAAAGCGGAGAGTGTGAAGCTCACCATACTGCTCAGGTAGACCCATCGTGAGCCAAAGTGGCGAACCAAGCGACTCATGACCAGGGAGAAGAAGGTTGAGGTAGCACACTGCAGGAACAGGCCCAGACTGCCCATCCGGATGCCTGAAAGAAAAATGTAGTTATTATTACAACAAGCTGCGACAATGAAGTTCAGAGCTGTAAGGGTGACTGCCATCGCTACAAAACTTTGTCCTATTTTATTGTCAGCACAGACACTATCTGACATTCTTACCCTGTTGCAGTGTGAAAAGCTCTTTGGTGAGCTAGACATCCTTCTGCTCCAGCCAATAAACACACAGGAGCAGATTCATTTTTGTCATCTGCTGCATGGCTTCAAAAGGTTTTCAATTCCCCAATTTAGCACGTAAACAGTCAAATTAGTGACAGATTTTAAATCTAGTGATGCATCATGTCTTGTATCTCATAAAAAAACCCAAATATAAACCCAAAATGCAGGGTGTTAAGGTGGCAGATTTAGATAACTTAAATGATATGTGAAACAGTCACTAACACAAGAGGTAAAAACAACATTCTTATGACTATGCAACTTCTATTTATAAAGAAACACACCGACTCAATGTTTAGTTCTCCAATACATAAAACATAGAGTTTTGGCTTTTGACAAAATCCCAGGATGCAAGTTTTCAGTCATAATGAAATATTTGAGATACATTAAGTCAAGTATGGGAATGGAATTTCTCCATTTTTAATTATGTTTCCTGTTTATCCCCACATTTATCCCTTAATTAAGTTTTTGAGTTTTAGTACTAATCCATGGATGTCTGGACTGTTGCTTATTTCAGCCTGCTATCAGCCCGATCTCTCAGCTTGCTCTGGGTGAACAGTGTGGGTCAGGAGTTCAGCAGCGGAGCACAGAATCACTTGTGTGAAAGGACTACATGGATCATATTACTCCGGTAAACCAAAGCTGCTGTGCCCACTTTACAAACACTACAGAAGCTAATGAGGACTGAAATTCAAGCCCACAGAGATATGGGACTGAGCCAGAAGGTTACTGAATCTGTGCACAGGAGAACTGCTGCAGGATGGGAAAATGACTGTTTCTGGAATATGAGCTTCACAGATAAATACTTTTGCAACCCTTCCCAATAGGAATGATGATCAGAAAAAGATGAAGTTATTGTTAAAAAAAATTAAGCAAAAAAACTCCATGCTGCTATGAAACTAGAGACAAAGCAGATTAACTTCTGCGGAGGAACATCTGTAAGCTGAATGATGTGGTTTAATAACATCCGCTGTGTTTCAAATTAAACGAACACAGCTCAGACAGACCTCAAAATTGTGTGCTTTGGCCGTCTACCTGGCTTGAATGAACACGTTCTTTGTGCCGATTCCTTGACATTAATTCTTTGTGAGTGTGACATTCCTCATGGTCCAGCAAGCAAAGGGAGCAGAGACAGAGGAAAAGTAAAAGGCAAACAAAGTAGGGAGAAAGAAAGAGGTGGAGAAAGAGGGAGGAGAGAAGAATGTGGATGGATGGATGAAAATGTGAAAGAAAGTGGAAGAAAGATTGAGAACAAGAATTAAGAGAATGAGAAAACAGGTGGATAATAGTTAGAAGGATTGATAAAATGAGAGGGGAAGCTGAAAAGTACATGGTTAAGTAAAGAAAGAAAGGAAAAGCCAAAAGAAGGGAGGGAAATAGGATGTAAGATAGGAAGTCTGGCTGAACAGTAAACAAAAGGAGACTTGAACACTTGACTCGCACATGGCCTGCTATGTTAATAAATCTGAAACTTCTCAACATGGGGCAAGATGATGTGCCTCACATCTGTCTACTTCAGCTTCTTTCTTCCCGTCTACTGTTCTTTCTCAGATGTGTCTAATAAAATACACCAAAGAGAGAAGTTTTCCTATCATGCTTGGCCCTCTTACACCACTCAAACAACAGATTTGTTAAGGTTTATCCTCTTTAAGACTGTCTATTTAGTCTAAAGGTTATATTTAGGTAGAATCTGACAACCAAGCATTTGCTTGGAATATAACCATTCAACTGCTTAGCAGGATTAGTGACAACCCAGTGATTTACAGAACAGGAAAGGATAAAGACTGTGTGTATTTGTTTACAATTCCTCAGGTGCAGGGGTTGAAGGTAATACCTGAAATACGCTGGATTGACTTGACACTGGCTTAAGCATAATTGCTCAAAGGATTTGTTAGTTGTTCAGTGGCATTACAGCCAAAAATGTTCATCACCTCATTTGAAATCTTGAATCAGAGTCTATGTTAATGGTTTGTCTTTGCTGTATATGTCCTATAAGTTGACAGAGGGCCAACATGAGGGCAGCAGGAAGGCATGTAGGCATGCAGGAACAAAGGCTCTGTCTCTGTCTTCCACCTGTGCCCGAGGAATGTGAGTGCATCCTGCCCAGCTGTGACAAGACAGACTGCACAGCCAGGATGGACCTTAAGCCAGCTATGTGGACAGGTGGTGGAGGTAAAGACATGATGATAAAAAGTCGGACATGACTCATGACGATTGATGATTACTTCATGACATCCTACTAGGTAATGAAGTTATTTTGGCAGTTTTAACAGACAAAGCTGGAGCAAAATCAATATGAACTTCCGTGGAGAGATTAATGAAGGCACCGACTAGCGTTGAACGATATGCAAAAACATATTATGATTATTTTGGCAGATGTTGCGATTGCTGTATGAGCTACAATTTTAGTAGGAATGGTAATTTTTGCATTTCATTTCACAGAAAAAATTTTTAAATGATGTGATTTTTGCTGTACCATGTTCCCTTACATCTGTAGTATATGTATGATTTGTAGGTCAGGCATCTCTGTAGCACCACTATGGATTTATATTACATTTAAAAAAAAAGGTATGTTGTGACACATTTAACCTTTTATCAGAAAAATTGTAGCTTCCATGATTTGGATATTGCACTTGGCCTTATTGCGATTTGGGTAATATTTTGATTAATTGTGCAGCCCTAGCACCAACACAAACCAATATCCAGTGTGATTACCACAATTAGCTACCAACACATTTAGATAGATATTATTTGAAAACAAGAGAAATAAGCTCACATAACACAAATCTTAAATGTAATGTACAAAGAGGAAGTCTGACCTTCATTGTATCTCTGCCTGGACACACTTCCTGGTAATGCACTGGGCACACCCTCATACAGGCCTTCCCCCACAAAGTCTGTGTAGAAAAGCATAAAAGACATGACAGCCATCCAGCTGCAGAGCTGAGCCACACACAGCTGCCTCATCACTCGTGGGACATGGCAGTAGCTCCTGTAGATGGCCGGGGTCATGGACCAGCATGTTCTCAATAAGCACAGCAGGGGACCAGACTTCAGCAGCCTCAGCTGGCATTTGAGCAGGTAGCAGCATGAGCGCGGCACGCCACACCGACCGGCCTCCATTGGACCAGCCCCAGACTCCAGTAAAGATCCAGACCCTGCTATGCTACCGCTGCCAAACGAGGGTTCCTCAGACACCTTCATGGTGATGAGCACGCTGCAGATGAAGATGAGGATGAGGAGGGAGAAAAGGCACTCAGCCTGGCCTCCTAGGTAAACAGAGAGTAGGCCACGACTCCAGTCCAGCGCAGGTAGCAAATAACCCACACATCCTCCCAAGCTGACCATGAAGGAGAACATTGCGAAGGCTTGGCCACAGTCCTCCTCGTCCCGGTACAGGTCAGACAAAAGAGCCTCCAGTGGCGTGAAGCACACTTGTCCACAAAAGTCAAGAAGTCCCACGCCAAGGATAAGGAAGCCCACCTGTAGCAAAAGCATAACCATAACCATGATGGAAAACACAATCAGTTATCTTGTCTTTTGTGCTCTATTCAACAAAATGACAATCAAACAACAAACAGGTTTGCTACCTGCAGGGTGCGCCCACCCCAGGTAAGGCGGGCAGCCAGGACATCTGCGTGGGGAATGATGAAAAGTGCCAGAAGGACTCCCAAAGACAGCAGCCAGATGAAAGGCCGCCTTCTACCATAACTGCTGTTGCAGTGGTCACTGGCTGAGCCAATCAGAGGGATAAACAGCAGGCCAAGCACTGGACCAATACCTGTGAAAGGAAAAGTCAAACACATAGGAAGTCAAAAACAACAATATAAACCACAGAATCTGTAGAGGAGAAACACCAAAAATGGTGTACGTGGACAAAAGAAAAAAGAAATGTGAACAATACAATGTGCACAAAAATATAAATTAACAATCACTGAAACAGAAACAATAGAAAAAAAATATTTTCTTTATAAAACACGGTCAAATTTTTAGGTATGAAACCTTAAATCACACATTGCCCTTCCTTATTTTACTATCAGATGGTACCTAGACCAACAACACACATGTGTACTGTGTAACATCTCTGCTGAGATTTAGTGGCTTCCACTAGCTACTATGACTGGTTGGCTGGGGTCTTTCATCTCATCCTTTTACTAGTGCTGTCTGTTCATTCTTGTTGCTGTCCTACCAGGGGGCGTACAGCACGTGCCCCTCTGCATCATCACTGACTGCTAGTGATGATTCTTACAGATGGCCTGCTGCCTGCAGGTAACCCATCATCAGCTCACCCCCAACACATGGCCAGGTCTGGCTAATTGGAACACACCATGGCACAATGGTTGTTCGCATACAGACACACACACACACACACACACACACACACACACACACACACACACACACACACATTATCTAAAATGACCAGATCTTGGGGCTAGAGTTTGACATTTAAAGGCACCCTGTGGAGCTTCCATTACAGATAAGACACTCATTTTCATTCAGTGTTTCTCATTAAAACGCCCTCTGTGTAAGGCTGTATTGTGAATTCATGCCTGTTCTCATGCTTATGCTCATAAACACAAAATACAAACAATACAAGGACCTGCTCATCAAAACACTGCTCTATACCACCACTAGGGGTAAAAAAAAAAAAAAATCAGTGAAGAAGCATGGCTAAAATACTTAAATCCATTTGTGTTCCTTCTACAGTTTGTCAAGAAACTGAAACAGAGAAAGTGAGACAACACTTGTGCCTAAACGGTACTCCAAAAACCTTCATGTAGGAAACAGACCAAAAAAGCAGGCAGGTAAGCTGGGACATAGATAAGCACAGACAGAGAGACAGGCAGGATATCTGAGAAAGCCAGACATGTCAGACAGGCAGTCATCCCTCCACCACATTTCTTCCTTCTGCAGCTGTGAAGGCCCATCATTACAATCCTCACCATCTACAGCTATAAGACTGACTGTCTCACACCAACACGCTCCCCAATCAGTGCTGCTCACTACGTGCAATACACTACATCATACACACACACACACACACACACACACCAAAGCATGCTTTCTTATTGAAAGACACATACACAAATGAGTCTGCTGCTTAAAGCTAACCCACACATGGTCTTAACCCAATATAAAATGTGTCAAATTCCACAATGTGTTTTGTTACTTAAATAAAAACCTAAATATACTTTTTAAAAAACACGAGTAATGGACACATTGGTGCTAAAAAGCACCAACTATCTTCTCCTCTAACAGAGAGGAAACTAGAGAAAGAAAGTAACAACTGGAGGATGAAGTAGCCAACAAATGGCTGTTAGATAAAGTAGAAAGCAGCCATCTGAGAACCTGACACTGCTGCTCGGGGAAATTAGCTTTAAGCCTCCCAAGACACAATATCTATCTTCATTCAAATAACACTCAGGCACTCCATTATAATACAGCGAGATGAGAATTAGGTTGAGTGCCATTTCCAGATTGGCTTACAGTGCAGGCTGTTTGGGAGGAACTCTACAATGAAATCATTTTTCTTCATATCACCAGCAGCTGTTAGAGAGAAGCAAAAGCAGAAGTGTATATTGTTTAATCTTTATACTTGAATAGTCACTTCTGTCATCCACACCAAGCCTTTTGGTTCGGTGGAATTGTATCTGTTTAGTCACAAGACAATGTCTCAAAGAGGCGCCTTTAGTGAAGACCATGTGAATGCCATTTAGCCTGACAGGATGCAACTATTCACATCACTTACAAGTAAACTCAGTTACAGTGTGCAAATATATACCATATGGGTGATGCTAATTGTGTGTATGTACACACATGCCACTCATTTGTGAGCACCAAGATGACCGTTTTCAAAAAAGAAACCTGTCTGTCTTGATGTTTTCATTACTTGGGGTTCCAAATAGTTTTGTTAAATTCTTACAATATATTATTAGACTGAAAGGTCAAGGGCAACTAGAACCACAAATATGAACAAAGAAGCTAAACTGAATTATACGTGAGCCAGACATAATGGTGCGGTCATCAGCAGCACATACTCCAGAGTGTGTTTGTAGTGTGTATATCTGCTGTTGCACACAATGAGCTACTTTTTCAAGGCTCTTCCCAGAATAACTGGGTATGATAGTGCATGATCAGCAAAACGTTTTGCATCCATATTTATGCACGATCTGTATGTTACAAGATGACACAAATTAATCACCACAAAGTCCTGCTTATATTGTGACTCTCACTGATTCACCTCTGATTCACTGTATGCCAATTTTTGAGGCTGTTTGTGGTGTGTTGAACTGCAATATAATGTTTTTTTCCCACACACACAAAATTTGAAACAGCTTATATTACAAAATGGCCCAAACTTCAGCCACAAAAAGACCATGTTGGATCACTGTATCAATGTCACACAGTCTCAAATTCACAAATGTCGTATTTATTGCAGGGTTAAGTTTTACTGTGTGGCATCACTGTTGCTGGAAGTGTGTCCACCAGCTGTATGTCCCCAACACGTGCTTCCTCAATTTTACTTTACACTATATTCAGAATGTAGTCATGTCTCTTTGGTGCAGCAGTCGTCTGAAAGACAGTGGCAGTTTTAAACTTTGAAGTCAAGCAACTGTGAGAGTGTGCAGGGAAAACTGTCTGTCACCTATCTGTTTTCACCTTTTTCCCCCCGAAGGACACAACAGAAGACACACAGTCTGGGTTTAAACACGTTACATAATAAATCTTTTAAACTATTGTTTTGCAGATGATTCACTGTTTACACTCCAGCTGAATTGTCCACATCTTAGAAATAGTTTCAGACAGCAAAAACAATGTTTGGTATTTTACAGCTGATTGTTTCCCTGTGCTTTTCAGTGGCACTAATGTGCATCTTAAGTGTAATGCCACAGGAACACAGGCTTACTGGCATGTACCTTTTTTACAAAAAGAATTTATTTTCCCCAGGTCTTCAATGCCGCTGAAGAGCTGCTGTAATGAAAACTTTCTTTTGAATTTCAACATTTGTTCATTCTAACACTGTTCCAGATTTTTCTGCCAGTTCGAGGCCAACACTCCTTTCACAATGGACATAATGCAAAACACTAAAGAATGCAACACACAATACTGTAGAAAACCAGAGGAAAGCTGTGATTGATGTGCTGTATCTTGTACTGTATATATTCATTGGTAAGACAGCGAGCTTAGAGCTGCCCACTTGTGATCAGATCACCGAAGATGAAGGTTAATGACAGGTCTGAACAAGGCCCAAGTGTCAGTGTGGGAGATCATGACTCTACCCCCCCCCCCCCCCCCCCTCCAGGCAGTTTGCTCTCCTGCTGCCTTTCAATTAGTGCCTAATTACCACCTCAACAAAACAACAGGTGATTTGGCCACTGATTAGTGTAACTGCCTCAATTATGTCTTTATGACCTGAAAGAGAAAGAAGTCAGGAGGCCTGGAGCATCGTGTTGGCCTTGTGCAACATTCCACCACCACCACACACACTTGGCTACCGCTGGACATGGTCACATCATGCATTCCTTGGAGGGTACAGCCTATTCTGATTTATCATATTTTTGATGAATTTAATAGCAACTAATGAAATGATGTGCCATTTGTATTATGGCCTCAGTGTAGCCGCAGGAAACAAAAGCATTCAGACAGAGTAAAATAAAATATTATTTCTTTTCAGCCCCACGACAATACACAATGCAAGGTGAATATGTGGCATTCAAGGACTATAAAAATCTATAATTTGAAACACTCAGACGAGACACAGTGGTCAGTAAACAAGGCACAGAGGAGATAGTTGAATTCTAGCAGTTTCACATTCTATTATCCTTGAGAGTTTGTGCAAGTATGTGCGTATGTGAACATGGCCACCTTTGCCTGTCAAGTTTAATGAATACCCTGTCAGAAAGGGACAGAGAGAGAGAAATGATGAGAGAACATGCATATATGTGAAAGAGAATGAGGTAGAAGCAAAACATGCACTTGCATACACACACACACACACACACACACACACACACACACACACACACACACACACACTATGAGGAAGCAAAGAGGCCTGGTAACCTGATCCCCCTATTTCAGTCTTCACCCAGCCCTTACCTAGCACCATGGTCATGTAGCGCTCCTCCACTCCAGCCTCCAGCAGCAGTGGGGGCACGTATGTGATCCCAGCTGCCACACAGATCTCCAGGCCACAGGTCAGGGAGTTCAGCAGGACGAGACGCCACTGAGACCTCCATCCAGGCATATTTACGGGGGCTGGCTCGCCTTTCCTCCCTTCTGGGATGGCCACTACTGGGGGCAGGGGAGGGGGGAGGGAGCCGGGCAGGGGCAATGAGGGGAGCGTGGGGAGGCAGATGGTGCCCCAGTGGGACAAGAGGGCTGTCGGGGAGGGACAGCAGCGAAGACACGTGGATGTCTCAGATGACCTGGAAGATTCATCCTCTTCTCAGCATTCTGGATCTGAAGAGGGGAAGAGCAGAGGAGAACAGTGAGAAAAAGAAAAGAAAGATTTTACAACTTTATTTGTAGCCTCTGCATGGCAGTATGCAGTATGTCTTACAGTATATAATTTTCTGCTGTTTCAGACAAGGCATGCCTCATTAGACAGGCCATCCCCAGGTTACTACACCTGGCTGTCAGTGGCCAAGGTCGCATGGGGAATATCAGCTTTCTCACAACAGCATCTAATCTCTGTCTATTCCAACGCAATATCCAGAAACATGGAAATGGCAGTGACAGTCACATAGATATGATATTGATGTATTTTCAGATCTCCTCACCAATAGCTTCAGGACAGCAGGAATAACAACAGGCAGACAGAGGAGATGAGTCAGCTGGAGCGACGTGGCAAACACACCAAACCATTTGCCAAGAGAATTCTTTTTCCCTCTGCTGCTATGCTTGCCTTTTTTACATTTCATAATGCTCATGCTAGAGGTTTGAAAAATCTAACTTTGAAAAAGGAATGTAATTTCCCATCTCTCTCCCTTTCACCGAGGATAATAACTCTAGTATTAGGAGGATCTAAAATCCAGCCTTCCCTTGGCTGACCCTGTCATTATCTGTATTATTAAGCTGATTGCAATTTTAGTCACACTTGTGAGTCCTTCCAGAAATTTTCAGCAAGTTACTGCCATTGTTGAGCTGAGTGCACGTGACAGTCTTTAGCACCTGAAAAGGCAGGAATGTGCCAGAAACAGGAAAAGTGAAAGAGCTGCAAGTCAATCAAGTCACACAAAACAACAAGGTGAACCACAACAACTATCACCTTGATATTTTCTGCACACTATCCTACCACGCCTTGAAGGATAACTTTTCCAGCGACAATACCTGACATTCTCCATTACTGGCCTTATTGTAAAGATGGCATGTGTTCATTCTGTTCTGTTCACTCTAGCTGTGCATGTTTAGTGTGATAATAGGAAATCCAGAGTGAATCTGACTGATTTTCACCAGAAGGAAATGAAAAAAGGAAAAGCACAAGATGAGTCAGAGTTTATCTATGAGAGTTCTCTGGAGCTTCTGTCTCAAGGGTCAAATATTTGGCGTGACTATAGACAATAAATAACCATATATGACAAACTGATCGAAAGGAATTTCAGCTGTGAAGAAACAATGGAGGAGGCAGATTAATGGAGCGACATGTCCAGTTAATAGCTCAGAATAAGTGTGAATTCATTTACAGATCTCTCTGCTTCTTATCAAGTACAAAAAAACCCACAAAAAATATTATTATTATCATCATCATTCCCGAATGAAGTGTGTTCTTTTAAAGCAGAGGGAAAGAGCAAGAACAGTCAGAACAGCCGCAGACACATAAACAACAAGGTGCTATATTTGCATTTTGTGTGACATTTCTCTGCCAATGCTGCCCATCTGTTCTCTCCCAGAAAACAAAATGGATGTCACCATCTCCAACACGACTTCGCTAATCACAGAAATGTACTCAGCTCAATGAGAGATCTGATCAGATTCGTACCGTCTTCAAAAATTGTTAGTAGCTTGTGAGGCGGAAAAAAAAAAAATCTCTTTCACAACATGTACTGAACAAGCTGATGCAGAGACAAAAACAGGTAGTAGTAATAATAATAATAATAGTAATGATCTTACTCAACACCTTTCATACAAGAAATGCAGCTCAGAGTGCTTCACATGAAAATAGACATCAAATGAACATAAAAACAGGAATAAAATGCCATAATTTATGTAAACATTAGCTGGAAAATAAAACCAGCTGAAAAGAAATAATAATAATAATGATAATATTTTAAAATGGTATCGAAAAAAGTATCATTAAGAATCTGTATCAAAGTCAAGGTATCAGTATCACTACCAGAACTGAACATTTTTTAACGAGGTTGTTTTCTCAAGAAACCAGAGTGGCTTGAGGGTTACAACGAGTAGTGTCCGTCACCAACTCAGAAGTTTCTTATCTTTGAACATCACCACTTGCACAAATCACTGTCAGACTCAGAGTGTCCATATAAACCCTCTTGTGCCTTTCACATCATTATAATTTAAGATGTTAACTGAATGATGCCATCAGAGTTCCTACAGCATTCATACATTCCCAGCTCAGTCATTACGAGCCTTTTGAAATACAGGCTCTTTGAGAATCTGAAGGACAAAGCAACAGTGTTAGCAGGCTGGACCTAGCAGGGGCCTGGGTCACTGAGAGAGAGGACCATTTCACACCCGTCAGATCTCATTCCCACCCAGCCTGGGCACACTGAAAGACACCCATCAGGGGACCAGCCTTTGCCCCTAAGGCCTGTCTGGCCACTACAACCCCCTACCCACGTATTCTGTGTATATATGTACATTCTCCCTCTCTCCCTCTCTCCTCTGCATTTCTTCCTTATCCTCCCTCAACCCCTGAGGTCAGCTTCATCTCTGACCTGCATTCTAAGAAGGACTCTTTTGACATATCTGCCCACGACTGGTTATGCCTTTATAGTTCTACTGAATTTCATTTTGAATGCTTTCTATTGCTGCCCCAGCTGACTCTATGTCAGACTTTCTCACTGGAAACTGAGGGGCCCAGAGTGGCAAGAATAGAGAAATCTGATTTGTCTACCCAAGCAGTCGTGGCTTGTCTGGACGCCTGCCCAAATGCAAGTCAGATTCCAGGGTTTTGTAAATTGAATGGTTGCTTAAGTCTTGACCCGAGTGGTTGTGGCATGTCAGAGTTAGGACGGTAGACGAGGGTAGAGGATGGAAGGACTGAAAGACAGTGGCAGGGATCAAGGGAAACAGTGAAAGTAGTGCAGAAAAGCATTTATCAGTCCATTTATCCACCTCAAAGCCACATATAAAAATAACATCTATTTGTTTGTTTTAAATATGGGATTCTTTAGCCAACGCAATGTTTGTGGCACTGTCACAAAACAGAATCGAGGACAGAAGAGAGAAATACAGTCAGCCAACCCACACAGTCATTCCACTGCTTGCTTAATGACACCTCTGACTCTGCAATGTATTCCAGTCATGCCCTTCATCGTCTTCCCATAGCCTTGGAGACACAAACACACGCACACACTGTTAGACAAACAACTCTCCTTGTCACCTTACGTGTTTAAACATTACAATCTGAGCCAAGCTGGTAAGGGGGGAGGGGGGGCTGGGGGTCTGCTTTTGTCAGCTCTCCCACTGCTCCATTACCAATCCCTATTCAGCTGCAGGCCCCCCCAAAAAAAAATCGCTCCTAATGACTGAGCGGTATTCTCACAATACAAAACAGGCTTTGTATACATTGTGCCAGGGAGTAATGCGATATAGTGAGGTATCAAGTCCATTTCCAAGTCTTTTATTAACACACAGGGTTCATATAGATGGTAGGATACAGAAAGTGTGTGTGTGTGTGTGTGTGTGTGTGTGTGTGTGTGTGTGTGTGTGTGTGTGTGTGTGTGTGTGTGTGTGGGGTTGGGTGGACTGGGGCGTGGGGTCTCCCGACAGACAGCAGGGTTTGGAAGAGAAGAGGGGAAGGAATTGCTCTAAGATGACATCAGAGCCACAACCACAGTGGAGGCTGTGGCTGCAGAAACCTCAGCAGGAGGGTCTGGCTGTGTGTCTGGCTCAAGCTGAATGGCTGCAGCACTGTGGCCTTCCTCCCTTTGAGTTCCTTCACATTAATGGACCTGACCGTCTGCATGGAGTGACAACAGGACCAGCCTTTATGCTGACTGCTTCCCTGGCTCACTTCCTGCAAACCCTTCTCTACGGCTGTCCTTCTCTGTTCTCCGAATAACACAAATAAGTTGAGATGGGGCAACTCTTAATGAACAGTGCACTGCTTGCAATGCCACTATAATATCACTATTTCTGCATTTCTCAAAAGTGCCAACTTGGCATTGTCGTGGGAGTCCTGGGAAGAGGGACATCACTGAATGGTGTCATGCTCAGGGGGACCCAGGCAGTTCCCTTCTAGATGATGTCCTCCTCACATACTCAGAGGTTTCATTCCAGGATTTCTACCTGATGTCAGAACTGACAAACAACTGAACAATTTAATGAGCAAATCTTTGCGCTGATTCAGACGGTGTTGTACATAGGGCTGTCACAGGATCAGATTTTCTCCACAATTATCGTTGGCATAAGGATTCGTGATAACAATATCGCAATATCGATAGAAAATGAGTGTTGGGAGGTAGAGAGTCTGTAACCATAACTGTACAAAAGCATACAAAAAGGACAATTACACTTAATGGATAGTGAAATGACCCGATTAACTGATAAACAGAAGATCCACAAGGCCTAACATTTAGCATTACATATTATCATGTGTATTGTAAAGACAATATCAATATTTCATTCTATATCGAAGTTTTCGTCAATACGGGTATATCGTCCTGCATGAGATTAATTGACACACTATTACCATCTCTTTCAGTCCCTCTCCTAACATTTCATTGTCTCAGATTTTAAGTCTTGCTCTGACGGAAAGTGAAGCAAATGTTCGCCTTGTTTCTGTTGCACAAATTTGATTACTGGACCACAAACTGTATATTAGCTGTATATCAGCTGTATGTTAGCTAGCAGCAGATGCACAGACTGCATGTTTGGGAGTGTGTCTGTTGTGTTCAACTCAGCGGTGATTAAACTTTTCCTTTCATCTGTACATTTACGAAACAGGTTCATAAAGCAAGATACACAAAAATGTATCAATTTGCACGACTAAGTGAATATGGGTTGCATTTTCAAAATTTACTTTGCACTCTGAGCACACAGTTTCACTTGAAATGACACATGAGCTCTTTTCAATTCTTAAGTCTTAACTGCTACCAACAAGTTCAGTGCTTTAATTGACAGTTCAGCTCCATTAACCCCCATACAACACTTCACATGCAAACAATTATTATTTTAAAGTCGTTTAACCTGTTAACCATTTCTCCCGTGTTCACCTCTACCAGATGTTCCACATTGTTACATGACCTGACATGACGAGATGCGCGCACCATCAGACTTCTGGCACCATTTTTCCAAACACACACAGTTTCCCTCCGTTACTGAAAACTGGATAATAACGTGGAACTTCTTTGACCTACTTCAACAAAAAGTTTAGAGTTTGGATGTGTTCTGCTTCTGCTCACTTGAAAGGTCGCCTTAAACCATGCTGACCCTACCCCCCAGCCTGTAATCTTAAGCCCACATCCGTCACTGTGACCTTTGACCCTGCCTTTCACCGCAAATCATGTGACCAACCTAACATTTCAAAGACAGCGCCAGCAGTGGGACGACAGTCTGCTGCAAATCTTCTACTCCTGTACTGTGCTGCCTTGTTAAATGAAAAGTCAACCTGTTGCCAGTTATTTTAAAGTGGTGCCTCTGTGAGTAGATATGATGGAGGGACATACATCTTATATTGGAGCAGGAAAGACGACCTTGTCTTATTTCTGGAGGGTCTAATGACTTTGCGGTGCCAAAATGTGAAGTGCTCTTTTTATCTGTGCACCTAATTAGGACGATGACTCAGAGGAAGTCCCTTAAGTTTAAAAGACCAAAAAGATGACAAGGAACTAATAGTTCATGGCTTCTGAGAAAGCAATGCCATCAGTGTTTTCAAAAATTATTTCAGTAAGAGGATCTAAGCTCTGGTTCTATGTCAAATCCATTATCAAAGCACTCAGAGTCATCATTAATTTATTCACAGGACAGGAATACCCCAACACTGTTTTCAACAGCATCTCTACACCAGTGGATTCCAGACCCCAAGTGAGTGGAAAAGGGTATTAATGCTTATCTGAGGGGGGCAACTGAGAAGCCACACAGCTAGACCAACACACAAAATGAGGCAAATGCAGGCGGGTTGTGTTGCCCTGGTGTGGCATTACGGTTTGTAGATGTGTGTGTGTCAGAGGGTGAACTGGGGGAGGCCCGCACCTCTGTCCACAATGAAGCCAGCTACAGCTCAGGGAGGTGACCGTTATCATTCTGGCTAATGCAAATAGCACAACAATAGAGTGCAGCAGAGTTCAGCCATGTAGCCTCTTGTGAGTCAATGTGGCTGATAACATGCCTCCCCAGACTGTGGCTTTCCAATCACTGAAAACCTATTGTGTCAAGGTGAAAGGACTAATGAGACGGAATGCAAACGCTAATGAGTTTTCATTCAGCCATGATCAGGTGTGTTTACATTTCGTTAATAGCACAGTCAAATTTTAATTAGGTTTAATCAGCAACCAGTTAACTGCTGTGAGATGGTATTTATGATCAACACTATGTTGTAACATGCAAGCAAGACATTTTATTTAGAAGATGCAGGGAAAACAATAATCACATTTTATGATTAATTTTTCTCTCAGACAGCTGTTTCATTTCATTCTGTCCTGACAGCCAATTTCTGTTACCTTGTTGAAATAAACTCAAAACAAGTCAGAGGCTGTTGCTCAGTTACTGTCAGCAGATGTTAATGCCTTTATCTTATTGAAAACATGAAATTTGAATTTAAGTCAAATTATTAATTCAGCCATGTAATAACACTTAATGTAGCATGCATTGCGGTGTTAAATACGCTTATGTTTCAATCGAGATCTAACAAGTTTACATCCTTTAAATGCACACACAATGCAGTTTCATTAAAGAAATATTCTTGTAAAAATTATAAATGGTCACATCAGAACATCTTAGTCAAGACTTTAGCTTCAATTAAGCTTTAAAAAAACAAAAAAACATACAACTTATCTTTCAATACCATTAGTCCAAACCATACAGAGGTAGTTTTATTTCATACAGTAAGCTACAATGAAGTCTGAATGACAGCATCTACAAAACCCAAATGTTAATACATGAATTAAAGTGTGTGTTTTTGCTATTACAAAATAAATAATTTAATCCTATTTATTTTAGCCTGCACATTAACTGTTTGCACCTCTGGCCTTTCACAGACAGAGGTAAGATACAGTGTGATACTAGTAAAATAACATAATAAGCTACTAAAGGAATGGACTTATTAATCAAAGTGCTACTCACCAGCCAAAGACGTAAAGCTCAAAATCCATCTAGAGCCTTGCATTGCTGAAAATTGAGCATCTAATCTATTTTAAAGGCTGCCTGCTCTTTATCCAATCAGCACTCTCCAATGACTTGCAGAGCATATCTGCACCGACTCTTTTGACCACCTGCTTCAACTCTATGCTCAAGGGTCTGACTCTTTTTTTATCCTGCTTCTCTCTGTGTCCCCTGTTCCCTCCTCTCTTATTTAGCCCACCTCCTTTGCATCCCTCCCATTATTCTCCCTCCCTCCCTCCCCCTCAGCCTGTAAGGTGGGAATTGGGGAAAATCCCAAAGCACTTGAAGAATCCTGTCGCTTTCTGTCTGTCTGTATCTGTCTCAAAAAGGACTTGTTTCTGTTTGACTCACAAGATTTTGTTTGAAAGGCAAAATTCAGACCAAAGCTAAAACCTTGACCTGAGATATAATGTTAACATAGGCACACACTCACCTGTGTTGTATAGTAGGAGCACAAAAGGCAGTAAGGAAACAAAGAATGAACTGATATAATCTAACAACCCCACACAGAGGCCACTCCCCCATCCCTCTGTCTCACTATCTATAACCACTCCCTAAAAGTTCTGTATTATACCCCCTGACCCAGTATCATGTTTAGCTGCCTATCAGGGCAGGGGCAGCTCTCCCACCCTCTCTCATTACCTCTCTTCTTCTCACCCAGTCTTAGTTAAGCTCATGCTCCTGCATGACCGCTTGTCCGTGGACTGCTTTAACCCTTTTCCTGGTTCACTAGCTCAAACAGCAATAAGCCTATTTGAGTAGACACATACATGCACAAACGCACAGAGATACACCCACAATTGCTCACATATACACACTCTCTCACGCACACACTCTCACAATCATACAGTATCACTCCACCCCCGGCTGGCTGCCATGTCTGTACCCCACGCCTGCAGGCCAAGACCAACCCTCTATAGAAAAGCTTTTAATTTGATAACAGTGAGAGGAAGAAAGAAAGTGGAGCGCAGGGAGATCTAAAATGGGGAGGGTGATTACTGGAGGGTGGGTGGGAGTGATGGGGGTGTTGAGTAATGTCATTAGACTACGGCTGGCTTTAAGGAATCTCCATTTGTGGAGCCCAGAGGCAGATCAATATGAAGACAGAGTGCAGAGAACGGCTGCTGGCAGCACTTCCCCTCTGCAACAGGAGCGGCTTGCCTGGAATTAAGAGAATTCTGAAAATCCCATTTTGGAGAAAGGCTGGGCCTCACTAACTCAGCTTGGACGTCTGCGTCCAGACTTACCAAAAACGATTCCCCCACATGAATCTTTTGTTCGGATAAATTTGGCACAAATAAAAAGAACACCCAGAACAAGCAATGTCCTTCTTTTAAAATAGCTGGAAAATGTAACTCATTGCTGTGCAATTACCCACCCCAAGTACAAATATGCATGTCTCGGACACACACCCTCATAGTAGCCTAATGATTAACTTGGAATGGAAAACTCCAAAAAGCTTTTCTTTGTGACTCAGTCCAGGAAAGCTGTAGATTACAGAAGAAAAAAAAAGGAGGTATACACTGAAAATACTGAAGCTCCAGCCAAAACACCCCAAAACCTCAAGTTCCACACATACTACACAGACACTTTTCCCAGCCAACTGACCTCTCCTTCAACAAATGGCTCTGTTACTACATAAACTGATAGTGCAACAAAACTTTGCATATCTTCAACCCCTTGCCGTGTGGCGATTATGTTTCTATTGTTAACATGTTATGTGTGTGCTTGACTACAGCTTTGGCTAAAGATGTATGAGCACTCTGGGCAGGCCAAGAAGGCTTTAATTCCATGGTAGTCTCCACAAACCCGGCATCTGCAGTGCTGGCCAAACCCAACATGCCCATAATAAGCTACAACGCACTGCTCTCTGCTATGATAGACTGAGGAAACCACAACACTATGTCAGAAATAGAGCTCATGGGCCACTACTCTTGGCATAGCAGCAGGGACCCAATAACGCCTAAATGTCACCCACATTATACATAGCACGGAGGATAGGATGGGAAGGTTCAATCACTCATTGTGTCCTTCCACAGCAAATTAACCTTTAAGTAAATACGTGACACTGATGCTTAAAGAGAGCCCTTACACATACCAAATTGCTTTTAGCATGTAGTGTCTTCAGGATTTGCACAACCCCAAAGACCATCGAAGAGCACCAGACAGTTAACATTCTCCTGGAGTTATACGATAACATAAGATAGTTGGTCCAAGACTTCTATGTATAGTCCCCTAATGCTTAAGAATCCCATCAGTGTTTTACTTTCACAGGTCCATCTGCTGAACACTGCAACAGAACTATCACAGCTGCTACAGTATCATAAATAACGAAAATTCAATCATGAAATGTTCAATGACAGATGACATTACGTCCCCTTTTGGATCAATCATACTTTGCACACGTCTGCTTTACACGTGTTTGTTTCTGCCCCAGAGAAATGAGAAGAGAACTTGACAAAGCAACAAGTTAACTTACTATTGTAGGGTTTTTCCTTAGTAGACAATTTCAGATGTGACACTTTTTAAACTCCTGAATAAATATTTGACATGTGGTGGTGAGAAATGCAGAGTTTTCGCCAAATAATGTAGTATCAAGTGTACTATAGCAGGGCTCCAGAGTGCGAATATTTTGGTAAAAGTAAAACTACTGGTTTTGTCCTTCTGACTATATTATTATATATGACATCATTATGTTTGACAGTTTTTAGTAAGACATCAGACAAAGGTTGTAAACCATTGGTTTAATCTTTAACAATTTGTTATATTTTAAAAACTTGTTATATTATCCAATTGTGTAAAAACTTTGAAATGTAGCAGAGCGGAAGTTATCCAAGTTGCCAGATTGTGTACGAAACACAAGCTAGACACACAATTTCAACCTATCTGTTACCAGAACCTGGCAACCCACAACCCGATGTGGGCAGCTGCTCTCTGCGCAGACAGACAGGACATTTGACTGTGGAATTAATTAATTGCTGTTAAATGTTTAACAAAACTAATGTTTATATAATGGTTATCTAATGATTAATTTTAAATGTTAACTGACCTGTGACACCCCCTCACTGTGGGTGAGTTTTATATGATCATTGTACATAGTTATAACAAAACACTCATCTTGCCTTACATCCCCCTAGATCGATTAGTTAGACTAATAGCAACTGAAAGAGTGCTGCTTTCAAGTTCCCTGAAAAAACGATAGCATTACTTGCTGGTAGGATCTCTTCCTGAAAAGGAGCCTCACAGCAGGACATTAGTTCAGCTGCTGGGAAGTGAGGTGTCCTTATAGGAACATGGATGAGCGATTGTAGAACAAGTAAAAAAACCATCAGGCCTCAGACAGAGATACCGTTAGACATCCACAGAGGAACACAATCTATTACTTGGATCAATAATATTGAATAAATATTGCAATGCTCTATTTAACAGCAATTATGATATACAAGAAATATTTTCACCAGATGCAGCTTTTAATTTTTGGCCATCTACAGAAAAAAAATGTTAGTACTTTTCATTGTATATAAAAGTGGTAAAATGGTGTATGTAGTCTGCAATGATGAGCTTAATATACCTTATTACACATTGAATTTTGATGCTGAAACAATACACTGTTAAGTGGGGTTGTTAAGCTTTGGACAATGAAGACACACATATGTCTATACAAAGGCCTACTACAATGAAAGAAATGGTGTGTGCAACAAATGAACAAGAATGGGACCTAAGACGGGGACTACAATACATTCAGTATATTATACAAGTGTCCAGTTTGTTGTTCTAGCACATCTAGTGCCTACAGTCCAGCACACAGTTCAATGCAGCCACATGAATGCAGCAAGCAGGAGAAGACTTTGCGGTGTTTGTGCAACTCAAAAATATTTGAAAAAAAAAAAAAAGAATTGTGGTGCTGAAGGCTGAGAGACATTACAAATAAAAGGAAATAAGGCTGGAGAGGTCGTTCCAGCTGTTTTTCAAGAAACTAGAAACACCACGGTCATGAACCTTCCAGCTGCATGGATACAGTTAGTGCACAGAGGACTGACAGACATAAGGACAGATGGACATCAACAGGTCCATCTCCCTTTTACAGCTGTTGTCAGAGCAGAAGTGGCCCCAAGGCACAATGATTAACGCCTCAGTCAAATGCTACACAAACCAGATGGTAACGAAGGAAGAGAAGGGCAAAGTCCTCTCTCTCCCTTTCTAACTACTAGCATACACAGGAAAGCATGAACCCACACACATACACACAACATGACTCTCCACATATGCTCAGACATGTGTGCTAATCTTTAATAAACATCCTACCCACGGTCATGAAGTGCTCTACAGTAGAATTGCAATCACATGTAATGTAGCCTTTCCTACAAAACATAAAAGCAGCAGTATAAAAACACAATTATACAATAGGAAGGGTTTTACAACATAACTAACTTTGTGTGCCCAACCCATAAATGACGACTAGAGGGCGGAAGGCTACTCTGGGCCTTCTGGGAAAATAAGAAATGTCAGTCATCAGCACTTTAAAACGAAAAGCCTTACAACAAAAGAAACATGTAATCAAGACAAATCTTTCCTTCCTTCATTTTAATCATGTCCTCTAAACCTTGGGCAGGACGCTCCATATCAAACTACCCAAACAAGTTCACAAACAGGACACCACTTACCATCAACTAGGGTGGAACAAACCGTTCCACTACTTGTCATTGCGTGTATGTGTTTTCCTGTGCATGTGTGCACAAGCAGGCACCTTTTCACACATATGTGAGCCGTAAGGACTGTCATGGGACCAATCCATCATAGCTGATCCCTTCAGTCTGTTCTACGAAACATTTCTGACAAAACATTAGGTCTGGCAGAAACAGGCATCAAAGCACTCAGACACATATTGACTCAAATCATAAGCCCGATCCTTTCACAAGGCATCGGGCATCTCACATATCAAAGGTCTCCCTCAAACACTCAATAGCATCCCTTTCAGCTTGCTACATGAAAGAGAACACTGTGGTGTCTTATAATATGCTGTTTTCCCATTCACAGAGGCAAACTTCAAAGAGGGCTAAATCAAGTTGGAAACCTCTCACTGTCCCCTTGGCTTGGTGTTTCTTGGTATTTTAAGAAAAAAATTATCAGGAGGTGGCAGGGTCATTCATAATTTGGCACACTAAACGCTTTACCAGATTTGCTCTTTCTAGATCTGCCACTTTACACACTCTCTGGGGTGTCTCTGACTGGCAAAGACAGTCAAAGAGAGAGTGTGAATATGTATTGTTAACATCTGGCCAAGTCCTTATCACCATGGGAAAATGTCTGAGGACAAGCCAGTGTTATCCCTGCTCCAGGGTCTGTACTTGTCTGGACTTCCAACGGTGGTTTAGCAGTTCGACTATGTGAAACTGTCAAAGTAGTGCTTCTCATTAATGGGGAATTACAGAAAAACGAAAGGCTTCGATGCTGTCTGTCCTCCGCCTTTCGTGAGAGCTGGACCTGAGGCTGTTTTGCCTTCAATGCCACGCAGTCCCCTCCACACTTGAACCATGTGGGCAGAACTAAGTAAAGCCAGTAAATTGAATTATGCTAGAAGGGGGGGTGTGAGAATGAAACAACACAAATAGACTCAGACCGGTGAGTCTGTTTTTCACTCTCGCCAAAAAGCCATGTTAGCTATGAGTAACTCAGGTAGAGTAAAAAAAGGGAAGATCTGCGCTTGCACTCTGTGTCAACCTGGCACCTACATTTCCCACAATGCAACTCAGCTCACAACAGTTTGGTCAAGGATTTGTGTGTGTTATGCTAGCTAATGAAGCACTGAGCTGCTAGCCTCAAGCAAAGAGGAGCGGGCTACAGAGGTCTGGTAAGCTTACTTCTTCCTTTCACCACACACCGAGATTTTTTCATTTTCAAACTTGTAGCCTTCAGACCCAACCAACACTTACTCAGGTGACATCACTTGAGGCAATTTATTAGACTTTACACAGCTCCCTATGGAGCTACAAAAGGCGTACAACTTTCTTCACATATGAAGTAGTACTCTCAAACACCTGGAGACTTTGATGTGTAAAATCAGTGGGTTTCTCCACTAAAGGGCACAGTAGCCACTAAAGCAACTAAACAATTCATACCTTCTATGTCCACAAGGGTTCACTTTGATCTTTGTGATGTAAATTTCATCATCTGCCCATATCTGCGAGAGTCCATGCAGACCTCTATGTGGACATCTGCGTGCAGCCCATAATTTGTGACCACTTGCATTGTACGCATAGCAAATGCGCTGACTGCGCATGCGCCAGATAAAACAACATGGATTCTTGTTTTGAAGAGAGGTCGTGCGAGGAGATCCAGCTGACCACGTTTATGAATCTTATGTGAAACAATACAAAGACAGCCAAGAGGCGTTGAACTCTGGGCTCTATTCTCCTATTCTCGTTGAGTGGTCGTACATTATGGTTTCTCTTATTGCCGTCCTCTTGCTTTCTTCTTCTACTTTTTCATTTTTAAAGCGGTTGGCAAACAATGCTGCGGAGCATTACTGCCACCAACTGGAATGGAGTGTGGATCGGGAAATGTGCATGCATGGAACGCCAGACCAACACAGACCCCAACTGAAATATGAATGGAAGTGCTTCCACGTCTGCACTAGGTCTGCAGCTGTCCATCGCCGCAGAAAGTATGTCTGTGCCTTAATACTGTATCAGCCTGAGTAAAGTCAGTCAAGGACAGCCCCCATTCTTTGTGAGGTTAAGTGAACTCACTCACACTCGTCTGGATCATACAGAAAAAGTAAAAAATTTAAAAATATGAGTGGTCGCAAACAGTCACTACGTTACAAAATAATTAAAGTTAAAAATGTTTAAACTTAGGCAAAATTTTTCACCTATGCAGGGGCTTCAATTTACGATTCCAATTTATGAATGTGCAGAAATGAGATGGAAAAGGAAAGAGATTGGTGCAAAGTAAATGAAATATCGGGTGTTCCTGTGAGTTCTGACATTAGGCTGATTGGGTCGAGAGAGAGAAAAAAAACAAAAAAAACACAGGACTTAAAGTCAGTCAAAGTCACATCACTAAAGTATCCAATGAGAGTTCAAAACAAAAACTACAAAGTCTTGGATACTGATTCCCACATGGTAGTTGCAATGATCAGTGCCTGACTCTGGTTATAATGCAATTATCTGAGTGCACAAAAAGATGCAGAGTTTCCTTCTATCATTTACTCTTGTGTTTCACAATGACAGGGGAAAGAAAAACATCAGTACACAGACGGTTACTTTTGCTTGCCATACTAACTGAAAGCCACTTATATGCTCCCATAATTTACTAAAAGATTCCATTTTTAGAAAACTGCCGCACAGTTTCATATTTCACCCATTGTGTTATGGTGCATTTGAATGAGTTTGAATGACAGAAATACAGAGCAGCAAATTAAGATTAAAGAGAAAAGCAGTTGGCCACAAGATAGCTGAACCAATGCCAAAGCACCCACTCACTTTGGCATGGAGGCAATTTCATGCCAGACTAAAGCGAAGATAGAGAATCGGACCAGATATTAAAAGAACACAGATAACCTGAATGCCTGAATTGAATTTGTCTTCACCCTCTCGCACCAATTAGAGTTAACCATGATCCCAGAAGTGGTCCCACATCATACTCTTGGATAATTTGAATGCGAGTCTAACTTTCATGAGTGCCACAGGGAGAGAGAGTTGTTAATATTTTGTTCGATATTTGAAAAAGGATAAATATTTCACATATGCTGAATAAACATAAGGTGAAACAATTTACTAAAGTTTACAGTCATTTCCCTCTAATATCAAAATCCTTGTCATAACATCAAAGGAAACAGGCTGCTAAAATTCCCATCAACAACTGTGAGAATGGAGCCTTAATGTCAAAAACAATGAAGAAGCTGAATGATAACTATGTCACAGAGGTGACATTCCTTGGTGTTAGGGTAGCTGTCATCTATTCTTCTAGCTTTGGCCCATTAGGAGAACCTGTAAGCGGTCTTTCTCTTTGGCCCAGCTGGCTGCAGAGCACTATTACAGGGAAGCTGTTTGGACTTTGACCCCGCAGCCTGCAGAGAGCTGGGAAAAACTTTTGTGCTCCTCTGCTTCCCATCAATGAGAGATCCAGGAACCAGACAGGTTGCTTAATATTCAGTCCTTTCCCCTGCTGTTAGTGAGTTATGGTGGTCTAATAATGTGCATTCTAGCACTTGCAAGATTTTCTAGGAATAGGTGTTGTGATGCTTTTGTTTGGCGGGTGTTGTCCTCCAGAGAAAAACATACAAAGTGCAAAAACAAACAAAAAAACAAAAAAACAACACTTCCCAATTAACTTTCTTTTGCCATTACCATTTCTCTCCCCCTCCTCCTGTTACAACAAATGAGCTCACTGTTTTTACAATGATTAGTTCTTGAGGGACACATTCACTTCAGCAGTAAATGTACAGGGCCCAAGTGGTTTAAATGTTTGCCTAAAGATAACAACTTACACCACGCAGATCTGAGAAATGAACTCCCTGCTAAATCGGAGTTCACGCGGAGACAAAAGAAATAGAGGCAGTCAGCATGGATTCTATCAATATAAAGCCAGCAGCTCAAATGATATGAAACCCCAAGGCAACTGGTTCAGCTTGAGTGAAGACAAGGTTTCATCTAAATTTCTGCAGACCAAAAATTAAAAAAATAAATATTACTTTTTATAATACATGAGGCACAGCAACAGATAGCATAAATCTCAAGTAACAAGCGCAACAAAAAATACAGTTCAGGCCATGAAAGCACCACAACTTGACTAATCTGACTAAACTGGGATATGAAAGTTAAAACCTGGAAGCAATGTAAAGAAACAGGATTGTCATGAGAGCCATAAAATAGCGCTTTCCCACTGAGGTGAGTGTCTGCTGCACTTTTCCAACATGAGAGACAACCATTGTACAGACAACATACCTGTGATTGCTCATGGCTACACATGACACCAGAGCCACAGCAGCACACAAGGCTTTGAAGAGGACACAGAGCTTAAGAGAAAGAAACCCCCTCAAAAACCCTTCCAGCAAACCCTTCAGGCCCTCCCCATTAGGAAGAGGTAGCTGAAAATCACACCCACCACATAATCCACCACCTGTCTTCAAAAACATATGCAGAAGCCGGGAGTGATTCATTGAGAATCCAGGTACAAATGGAAAACACAGAGAGCACTCCAAGCTGGAGATAAACAGCCTACGACTGATTAAAACTGCAAAGCCCTCAGTCTGCCTAAGTAGCTTGGTGTCCTCGACGGTGGGTGATTATCCTGCGCTTGGCTTGGGGGTATATTAGACTGTGAGAAAGCAGTTAGAGAACAGCCAGCTGGTCTAGCCACAGCATCCTGGGTGAAGAAGCATTTCTATCACTGTGGAGCAGATGAGCTCTGCAGAGAGCAGCGCAAACCCCCTCCCGGGGCAACACAGAAAGTAGCGAGTGTTGGAAATGTGGCTGCTCAGAGATCAGCTTGGGTAGTTTGATCACATGGAAACTAGTTTTACACATACCAGCAGAGGACACAATATGATTTTGTTCAACTGTACAACACAACGCCGGTCAACATGTTGTCCAACCCATGAATACTCATTACTACATTATTACACAATTACTCAGTACTCATCTTGCATGGTTATGACGCTATCACAGCGACATATAAACACCTGCCTAAGTACTCAAAACTGCATCTGGGGTAGTTTCTGCTCCAGTCAGTGTCTCCACGACCACATTTTGCCATAATGACACACACACTCACAAGGTAAAAACATATATAAATATAATAATATAATATAATTAATAATATGAAGCTTCGGGTTTGTTATAAGTGAACTAAAACTGAAAAGAGCTGCTGGGACCAACAGCACTAAAGAGAAGTCTATTTTCCAGGGTAGAATGAATAACACACTTGACTGGTCCACGGAGAGGGGAAAGAGGTCTTTGTGTAGTGGCAGAGTCACGGTCATGGTGACAATTAAAGTCCCTCTGTCATGGGTTAGAGCTGTTTAACCTTTTGATCCTCTTCCTTCTTAATGTGGTTTTGAGCCTTTAAGGTTGTAGTACAAGCCAAAATAAAACATAAAAAAAAGAAGAAGAAAAACATGGACATTTTTTGCTCTCAACTGCAGCTTACTGAAGAAGTTCACAGTAACAGTAGTAGTAGAAAATGTAGTTTACATTCCCAGCATTGTATTCTCTAGATAAAGAAATTAAAATTAGAACAAGTGTTTAAAACATGAGAAGAATGTAAGCAAAAGAGTCTATAATCCAAAAGTCAACAATGGAATGATAACAAAGTAAATAAAGCAATGTGGTGTCACCTTTTTGAGAATTTCCTTTCATATTTTAACTAGTCAAGTTAAGTCAAACTACCCCAACCCCAACGAGGCATTTCTGATTGGCTACCTTTTTCCAGTGAATATTGCAATAAGGGGAGACTGAGACAGTGAGTAATCAGAGTAACAAGGAAGTTAATGTTCCTGTCAAGAAGACTACTTTGACACCTTCTTCTTCTTGAACAACTAGTGCTGAAGTGCTCTTTTGCAAGGCGTCTAGCAGGAGTTACATTTCCAAACTGGGAGTCAGCTATTGTTCAGCTATAAGTTGGAGAAATGTGAAGAAAGAAAGTTTTCTCATTAAACTTTCCTAAGTGCAACACAGCAAACCGAGTCTTACATGAACAAATACATTATGCTGCTCTTTTGCCAAGAAATGCGTTCACAGCTGCATCAGCATAAATGAGCTCAGCAGGCTCTCAGACTACTGAAACCTACAATGTACAAGCATGAAAGCAGAATCAACGTTGTCATTTGAAGTGCTACCACAGTCAGTGGCACCGCCAGCTGAAAGAGTTTGAGAGCAACTTTCCAAACGGTGTGTCCTGAAGCGCCTCCTCCCCCCCATATATCCATGTGTCAAAACAGCGGGGGGGGGGGGGGGGGCTCTCTTCAACTCCAGCGCCAAATGTTTACCGCGAATGAGACCAAACATTAAAAGGTTATATCGGTCTGTAAGCCTGTAAACTTACTGCCACCATGGCACTTGGCACCGCATCAGTGGGAGCCTGGTGGTAGAGCTGCAGTCAACGACGCAGAGTGGAAAAACTTCCAGAAAGCACCATGCTGCTGCTGCTGCTGGACCCCGGCTAACCACACACCTTTTCAGTCGCAGGCTCAAACCAAACACAATCACACACTTCCATTTTAAGCTCAGCTAAATCACGGTCTCTGGCGTAGTATGAATTAGACACAAAACCAGCGATATGCGCCGACGTTTTTTGGTCAAATTTGAAACCCGTTGTCTGTCGTTTCGACACGGTCAGCCGTTGTAAGGCAGCCACATACAATGAATAAGTTTTAACCGACACAGTGACCGTTAAGTTACAAAGTACCAAGTTCAAATTGTATCACATAAACACGGCCAGATAAGTGCGGTATCTATATAATAAATATGTCATTCAAATAAAGAGCTCTAGTGAATGCAAATTTCACCTTAAGTTATGTGCAGCTCCGGGAAATCCATGCAGCAATTTGCTCGCTCCCAACGTACCGCTGTTGCTCAACTTGTGGAGAGCCAACTACCCAGCTGTGACAACTGCTGTTAAGATCGACGCGATGACAACTACAACATCCGGTCTCAACTTTCAAAATAAATGTACCAAAAGATGGGTCGCAATGTTCACGTTTTGTTGAATAACAAATTAATAATTCCATATATGACAAAAAAAAACACAAAAAAGAATAGATTATTTGAGACGAGTTTATACCAGACTTAACTACGAAACAAACTTTAATGGTGTGCTATGTTCTTTTCAAAGTGTTGAATGACACATAAGCTTTTATTTTTTTAAACAGAAACCTGGCAAGTTCCAGCAGCAGTATATGTGACGTGAGAGGACTATCAACAAACAAACAAACAAATAAACATGTACATAAATAAATGTTTATATGTAGTCATAGTCTATTTATTTTAGATGTTATCATCTGACACCCATTTGAATATTTCTAATTTTGCTATTTTTAATTTGCATTGCTCATTTTACTACTTCTACTTTTCCTCCTTATGCTTCTACCTTTATATCGTCACAATAAATGATAAATACGTTTGTGTTCTTAGCTGTCACACCACATTTTTGTGGCATGAAGCAGAAATAGCCAGGCATCTTCTGATCATTAGTCCTCATACAATCAAATAATATCTATTTCTGCAGAACTGTGTAGTAATCAGTATTCTGTATCTTCTACACAACTTTGTAGAAATCATACAATAATGCCAGAATTACCACGTAACAGCTGTTTAACAAGTTTTTCTAGCCTCTAATAGTTGGTTAATGAATATGCAAGTTATAGCTACAGCTTGCCAGGTGGTGAGAAAGATGATCAGAGCCCAACCCTGGATAGCTGACATTTTATAAAATCTTTCTACAGACTACGCCTTTAATTATATTCTACAATCAGGTTGCATTGTACAAGCAAAGACTATTTATTTCTTTAATTACATATCTTACTACTGTTTTGGCATTTTGTGTTTATTTCATAACTGACAGGTCAGCTCTGAATCAAACTGTGGACATTGTGGTTATGTGGTATGCACTTTAACCATTAGGCCACCAGACACCCCAAGCCAAGTCAGCTTTAATCATAATGTTTTTTTATTTCTTTAATTCCTGGGTATAATCAGATTGCTGGCCAGGCAATGCTGACAGCCCATTCCTCAAAGTTTCCCAGGTAATTCCCAGACAAGTTAAATTAAGTGAGAAAATCAATTATCACTGAATAATTCTGCTCTCTAAGGGTAAAAGTATGCAGAGAAAACTTCCAACTCCCTTCCCAAGGGACAAAGTTTCCACTTACAACTGTCTATGTTTATGTTGTGAGAAAGATAGAAAGATATTTATTATTTGAAATATTTAATTCTGTATTTATACTGCATCTTCCCTCAACAGTCACTAAGGTATTCCTTAGTTGGCCCATATACAGTAGATGATCAATTGTATGAATTTGAGCCACTGTTTCTTTTAATTTGAATTAAATAATAGATTTTCCTCTTGGACTGGCTTGAAGCAATGTTATCTTTAAGACAGGTTAATTTGTGGACTATTACATGCCTTAGATAACTCTTCCCTGGTCATGTTTCTGTGTCTGAGTAACTGGACATCCCCATCCAACAAGGACTTCTATAGAAGCTAGTTTGACTGAGGTGGGCTTTGGGTTTCACTCCTGTCAAAACAGGTGCTTCGTGGTGTTTCCACATGTAACGCAGTGTCCTGTTAAGTCTAAACTTCTACATCAACTAATACTTTTCATGGCCAGGTTGACAATGTCAATATGTTGCTCTGGTCGTTTTCAAACATGTGTACAGCACTGGGAGACGGTGAACTATCACGCTGAATCGGCACCCTGCACTCTCTGCGCATGGAAACCCAACACTGCAGACCACTGAGACCAATCCTAAGAATGCCAAACACTCGGCAATACATATTCTTACAATTTTGTGGGTTCTCAGCATAGCGGCGTGATATTAACAGTTGCAGGTTTCAACATGAAGCTATTAAGAAATCTCATAACTCTCTCAGAGCCGCTGGCCATCTTGTTTATC
This sequence comes from Seriola aureovittata, assembly GCF_021018895.1. NCBI lineage: Eukaryota > Metazoa > Chordata > Actinopteri > Carangiformes > Carangidae > Seriola > Seriola aureovittata. Next base: position 22,072,815 of record NC_079373.1, read on the forward strand.
TTGAAAGAAGAGAAGGCAACTCGCCTTGATTGCTACACTCTTGACTCTTAATCTGCCTAACACCACCACTGATCGTGGCTGTGGCAAACTTTCTGACAAGCTGAATTGATTTCAGTCAGTCTGAAATGGCTTATAGACCACCATTAGATGTGCAGGAATGTAATTCCAATGAATGACATGGATTATTAACTTCAGAGAGATTAAGTTCCTGTGGGAAACCCATCAACAGTAAAACGCTGTACCAAAAGCCAGTGGATGCCACTAGAAGTGCATCACTGTTGGCAAAGGGTTGAAGAAAAACCTAATCATCAAAACTGTGAAACTCTGTCATGAGCTTGTGATGGCTTTCATGAAGAATTTAGATCAAAAAAAGTGTGGTGAGTGTGTAACTTTTTTAATAAACATAAAAATGTAAACATGTACAGTGAATATACAGAATACACATCTTAGTAGGTTCAAGTTTTCAACACATTTAACAACCATTTACCAGTGGTGATATGACTACTGAGGCAGTACTTGCTCATGGTGAATGTCGACTAAAATGGTTTGAGATGAACTTCAATAGGCAGCAGACCCTCATTAAAACTTTATCCCTTATAATAAGAGTGTAAATGTCTGTGTAGTCACCCTTTTCACATCTTTGTCTTTAGGAACAGTGCCATCTGCTGTTAACAGAGGTAGAGTGGAGGGACCACACACGTGCACACTCTCACACAGAGAGTGATCCTTCCTACAACTCACTGCAATGCAGTATAAAAACACCTGCACATAGCCCATTTCAGCAGCAATGCCATTTGTCTTTGGGACTAGTTGAGCCAAGTATATGTCACTTCTCTCTGGAAGATCCAACCCTCAAATATGAAGCCTATTACCCATGGGATTAGACTGCTAAATCTCATATGACGGCTGAACTGTGTGGTCATCCATCCTGGCTAATTCATGAACATTCAACAGATGAAATATGATGTCCACAGGGACTTCATACATTAAAATTAAAAATGAGTTCTGTAATGTTTTCCGTCTGTATGGAAATGTATGGGGATAATACCACAAATGTCACATTAAGCATGGTTGAGAAATGTTAATCAGGTCCAAAACTGCCACTCCTATTCCAACTTCATCATTTTAGTAAACAATACTTGTTTTCACATTCACGTCATCTGCTCGGTATGTGACATTTTCACTGTATACTAGCTAACTGAAAGAACTTGACCAACGCGACGTTATGCTGTAGCTCAAATGTGAGGAAAGTTGCAGATTGGAGCTTTAAAAGGAAACTGGAATACTTGCAGCACTGGCGGCTGATGTCATGATGTCATAAAACTCTGTCAACAGAGCCGTACCCTGGAAGCCTGAAATAATAATTGCAGCAGCTGCTTTGTGTGTGAGCCACTGATTCTGGTCCTCTTTCAGTAAGAAGTATTTATAATGTGTGCAACTTCGTAAGGTGCAAAAATAACAAGGCTCATCAACTGCATGAAAACTTTCCTTCTCGTTTAAAAAACTTTTTGCACTTCTACTGTTAAGTGCTACAATGTAATCATAACATTTGACCCCAATTTCATACATCTGTAATTAATGTAATTTTAAGAAGTGAATGGGGGTTAGGTGCCGCTTCGCAAAATCTCCACTGCGTTCATCTTCATGAAAAAAAAGGAAAAAACAAGAAATATAAGTGGTCAATGCTGTTAAAATGAACGTGTCTCTGTTTGTCTGAATGCCACATGGAAGCAATGTGGTGCAGCTCTGTTATCCATCAGTGCTTTGAGGTGAGAGTTAGAGTGGAGGAGACTCGGAAGATCTGAGGCAGCATGTTGCTCAACTGGTAGAACATCTCCTCTGAGATACTCTGTCAACACAAGGAGACACACAAAGAGACAGGCGCAGGATTAGTGAGCAAAAAGTGACTAAGATTTCTGCAGCACTAATGTCAAAAGAAAGTCTCTTGTGTACACAGTTTCACCCACATACTATGACAATGGAAGGGAACCATTAAAAAAAATTTTTCATGTGTCCATGAACACAAAAATACATCTGGACTGTTTGTGTACAGCCAGGTGCTAGCAGCCCCTGCAGTACCCTTCGGTTCAACATCACAGGGTCTTTTTCTCCTGAGGGAACAGTAGTCAAGATGCTGAAATGATGTCAGCTCCGGCAGCTGTGACTTTGACGGGGGAACATACCGTGTAAGTCTAAGCATCGCCACCCGTTAAATAAGAATGTTAAGAATGTTAAGTATTAATCTTTAAGCAGAAACAAAGTCGCACACACATCATTCAACCACACACAAGCCCACAGTATATATTTAGCCCTTGTGTCTGTTTGAGGTGTAGAAAACAATGTTGTTTCAGTAGCTGCTATTTTGAATGGTGTTTGAGCATGTAGCTGACAGGAGGCCAATACAGTTGGAGTCCTTTGATGCCGCTGGTTTTATCATCTTAAACTGTCAACATGAGATCATGCTATAGGCTCTGCTGCCTTCCTGACAAACTACATAAGCTATAGGTATACAACATCCAGCTAAGCCCAACATAAAATAACAGTCATGTTTCATCCAGCACTGAGGTCACAATTACTTGAAAATATGACAGAAAACCTTGATTCAAACTTCAGCCTGAATATTTCTCCTCTTTTACTTGTGGACCAATATCAACTTATTTACATTATATATTAAGATACAACATTAGACCTGGAATTCCAAGTACACCTCAGTGTTGGAAAGCTACATGTTGATCCCATTGCTTATCACACATTTACATGGATGAGTCTCTGAGCTTTCTTTTATCACGGGACTAAAAGCACTGGTCAACAGACCCTAAAGCTCTATAATCTATGATTTATCACATGCTTTCCAAGCAGTCTTTCTTCTCTGCCTGCATATAAAGGTATGCATTGTAAGACCGGGTGTGCCTTTTGTGATGTTGTGTACATGTGAGGCCTTAGATGTACATTTCTGTTGAATTAACATAAAGCTTTGCTGGCAGGCGTTCACTCAGAGGGAGACTGTGCATCACCTCAGCTATATGTTGTAAAAACCATAAATATAAGCAGTACACTCTGTTCTCACCTTTGGCACCAGAAACTGAACTGTGCGTGATATACCTCCATCCCAAGAGGCCATCTCCATCATGAAGCCTGCAAATAAAACAGAATGAAAGTAACTAAATCTTCCATCGTTAAATATCAATTTGTAATGTTCATTGCATTCTAGGAATTATTTTATAATGTGCTGTTTCATAATTATGTTGTTTTGTGCACCTACTTTTCAACTGTTTAAACAGCGTTAATACGTGCGTCATAGGTAATCAAAGGTCATAGAGAACAAATTAACTTGACTTAATTTCAAACTTTGTCACCTTTGACACATTTGAATACCAGCTCAGCTCGCTTAAGACACCACGGTATGGTCATCTCCTGCAGAGAGAAGAGAAGTGAGAACAGAAGTGAGAACACTGAATCATTTTGTTTGTTGTCTTTAAAACAATGTGCAGCAAAACTAGATTATAACATGATAACACGTCAGTCTGATGGTGCAAAGACTGATTCAGGAAGTGGCAAGGAAATTAAATTTCATTAAAAGGGCAAGAGGCTAAATTCTTTATAAAACATGATTACCTCTTATAGACAACTTTAATCAGAAAAGGAAATAAGGTGCCGTTATTATCATTATTTCTATTATTTTTATCTATTTATCTACTTCTTTTTAATTCATGTGTCCAAAGATTTTCTGACTCTCCACTGGTAAAACAATTTGTAAAACAATTTTTTTGACATCCCCTTTCCTCCTTGGTGGTGTTGGTTCTGAGTCATACTAACGGTTGAAATTGTGACGCATTAAAGGAAATACCTAGTCACATGCTGCTTTCCTATGAAGAGTGTCACACTGCACAGAGTCTTACGCAGGTATGTAAATTAAGTACTGTATATATTACATATTAACTGGAACAAACCCAAAGTCTCCTGTCAGGTGACCATGTCAACATTCAAAAATGACAAGGGTTTAATAGATTAGAATTGCCGTGTTTTTGCTTCTTGCGTATGCTACTTCTCATCCCCCAACACTTTTAAGTGTATTTGGCTCCAGGCTGTTGGAGGTGACCTCAGCAGGTACTCATCTGTACATCCCTCCCTTTCTCACAGTGAGGAGTGTTAGATAGGTGAAGCCTCTGCCACACACACATATAGCCTTTTAGCTACTAGGGAATATGTTGTTCCCATCCAAAGTCAACAAACTGGATTTAAGAGCTGGGGGCAAGGGTGTCAGCAAGGCCTAATGCCTAGGCCTATGCCAACTGTGTCACCCGCTAACCGGTTTAACCCCAAGATAAACCACATTGGTTTGAGCAATGGGCCTTTGATGCATTAGCAACAAGATAGTATATTCCAGAGTTTTTCATTATGACTGAAGTAATTGAGGCCTGAAAAGACATTTCATAAAACCAGAAAAATGAACATAGCAGTTGTCAAACTGTGTAAGAATCACTGTCTGCAAAGGGCCCCCTTTAATTGGTTTAAAATCTTTTCAATTTCCTCTCCGAAAATGTTTTAACGTGTATTACAGTGTCACTGAGCAATTTTTCTGTGTTCCCGTTTCCTCAAACTCCAAAATGGTCTCAAAGGGGGGAAAAAAAAAAACACCTAAAAATACAAATAGGAGGCACAGCCCTGTTTTATTTTGATTGCAGTCTGTACTTCATGTAGACAAACTATGCCAGTTGTTTTAATGCCAAAACGCAAGAATAGGCTTGTACAAATAGGAAAACATGTCTACTAAAAGGAAAACAACACAGAAAGTGAGCCAGAAGACAGATGGAAACTTTTGATGTGAAACCAGAAGCTATCAATTAAAGGTCCTCTGGTTCCCGAGGCTTCAAATGTTAGAAGACTTTGGTTATGTAAACAAAGACTCTTGATTAGACATGAGAAGAAAAATTGCACTGGGCATGTTGTGGCACGAGTGCACTCCAGACAGTGGCTTGTTGAAAATCTACTTTCCATTTTATGGGATTCATAGTTTAATATGATTTAATTTTCATTCAGTTTATGAAATAACAAGGAGCTGCCATTTAGGTTGAAAGGAAATCCCAGACACATTCATTTTCAACAGAAAAACATCCACCTTATATTGCCTGGATATTGGCCTAAACTCTGCTTAATTCAGCCTCAGTCAATCAGTCACTGAAGGCTTTCTCTGAGTAGACTGCTGCTACATACACTGCGAGGTATTAGGCAGTAAACTGACACGTTTATGACTCTCTACTTCGCCCTTCTGGCTTTTAAACCTGGGAAGTGATAGTGTGTTGCATGAATGAGAAAGAGATAGAGAAGAAATTCTCACTCTACCATCCATTAGAACCACACAAACTTGTGCGGCCAGCAGGTTTTTCTTCACACACACTACCACTATTACAAACTACTTAAGCTTAACACAGAAGTGCAAGACTAAAAGAAGATAGAAGAATATGCTAATAGGGTTAACGATGTAGGAAGAGCTGAATCTGCCCTGCTGAGCTGTTCTTGAGCAACACTGAATCCATATTAGTTGCTGAGTCTTGTTGCTGAACTCCGAAAAGGAAGCAATGTGCACATCGCAGCACCATCTACACATCGAACCGTTTGCAGTACTCCCACCTAGTCTTACCTCTGACATGTCGTGGACCAGCAGCAGAGGGACCGTGACAGTGGTGATGTCATGTGTACAGCACACCTTCAGGATGTTCCTCAAGCCCATTATGGCCGGGTCCCGTGCCGTGATGTTCCCCGAACGGACATTGTCGTCCACGCACAGGTGGAAGACAACATGGACCTCTGACAGGTTGGAGTGCCGTGAGATGTAGAACTCACCTTGAGGAAAAGAAAAAGTAGGTCAATTGAAAGATGGACAGAAAAAAAATGAGACATAACTAGTCTAAAAATGTCATTACTGAATAATGTTGGATCAATAAATCAATGAATGTTTGTGCGTGTGAAATATATACTGATATCCATTACCTGGTAAGATGTTAGAGGGATTTCGTTCAACATTCTTGCTCTTATCATCACTTCCATTTCTTGGAACCTCTGTAAAGAAATAATTCAAATGAAAAAAGGATTGTGTGTACAACCACAATCAGTGTACAAAACAAGTGATTAAAATATCTAATCGGGATGCTTAATGGCGACAGCAGCTGGACTTTCCTTGAAAGGCTTGTAAGCTAGCCAGACTGTTTCTATATACAGCTCTACTCTACAAACCACTATGCTGTGCTGTGATGTGATAAAGATCTGGACACAGTTTTTCGTCGACGTATTAGCAGTGATGTAAAGTGTCTTCTATTTCCTGACTGTTTAATCCCCCCTCTCGTACTGCTGGTATGTCACTGACATTCTCCAACTCTGTAAAAAGCCTTGCACTGTTACAGTCATGTGTACAGTTATACTCGCCTTCAGTTCGCTCCTTTGAAGAGAGAACATTTAAGTCTCGTGTTTCTGGTGCCAAAATAAGAGTTAAAGATTCCCTTTCTCATCTTGCTAAACAGCAAATCAGGCAAATTAGAGATCAACCTGAAAGCGAGTGTAATCTGTGTGATGAGAGAAAAAAAAACAACCACTTGTATCTCGTGTCACTGTAGTACAGTTAAACAAGGCCTTGAATAACAACATTAGTTCAGCATTTTATACTGCATAGCTGGCTAAAAAAGGTATCCTGGCTGCCTAGAATAATCAGTCTAATTCAGTAGCGTCTACCCAGGTCACTTGTTGCACTTTTAATTTTCTGGTGAAATCAGGACATCCAGGATGAGATCGGTGTGACCCTGAGCCTCACAAAACTTGTTGTTCTCTTTGCTAATCCTCCTCAAATGCTCTGTGTGCATTACAGCTGTGGTTGCCATGAGAAAGTGCAGCTTCAAGTCTAACCCGGTTGGTCTTTCTGCTTGCTGCTCCGCTGGGCTCTGGCATACAGCACCACCTGCTGCACCTCCTCCAGCTGCTCCTCCAGACAGGGAAAGTGGAAGTCTGTACACTCCTTCGCCACAGTTGCAAAGTCTAGAAGTCAGCACAAAAGAGGCCAAGAATTTAATTATGCATGAAAAAAAGCCTCCCTTCTGGAACCAAATGACTATCTCACAGAGCTTATCTCTGTGACTCTGCTTTAAAACAATCAATACATACTTAAAGGTGAATGAAGTACCTAGTCTTTAAACAAAACATTTCAAGAGGTGTGAATAAATAGTGTTATTCTCCCAGTAAAGATAACAGACAACCAGAGTGAGTCATGAGTAGGACCAAAGTAAAAAAAAATTCATTGGTGCCAAAATATAACAAAGCCCTGCAGAAATGTGCAGAAATGAAGATCAAACAGGAGGCTGCCAAAATAAAGACTTATCTTTCCATAGCACAACACTATCAACTGCCCATGTGAAAAAAGAAAACACATTTACAGAGATCCACAAAAAATTACGAAAAATATTATATTGAACATGTCCCCTGACCTCGCTTGATGCCACTGTAGGAGTTGACCCTGTTGTCAACTAACAGCACCAGACCACAGAGTGAGGAGGAGTACAGTGAAAGGGCCGTCTGTAGCCGCCGCAGTTTTGCTCCGCTGCTGCCGTGCCGCCGGTGTTTACAGAAATCCAGCACATCCGCCCGGACCAGCCGCAGGTTGTGCATCGTCTTCAGTTGTGCCCCTGCTCAAAAATAAATGGCATGCACGCAAAGACACCTACATATCTTAAACAGGAAAATCCATTAGAGATCACATCTATACTGCATTTTTAAAAATCAAAGACTTATAGTACCACGTACAGCCATCACAATACTATGTATGAATGGCAGCAAAGAAGAGAATGTCATTACCTAGGTGTATGGTGAAACTCTCCTCCAGCTGAGGCTGCTCCTCAAACATCCTGGCCCCAGAATCTGCAAGCTCTGACAGCTGGTTGGGCTGCATCTTAATCTCCTCGCTGGAAATTAATCATGCAAACAAACCAATCAGTTAAGACAGCTTTCAAACACAGCATAAACAACATATATTCTAAAGGCTTAAGAAAAGAACAGTAATAGAGATAAACTTAAGAGTTTCATCCCAAGAAAAAGCAAAATTGAAACCCGGAACAAGATATTAGTCAACATATAAGGCAACCCTTCATACAATAAAAACAATAAAATAGGAAATAATGCAGTTCACAGATTAATTATACAAGTCCCAGTTATAAGGATTAAATTTTCTCTTTTCTTTGTTTACAAAAAAAGAAAAGAAAAATTCAGCCTGGATTCTGTTTACAGTTTTCCATTAAAGGCTACCTTTAACTAAAAATGCATATTTATGAAGTGTTCAAAGTGCTAATGTAGAAGTATTAAGTTCCACCTACACATAACAAAATAATGATATTCATCATTAAGAAAAAAAGATGCAGGGTCAGCACACTGTGTGATAAGCTCCTAGCATGCAGGTCCTGGTGGTTTCAGTGTTTTGATGGAATAGCTGATATATGCGGATGGAGAGTGTAAGACCTGAATTTAAACCAGAACTCAACAGTACTACATTACTGTTAACCCCTATAAGATTTTTTTTTTCACCTCTTTTCCCAAGATGCCATTCATAACCGATACTGCAAAGCTAAGCATCAGTCATACTAAGACGAACGTTTGACTTCTTGTAATCACTTCAATTAATATGTAAATGTAGCCTGTGCTCCAGAAAGAGATGTCATGTTTTGGATTAGAACTGCTGGAGTGCAGCTCCACTAACACAGATCACATAAGGGATATTTCAGTAGTTCATTAATTTTATGTCATCTTTTGAGTCAACGAAACAGTTGTTTGTGCTGATTCTACTACTCTGCTGTGTCTTAGCTTGTCTTCCTAGTTTTTGTCTTTTAATCACTGTATTTTATCAGTGTAAGTTTTATTATCACCCTACTTTTACAGTTAATCACTGTACAAACAAACCTAACATGGACTTAAATCTCAAAGCTTAGACAAGCCCAAGCCTCTGCGCCAGAGGCTCAATGCCGGTGGATAAAGACGTGCCGCTCTGTCGCCGACAATCCCACTCGAAGCTGCCGCATCTGCAGATTTCATTCATCCGTGTCGACACCGCAGCTTATTTTTGCTACCTAAAAAGAGTAAGCACCTAAGCACCTGACTCCATCATTCATTATCTTAAATCAACAATTTTTGCTTTATTCTCAGATTTGAAAGACTAAGTGAGATTGTCACAGAACTGAAAAAGCCTGTTCAGGTGCGTTTGGGTGTAACGCGTAAAGGAAGCCCACAGACATTAGAAGTGTGTAAACATACAAAGATTATGCTTCAGTGTACACACAAATACAACATGTTAACACAAACACATACAGACAAACTCACTTTATTTTGCTGCTATTGTTGGATTTCTGTAGGTCCTGGTGCAGTTTGATGACCCACTCCTGGTACTCCTGCTTCTGAATGCCAGTAACTTGCTTTAACTCACTGGCCCACTTGTTTTCCAGCACCTGTTTACAGAAGACAATGTCTAACATTCAGGAACTTTAATATGACTGGAACACACAACATATTTTGACTAAATAGGCCAAACCAAATCTGAACCTGTGAATGGAGAATTCACTAACCGAATCCTCTGAAATACCTGCGGTCAAACAATAACTTTGACTATGCACTGGGATGAAGGTACACCTGCTTTTAACGCTGCTAGAAACTACGGA